>NW_010965149.1:84759-93287 GCF_000463585.1 Tarenaya hassleriana
ACGAAGAAACTTATACAAAGAAATAAATCAAAAGAAAAAAAAAGGAAAGAAATAGTAAAGGTCAACTTTAAAATTTATGATGATGACTTTGAATTCCTCATCTTGATTGATTTTTTTATATTTAAAAGTATCATGTGTCATATTATGATAATTTTATTTAGTATTTCCAAACTATTTTTTGTTGGTAAAGTAGTATTTCCAATTCCTTATGACAGATTTTAAAAAACGATAGTTTTATACAAAAACATAGTTCATTAACAAAAAATAAAAATAAAAAGATAGTTCTTTCATATGTTAACATTTTTGTACGTTTAAACGACAAAAAAGATACAAATTTTCAAAAAAGGTTAGATTCTATTGTTCGATGATCAGAAATGTAATATATATATATAACTTATAAAATATAAAACGACTCAATATATGCACGAATAGTTTGGTTGATACAGAACTTTGAACAAATACTATTAAGATCAGCCGCGTCACTGAATGCGAATATATACTTTGTTATGATTGCATACAATGTATTTTTTTGTGTATATATATATATATATCGACGGACACAATTAACAAGGATAAAAAGAGATTGTTGTTCTATATAAGGCAATGGTGCGGACATAAATGACAAATGATTGCTTGTACGTGTTATTGTGTAGGGCTAAAGAAATCATAACATAATTTTTCGTTCCTCTGATTTTCTGAACAAAGTGGGAAACCCATTTAAAACAATACCATATTCATATCGTGCCCTCTCACTATAATAAATTTCATATTATATACTCTAAATTATATATTTTTACATTGGCTTATAAAACGTTATACAAATGACGCGTGTAGATCGATATAAAATATCCTTATAAGTTTACAGATATAAACATGTAAGAATATAGTGGCTGTTACATACAGTATACTATTTATACAACAATGATACACTATTTTTCATAATTTAAAATAATAAATAGTACCTTAAAATATAAGAGAGAAAATCCAATTACTCGACAGAAATCTTCCTTTCAAATACAAAATATTCGACGTATAATTGTTCGTCCGACAAATATTAAAACAGTTTACAAATCCCTGGGCGAACACTTCATTTTATTGCATCTTCTTCACAAATACAGCCACCAGATTGTATCTCAGAGCATATAACTACAATAATAATTTTCAACATATTTTAAAAACAAAAAACACGATATTTAAATCATTGATGCATATACTCATTGAACTAATACGACGAAATGTTCGTGGAAAAGCATATCATACATACATAAATGAATGAACCGATCTATGTTATGGTAATATTGGATCATGTAATCTACTTTATTTAAGATTAGATTTAATTATTTAAATTATTTTATATAAAATCAATATTACTTTTATCCGTGTGTTCCGGATAAATTAACTAATACCCTATATTTTTTCATCTGCACATGTCCATACTTTAGAGATATATAAACCCTTGATTTTTCATGTCTAATACTGACGCACATAAATTAATAAATCGATAGTATCATATATGAATCTTGGATAAAACTATATATCTACCTAATACTTTAAAATTGGTCATTAAGTATATAAAATGAAAAGGAAAGAAATCAAAGATTGATGGATGAAATGATAAGGGATGAAACAAAATTCTTTTTCAATTCAGGTTTAAATGGAAATATATCACAAATACTCTTACTATATTATTTTTACTTTACTATATACCCTTGTAATCCTATTTTTTTTTTACAAAAAAAACTTCAGCATTCAAAAGACACAAAAATCCTGTAAATTAAATGTAAAGACCAAGCTATCTTTATATTTGAATTAAAAAAATAGAAAAAGAAAAAAAAATTCTATTTTTTCCAAAAAGAAACATCTCTCTCATCTTTCATAACTTTTCTCTCTCTACAATTTCTCAAAACTCTTCTCTTTCTCTATGATTTCAAAACCGTCTCTCTATTGCGATTTCTCTCTCTCTATTACAATTTCGATTGCGATTTCTTCAACAATCATCTTTGCATTCATATTCAAGTTTGTCTTCACCTTCACATTCATCTTAGAGAGAGAACGAACTGCAAGAACAAACTGTAGTTTTTTGCTAATGTACAGATCTTTGTCTTCGTTTTCTTCTTCTTCGTCGTCTTCGTCTTCGATCATTGTTGGTGTGTAAGTTATGTGTTTGGGATTTCGAAATAGAAAATTAGGATTTGGGATTTCGAAATAGATCTGAAAGTATCATGATTTCGAAAGTTAGAGTTTCTGTCAAGTAATCGATTGATAAGTCTTATGGTTCACATTAAGTCACATTGGTTAGTTTGTGTCATATTAGTCATATTTAATCACAATTAGTTATTTAGGTTAATTAGATCACATACGTAAGATGCGATCATTTTGAGTAACAATGATCCTTATTAGTCAGTTATATAAGTTACAAGGTCATAGATTCATCTAGGTCATATAGTGACAGGGTCGTATAGGTCACACGAGTCACATAATCACATGGATCACATATCACATGGGTCACATGTCACATAGGTCACAAGATCATATTGGTCTCATGGTCACACGGTCAAATATCTCATATGTGGTCTTTTATTTAATAGCATCTGGAGAAGGCGTTGTGTGAGTTTCGGTCGAGTATATTGAGGGCCTAGCGCAAAATGCCAACGATTGTGATTGCGTTATGTTTTCAGCAAAAAAATGTCGAAGGATTACTCGTCGATTAAAAAAACACATTGTGCAAACTGATAAACGATGAGAATATACCAAAGATCCCTGAGTATGTTGCAGTTATTGCCTTATGAGTGCGTCGAGAGCTTGTGATCGAGAGCTTGGGTGTAATGGACAAGATTGGATTTTGTTAATCAAATCCGGTCTTACATGGATCTTGTTAAAGTTAGATTGCAAATTCAATAAAAAAAAGTTACTTGCAATTAATCAACATAAGTTTTAGTTGAATGAAACTTCTTTGTTTGTGAAAAAGTTATTACATGTTTGTGTAACATGTGATTCAATTAACAAATAACTTACTTGAATTAATAAGAGTAATTTAAAAATCATGGCTATATAAACCCATGATTTGGTGACTTTGTATCATCATAAAAAAAATCCATCTATCCATTCTAAGAGTAAAAACATTCTTGAGTAAGAGTGAGGGTTTTTTCCGAGTTTTACTTTTCGAGGAAAAACATAAGTCTCATTGTATCCCGATGATACTTTACTTTAACCCGAAATAACTTTGTGTGGGGGTAAATATACTCTTTGAAAAACGTCTAATCCGTGCTTCGAGACTTCCCACAACTTCGTGTTGTGAGTTTATCTTTCTCTCCGAAATTATTTTCCATATTAATCCTAACAGGACCTTCCCTTCTATAATAGACAAGATTGGATTTAAATCACATGATTTGAAGTTAAAGAATTAAGTTATTTTTTACAAATAGTATTATATTTCGTTATTGTGAACTGATTAGTATTATATTTTGTTATT
This sequence comes from Tarenaya hassleriana, assembly GCF_000463585.1. Lineage (NCBI taxonomy): Eukaryota > Viridiplantae > Streptophyta > Magnoliopsida > Brassicales > Cleomaceae > Tarenaya > Tarenaya hassleriana. The sequence goes on from NW_010965149.1 coordinate 88,232, forward strand.
GTGAGCTGGTTATTTAAATTATTTCTAAATGTATGAATTGTTTATTTAAGTTAATTATGAATCTTATGATTTTTTATTTGCTTAATTTTATTATTTTATTGTCAGTGAGTCACATATCACAACGATCACATAGATCACACAGTGAAAAATGTGTTCAAATTTTATTATTTTTATTTTGGAGAGAAATAAAAAATGTGATCATTTTTTTAATTTTGGGGAAAAAATGAAACTGGGTTTCAAAACACGACGGAAAAGTGAAAAATAGGTCTGAAAGGTTATTCTAGAAGTGGGTCCCATATGTTCCCCACATCCCTGATTTTTTTTGTTGGTGGGTCCCATATGTTCCAGAAATAACGTCGGGTAACATGGGTCACAATGTTCGAATTTATCGAATTAGTGATTTTGAATGAATATACAATAGTTAATCATGGATTTTAACATCAATAACAAGTTTAAAATCATCGTCGTTTTAATTTTCGGATCCAAATTAATCGCTCATGAAAAATGTACTTCATAAATGATACTAGTGTTTTATGAACACTTTGGAACAAATTGGATTAATGTTTATATAAACTATAATTAACTTCACGAATTTCACTTTTAGACATTATATTGTCATTATACAATACCATATAAACTATATTGAAACTTTAAAACTCAGATTTGACCCTCTTTTTTTATTGTCACTGGGTCACAGGTCACACCGGTCACATAGATCACACAATATAAAACTGTCTCTGGGTCACATGAGAGTCACATGAGTCACATGGTTAACTCATATGACCAAGTAATTTGTATGTATTCTGATTTTATTATATAATGCAAGATTATTAAACACAATGTACTAATGCAAAGAAATTATATTCATGAAAAATATACTTCATAAGTGATACAACAATGAAATCATACAAACAAGTTATTTTACAAATATATCCGAAAATGACAATGAAATCATACGAACAAGTTATTTTACAATGAAACTGATTTTGTTTAGTCCTATCGATTCCCCGCTTTTTCCACTATCGAAGGGAATACCACGAGATTTGTAATATTTGGGTCGTCGATGTTCCAATCACAATAATCAGGAACCGGTCTGATATAATATTACATCTTCCAATCTTATAGACTACTGCAGCCGCTCTCCAAGTGTTTCTTATCCATTTCATCTCTCACCTCAAATTCATTCGTAAAATTGTTGGGTACAGTAACATCATATGCACATGCTATCGTGTATCACTCATGTAGCACTTTATCAATATACTCCACAACTTTGGGAAACCTGCACAACAAGATATGCACATTAGACTCAGGTCACATGGTCATAGGTCGCATGGATTATAGGTCACAAATAACATCATATCTGGTTTCAAATCACAAAGAACACGATTCTATGTGAATCCCCACTGATTTCCATGATTTTTGAAGTTGTTTCGCACACTGTCGAAGATAGAGTAAGCAAATTGGGGGAGAAACGAAGCACATCGGAGGATAAAGAGAGCAAATCTGAAGGGAGAATAAGCAAATCGAAGGAGAGACGAAGCAAATCAGAGAGAGAGAGAGTAAATTTGAAGAGAAAGGAAACAAATCGGAGGAGAAATGAAACAAATCGGAGGAGAGAGAGTGAAAATCAGAAGAGAAAGAGAGAAAATCAGAAGAGAGAGAAAACATAGTCTCAGAGGAGAGAGAAAATTAAATATTTTATTTATTTATTTAGATCCCTGAGTATGTTGCAGTTATTGCCTTATGAGTGCGTCGAGAGCTTGTGTGTAATGGACAAGATTAGATTTTGTTAATCAAATCCGGTCTTATATGGATCTTGTTAAAGTTAGATTGCAAATTCAATAAAAAAAAGTTACTTGCAATTAATCAACATAAGTTTTAGTTGAATGAAACTTCTTTGTTTGTGAAAAAGTTATTACATGTTTGTGTAACATGTGATTCAATTAACAAATAACTTACTTGAATTAATAAGAGTAATTTAAAAATCATGGCTATATAAACCCATGATTTGGTGACTTTGTATCATCATAAAAAAAATCCATCTATCCATTCTAAGAGTAAAAACATTCTTGAGTAAGAGTGAGGGTTTTTTCCGAGTTTTACTTTTCGAGGAAAAACATAAGTCTCATTGTATCCCTGTATATATATATATATATCGACGGACACAATTAACAAGGATAAAAAGAGATTGTTGTTCTATATAAGGCAATGGTGCGGACATAAATGACAAATGATTGCTTGTACGTGTTATTGTGTAGGGCTAAAGAAATCATAACATAATTTTTCGTTCCTCTGATTTTCTGAACAAAGTGGGAAACCCATTTAAAACAATACCATATTCATATCGTGCCCTCTCACTATAATAAATTTCATATTATATACTCTAAATTATATATTTTTACATTGGCTTATAAAACGTTATACAAATGACGCGTGTAGATCGATATAAAATATCCTTATAAGTTTACAGATATAAACATGTAAGAATATAGTGGCTGTTACATACAGTATACTATTTATACAACAATGATACACTATTTTTCATAATTTAAAATAATAAATAGTACCTTAAAATATAAGAGAGAAAATCCAATTACTCGACAGAAATCTTCCTTTCAAATACAAAATATTCGACGTATAATTGTTCGTCCGACAAATATTAAAACAGTATACAAATCCCTGGGCGAACACTTCATTTTATTGCATCTTCTTCACAAATACATCTACCAGATTGTATCTCTAAAAAATATATCCAATTTCGCTTGAACTTTTAAAAAATTTAGAATTTAAAAATGAAAACATAAAAAAAAAGAGAATCGTGATTTAGTGGATATCATTTCATTTAATGTTATGGTAGTTATTTGGTGCAAGCATTTTCATATCCGTAATTTTAAACATCAAATGACGATCCAAAACCATAACCACAAGAATTCAATATTTTATATATACTCCAAACCCCAAGCATTAAATATTTGGAGTTTCAAAGTAAATCTCGTATTGGTTTAGATTTTCCTAATATATATAATTTGCCTAACTTAAACCTTGGATCAATGACTGAAAACGAATCATACTTCATAGTTTATTTTCGGATTATTTAAAAAATTCAGTAAATTTAAATATATTTTCGTAGAGATTGTCGTGCACGATGGGTTTTACAAAAATAACTATATAATTTATGTCATTTTAATGTAACAACGACTATGTAACACATTATTTCACCCATTGGCTTTAGCAGAGAGGTAACTCATACATAGTGTATATAGTGAATATTATTATACCGACAATAACGTAAGGTCGGAATTATTTAATGATGGTATATCATCAGAAGAAATCAATTAAATTAAATTAAAATTTTTGAAATACAAATAGATTAAATTAAAGTAAAGAGATTTTCACGTGATCTACGTACATCACTCTGTCAACTTCGAGGACCCCTCGATATTGATTTTTATTATTAATTTATTTATTCATGTCTCCGATCCTAATATGTATTTATCTGTTTGTTTATTTCGATTCGAGTTGCCGTTTTAGGGTGTCTATCTCATTTCCTAATAATGTATATATAACTTATTAAATTAATATTGAATATGCATAACTAGATTAATTTAATAAAAAATACAATATAAACATATTTTAATTTAATAAAAACAAAAAAATAAATGTACAAATATTTATGTATTTGGGATTATCGTGGCTTATATTATATGTCCATACGAAATTGTCAAGTTGGTATACAGAATTACACGCATCTTTTTCTTCAATTTTCTGCTCTCCCTGTATTCGAAATAAATATAGAAATTATATTATTCCTTCTTTTGGTTGTTTACTGAGTTATCAATATTCATTACCCAAGAGGCAAATCTTTCTAATAAATCAGGCAAATCTTTTAAAATTGAGAATACTGAGAGAAATAGAATGGATTAACAGAATATATCAAAGAATGTATAATATTTTAATTTAATATATGTATATATAAACAATATGTGTGAAAAAGGTGAAAAATAGTTGCGTGAGTAATGAAACACACTATATATATTTCCACTACATGCAAACCACTTGATGGAACAATTTCAATATTTTTTTTTATAAGAAACAATATCAGTATTGATTTGCCCATATCTGATAATTCATATGTTTCCTATTCTTTCACTATCACTAGATTTGGATTTATTGCGTTCTCGCTCGAGAATTTATATAATAGCGTATATATTAGTTTTTTTGTATATGCCTAACAGATATAATATAAACTCATATTGTTATTCTCATATAAAAAGTCGGGATCTAACAATCTAAATAAAATATCAACATTTTAAAATAGATCTATTTGTACTCTGTATTCGGTGTTTAGAAAATAATGCTACAACATCACCTAAAAATCAATAATTCAGAATTATTAAAAAAAATATTGATTGAATTTGTACAAGTGATAGAAGGGGACAAAATGTCCATTTTCAAAAACTAACGGCTCACAACCCTCTTGCCCCCACCCCCAAACGAATACACAGATTACCTTTATTTAGAAATTTTTTTTCTTATTTTATATTTACAAAAAATTATACAATAAAATCTCAAATTTAAATTAAATATATTTGTGTTTTTCTGGAAATGAGTAAATATGTGCAAGTAATGCAAACGCAGAATGGAGAAACAACTGTCAGCGTGACATAAGGTGAGTTCAGCCGCGCCGGCCCAACTAAAACGCAACGCAAACGCCAAGTTTTTAATTACTATATTACCCTACAATTTTAAGGACGGTTTTGTCCCTTACGCCGTCCAAATTCTCCGGAATCGCCATTGTTTTTACATTCTCACCTGACTTATACGAAAACCCAATTGAAAAGGACTAACATTTTTACGAATAAAATCCCCTTTTTAGGTAGAGACCCAATTTGATATCACTAATTAATTTATTATCTGACTAATTATTTAATTAATCCAATGTTCGCTAATATCTTATTACCTTAAACCAACGAGAAAGACACATCGGTAAGACTCCTCTGAGAGAGAGAGAGAGAGAGAGAGAGAGAGAGAGAGAGAGAGAGAGAGAGAGAGAGAG
>NW_010965149.1:95240-96323 GCF_000463585.1 Tarenaya hassleriana
AACTTGAAAAACTGTCATTCAATCTCCGAACTTGTAACTTATCATTGAATAAAACCTCGAATTTGCAAATTATTGTTCTAATAAACATTTGACCGGTTTGATCACAATTTCAAACGATCGGAAATCTACGCATTGATGGATTGCTGATGTCATTTTGTAAATTAAAATTAATAACGTGTATAAGATGACATCAGCAATCCGTTAATACGTAGATTTCCGATCGTCTGAAATTGTGGTCAAACCGGTCAAAGGTTTATTAGAGCAATAATTTGCAAGTTCGAGGTTTTATTCAGTGACAAGTTATAAGTTCGGAGATTGAATGACAGTTTTTCAAGTTGAAGGTTTATTTGTATATATTTTTGCAAGTTGGAGGTTTTTTAGGAGTTTTGCCATTTAAAAAATGACATAATTGTTTGGTGAATATACACACACACACAAATCACAAAAAAAAAAATCTATTTGAATTTGACTATAACTCCAAAACTGTTTCCGAATAATTTTGTAGACATTATAATGACAATATAGCAGAAGTACCCTTACTTTGCTTACATAGACTTCACGGACTACCCTCCAAAACCCTAGTTTTTTCAAAAAAAAAAAACTAAATGAGCAAAAGACATAATTGACCTTAATGAAAACTACACGTGGCGCAATATGAAGGAAGGACGGTTAATCTTCCCGAATCGACACCCCTAACTTAGTCGGTTTCGAGACAAATTTCAAAACTGCTTGCTTCTCTCTCTCTTGTTAAAAAAAAAACTGGTTTTTCAGAAATCCGGCGAAATCCTTTCGTTTCTCGTCGATTCTCACAAATCAGAACAAGAAGACTTCAACTCCCGCTCGCAAATCGGGATGCGGCGGAAGAAAAAACCAGGAACTGAAGGTAAGTTTGGCAGTAAATGACTTTGAGTTTGAGGCGATGCAAGAAATCTGTGTTTTTTGGGTTTGTGTTTATGATTTTTAAGTTAATCATGTGATTTATGGTGAAAAATGGGTTGTTAGATTCACTGAAACGGAAGATATGGTTTAGCTGGTCATAGTGGTCACAATGGTCACACTGACTGATTGAGTGTTGATTTCTTC
>NW_010965149.1:96573-98542 GCF_000463585.1 Tarenaya hassleriana
CTGAAGTTAGAGGAGGAAAAAGAGCAGTTATGGTTTGTTTTAAATGGCGTTCCTATCAGATACTCTATAATCGAGCACGCCATTATATCAGGATTGAAGTGCAACCAGTATCCGGAAGATTGGGAAGGGCGCAGAAAAAACGATTTTCGAATAAAGACCTTCGGACCTGGGAAGGTCACCAGGAAAGCAGTTCTGGAAAAGTTGCAAAAGAGTAAACACAGTCGGATTGACAGAAAGAGATTGGCGACACTGATGTTGCTATCTGGAGTACTCGACCACGGAAACAGAAGCGATGACTCTATCAACCATGATCTGGTTGATATGGTCGATGAACTTGAGTTATGCGAAGAATTTCCGTGGGGAAGGTACACATTCGAGAAAATGGTGGAACAGCTGCGGAAGATTCTACAAAATCCTACACCGAAGGAGAGATGGTGGTTGTCTGGATTTGTTGTCCCTCTCATGGTGCTTCCTTTCGAATGCATCGAAACTCTTTGCACGAACGGTTGGGGCACTACTGTTGAAGATGCCGATCCAAGCTGTCCCAGGATGTACAAGAAGCACATCTCTAACCCCAAATGGACTTTCGGGACGGTGATGAAACAGATTGGCAACGAAGCAAAGGTACGTCACAATGGTCCCACTGGTCACACCGTTTATATTTTGTATTTGGTCACACTGGTCACGTTGGTCCCACTGGTCACATTGGTCACACTGGTCACGTTGGTCACACTGGTCATGTTGGTCCCACTGGTCACGTTGGTCACACTGGTGACGTTGGTCACACTGGTCCCACTGGTCACAATGGTCCCACAGATGACACCGTTTATGTTTTGTATTCGGTCTCACTGGTCACACTGGTCACGTTGGTTCCACTGGTCACGTTTGTCACACTGGTCACGTTGGTCCCATTGGTCACGTTGGTCACACTGGTCACGTTGGTCACGTTGGTCACACTGGTCTCACTTGTCATATTGTATTCAACTGTTGTGATTTGTTTTCAGGGTATTCGAAGTATTCTTATAGTAGAAAGCGAGGAAGATGAATCACTTCTTGCAAACATCGATGAGGAGTCTATTACCAATACGGATGTGCGCAGTTGGATGAATCAACTGAAGGTCGATCCAAAAAGCATTTGTTTTGAGCATATTCGTGCTCTTGATATCGATGCAAGGGGAGCTGCTTCCGATAAGAAGGCAGAAGAGAAGGAGAAGAAAAAGAATCGAGAAGAAAAAGAAGAAGAAGATGATGAAGAAGAAGTAGAAGAAGAAGAAGAAGGAGAACAACATGGAAGAAAAAAACAAATAAAAAAGGGAAAAAAAGGTGAAGAAAAAGGTTCTGAAAGGAGGTTGATGGAGGCGATTAAGGCCTCTGAATTGAGGATCATAGATTCTGTGAAGCAGATGATGAGGAAAGCAGGATTTCCGGTGGATGAAGAACCTTTTGAGAATGTGTATTCTCTACATTCACAAATACATTCTTCAAAGGGTGGTGAGGATGTGCATACTCCCCGTTCACAGAGACAGGGAGAAGGGGATGAAGATGTGGGTAGTAGAAGCTCATCAACGAGTGATTACTACGCCGGCAAGGATATGCCTTATCATTTTAAAGCTCGTGCTGAGGCTGTGCGTAGTGAAGAAAGTGATGACGAGGGCGATGCAGTGTCTAATACTCCTCCCAGAGCCCTAGAAGGGGGGGTTGCAAGTCCAAAGGTTCTTGAGGAAAATGTACAAGGAGAAAATGATGAAGGGATGGCTGGAAACCCTATGGAAGTGGACTTTGCTACCCAAGGCATCGAGTCAGCTGCTGCCCACGTCCCCGAGGACCCTAATGCCCAAACCACCGAGGACATTGCTGCCCACGTCTCCGAGGACCATACTGCCCACCCCCCCGAGGACATTGCTGCCCAAGTCTCCGAGGACCCTACTGCCCAAGCCACTGAGGATCCTGCTGCATTTGCCCCCAAGGA
>NW_010965149.1:99070-100142 GCF_000463585.1 Tarenaya hassleriana
TGGTCACAATGGTCCCACAGATGACACCGTTTATGTTTTGTATTCGGTCTCACTGGTCACACTGGTCACGTTGGTTCCACTGGTCACGTTTGTCCCACTGGTCACGTTGGTCCCATTGGTCACGTTGGTCACACTGGTCACGTTGGTCACACTGGATGAAGAAGAAGAAGAAGAAGAAGAAGGAGAACAACATGGAAGAAAAAAATAAATAAAAAAGGGGAAAAATGTGAAGAAAAAGGTTCTGAAAGAAGGTTGATGGAGGCGATTAAGGCCTCTGAATTGAGATCATAGATTCTGTGAAGCAGATGATGAGGAAAGCAGGATTTCCGGTGGATGAAGAACTTTTTGAGAATGTATATTCTCCACATTCACAAATACATTCTTCAAAGGGTGGTGAGGATGTGCATACTCCCCGTTCACAGAGACAGGGAGAAGGGGATGAAGATGTGGGTAGTAGAAGCTCATCAACGAGTGATTACTACGCCGGCAAGGATATGCCTTACCATTTTAAAGCTCATGCTGAGGCTGTGCGTAGTGAAGAAAGTGATGACGAGGGCGATGCGGTGTCTAGTACTCCTCCCAGAGCCCTAGAAGGGGGGGTTGCAAGTCCAAAGGTTCTTGAGGAAAATGTACAAGGAGAAAATGATGAAGGGATAGCTGGAAACCCTATGGAAGTGGACTTTGCTACCCAAGGCATCGAGTCAGCTGCTGCCCACGTCCCCGAGGACCCTAATGCCCAAACCACCGAGGACATTGCTGCCCACGTCCCGGAGGACATTGCTGCCCACGTCTCCGAGGACCCTACTGCCCAAGCCACCGAGGATCCTGCTGCATTTGCCCTCAAGGACCCTGAGAACCCTGATAACAATGTCTCTGAGGACAATGTACCCGAGAATCCTGATAACACTGTCCCTGAGGACAAGGTACCCGAGAATCCTGATAACATTATCCCTGAGGACAAGGTACCCGAGAATCCTACGGCATTTGCCCCCGAGGACCCTGCTAACATTGCCACTGAGGACCCTGCTGCAGTTGCCCCTGATAGCAAGGAAGCCCCTGAGGCGGCCCCCCT
>NW_010965149.1:100708-103389 GCF_000463585.1 Tarenaya hassleriana
GGATGAGAAAAAAGAGGCGCCAGAAGAATAGATAAAAGAGGAGAAAAAAGAGGCGCCAATACAAGAGGAGAAGGAAAAAGTGGAAGGAAGTGTGAAGAAGCGACGCCCTATATTCATTTGGCAACCCACCGTGATTATGGGTAGTGTGCTTCGGATACCGAGCTTTGTCCAAACATGCACTCTCAAGGCGACAGAGCTCTATAATTTTATGAAGATGGATCGTGCGGATCGGCTTTGGAAGTCAGAGATTGATTATTTGAGAAAACCAAGGTTCTGAGAAGACCATTTGCAGGAGCGAATCTGGCTGAAGGATGGGGTAAGTTCATTTCTATTATACCTTTCAATTATTCATTTGGTCACTTTGGTCACTTTTGGTCACATTGGTCACTTTTGTTAACTTTGGTCACGTTGGTCCCACTAGTCACGTTGGTCCCACTGGTCACGTTGGTCCCACTGGTCACTTTGGTCTTCTTAATGCGATCTGACGTTATTTTATAGCACTTGGGCGAAGCTGTACTTGAAATCAGGAATCGCCTGGCCAAAGAAAGTTGTCCAACAGCAACAAAGTACATGATTGGCGACACAAGTTTCGGCGAATTCCTCAAATGGTGGGGCCATGGTACTATGACTGATTTGAATGGGCTTGAGGACTACTTTGACGAAAAAGCACCGGTAGGGTGTGGGGATCGCAAGATGGGAAGTTACGAAGGATTTATCACTCCCCTCAGCATACCCTCGTTGGTCAATCCTGATGTAAGTGTGCATTGGGTGGCCATTAGATGCATCCCTGTGAAGAAGCTGATTCAGGTATTTGACTGCAACCTCAAAATGAGGCCGGACGTTGACGCGATTATTGGCCGGTTGGTGTGGTGGCTCCCAAAGATATATACGGTCGCCAAGATATACCAATTTGATGAAAGCACCATGTTTGACTATCATTACGTCGAAGGGCAGCCTCAAAATGGTAACAGAGATGACTGCGGTGTGTTTACCATCATGTACCTTGAAGCCCTGATGCGAGGTCAAGAAAGAATACTGTGCAATCAAATTTGCGATGAAAATAGTTCATCGATTCGTGAGAAGATTGCTGCGGATATCTTCTCAAATGGCCAGATTGTGAGTCTTGCTCCCGATGTAAGACGTGACGATTCCTCCCCAGATGCAAGATTAATGATGATATTTCTTGTATTCTGTTTGAACCTTTGAACCTTTGACTTTATTTTTTGTGTTAGATATTTTCTGAATGTTTATTGCGGGAAAATTTAAATTTTCGGAATTGCATATTGGCCAAAATTTTGGAATTCGGTTGGCGGGAAAGTTTAAATTTTCGGAATTGCATATTGGCCAAAAAGTGGAACTGCTTTTCTGCAGAATCAGATGTGTGGGCCCGCTGTAAATGGTATTGGTGCACATCTCCCCATAAACCTAATTCTAACTTCATTACCCCAAACCAGAAATTCAAGTATCCAGACCAGAAACCCTATTACTAAACCGGAAATGTAATCCCCTAAACCGGATTTTATCACATCCCGACGGTTCCACTGGTCCCACTGATCGAATTTCACGAATTCAACGCTTTGAGAGTGTAATGTACTATCATACAAATGGTTCGGAGGAGGAATCGGGAATGAAAGTCGTTGAGCATTATTCGATCGAAAGCTATGAACACAAAACGAATCTCATAAGTGTTAGTAGTGTTTTAGGAACACTTTGGATCAAAGTAACTTTGTGTTCAGAAATTTTTTGTTCAAACCGCTTACGAGATGTTAGTTTGAAGTGTAATTACATCGTTTCACAGCGCACCAACCTTGTTTGGCTCCCCCATAGTTGATTTGGTTCACTTTTATCACATCCTGACGGTCCCACTGGTCCCATTGGTCCCACTGGTCCCACTGATCGAATTTCACGAATTCAACGCTTTGGGAGTGTAATGTACTATCATACAAATGGTTCGGAGGAGGAATCGGGGTTGAAAGTCGTTGAGCATTATTCGATCGAAAGCTATGAACAAAAATTACATTGTTCAAGAGGAATACAAGTTACATTTAACGCAGACTAATTATGCGAATAATTTCAAATTTGTTCTTTTTGTTCAAACCGCTTACGAGATGTTAGTTTGAAGTGTAATTACATCGTTTCACAGCGCACCAACCTTGTTTGGCTACCCCACAGTTGATTTGGTTCACTTTTATCACATCCCGACGGTCCCATTGGTCCCATTGGTTCCACTGGTCCCACTGGTTCCACTGGTCCCACTGATCGAATTTCACGAATTCAACGCTTTGAGAGTGTAATGTACTATCATACAAATGGTTCGGAGGAGGAATCGGGGTTGAAAGTCGTTGAGCATTAAGAGTGAATTGAACTTCGAATAAAATTACATTGTTCAAGAGGAATACAAGTTACATTTAACGCAGACTAATTACGCGAATAATTTCAGATTTGTTCTTTTTGACGAATCCGATTGTGAAAATGACGATGTTGAACTATGGGGTCTTTTACGCCTCGCCAGGTCCAGGGAAACGATTCTGTTTAGGTCTTCCGGTCCGCCGTTTTTCTTCTATTATAGGCGGCATCACTGAAAAATTTAAAATTTCGGGCGGGACAACCCAATCACAAATATCGGGCACCGGATAGACAGTCTCTTGGTAAGCCTTGACCTAAATCTCTCGCCAGTAATA
>NW_010965149.1:103455-105537 GCF_000463585.1 Tarenaya hassleriana
TGATTCTTCTACGAACGTCTTCGAACCCTCCACGACGACTAATAAAGACGTTTTAGAGCCCAGAGAGCCATCACTTCATACGGGGAAACTGAATAAAGCTGATTGGAGTTTAGAGAACGCCCCGAAGGTGGAGATGAAGCCCTTACCCGAAGGGCTCAGGTATGTTTTCCTTGGACCTAACACGGTCCCACTGGTCCCACTAGTCCCACTGGTCCCACTGATCGAATTTCACGAATTCAACGCTTTGGGAGTGTAATGTACGATCATACAAATGGTTCGGAGGAGGAATCGGGGTTGAAAGTCGTTGAGCATTATTCGATCGAAAGCTATGAACACAAAACGAATCCCATAAGTGTTAGTAGTGTTTTAGGAACACTTTGGATCAAAGTAACTTTGTGTTCGGAATACAAGTTACATTTAACGCAGACTAATTATGCGAATAATTTCAAATTTGTTCTTTTCGACGAATCCGATTGTGAAAATGACGATGTTGAATTATGGGGTCTTTTACGAGCCTCGCCAGGTCCAGGGAAACGATTCTGTTTAGGTCTTCCGGTCCGCCGTTTTTCTTCTATTATAGGCGGCATCACTGAAAAATTTAAAATTTCGGGCGGGACAACCCAATCACAAATATCGGGCACCGGATAGACAGTCTCTTGGTAAGCCTTGACCCAAGTCTCTCGCCAGTAGTATTCAGAGCATAATTCGTGAATCTCAGTACCTTTTCCCACCTTATGTGCTGCTGCAATTGCATGGCTACATGGATACCTGTCCACATCAAACTTTCTGCAACTACAGGTTCTATCACTAAGATTTACCTAGTTTCTTCTACCTTTTTCATCCCTTGCCTCAAACATTCCACTCAGCCTGTTAAGTTCAATAACCTCATACGTGCAGGCCTTCTCAAACCGTTCATGCAGCACTTTGTACACATACGGAGTTAACTTTTGAGAATCATCAGCACCACATGCTTCCACCCTGTACCTACTGAACCATTCTGCCGTCTTCGAGACACAAATATCAAGCAGACTGAGTAGCGGATACCTTTTGGCCTTCTTCAAAACGGAGTTGATTGATTCGGCACCATTGGTGGTTAATAAGTTGTATCTCTCAGTCCGAAATTTACACCTCGCCCACTTCTCCGGAGCAAGTTCTTCTTTTTGCACGTACTCCGCCGCTTTGGGATACCTGAAAATCATGAGATATTCACATCAGTTTACTCAAGTCACACCGTTGAGAAAATCACACTGGTCCAATTGGTCCTAGTGGTCACACCGTTGAGAAAATCACACTGGTCCAATTGGTCCCACTACTCACTAAATTCATACATGTTCTTGAAATTAGAGTACAATTCTTTAAACTCCTTCTCCCTGTATTCCGATGCACATTTAAAAAACAATTTAGCCACGGTTTCACCTCTTGAACCCTTTCTTCCGGCTCCCCTATTAACATGTGATTTCAAGTTTTGCGATATGTGCCTTGCACAAAAACCATGATCAGCTTGTTTATATACTTGTCTCACAGCTTTCATTATACTTTTATGTCTATCGGATATCATAACCACATCAGGTCCATCCGGTATTACTTCGCTCAACCTATTCATAAACCACCTCCATGAAGCGTCTTTCTCTCTATCGATCACTGATAACTTCTATTTTTCTCTATATTTTGATAAGAGTTTGTCTAGGTTTTACGGGATAATCACATGCATTCATAGACATTCTAGGCGTGCTAGAACACAAAAACCCGGTTGTGCTTTAGTTTTGCAGATTACAGGTTTCGAAGATGATTGGACTCGAAAAGGAGTCATTTGGAGCGTTAAAGGTGAAGTCTGGATGAGGTACTCATGTTGAGACATCAATAACTTTCTCTACAGAAGTCCAAATCATGCGAGACTTGTACCATTGGAAAGAGCACTTCAAGAGATTCGCGTAAACACCAAAATCGCGTAAATCCGACATCGGAGCAGAAAGATATGAGCGAAATCGTGAAGACCAGAAAAATGCCAGTGCAGGGCCGGATCCGATTGGATCTAGTCCGAATCAAGACAGCTGAGCTCGAGCCCAGAAATCTGGATCCGGT
>NW_010965149.1:106544-106832 GCF_000463585.1 Tarenaya hassleriana
TTCAGAGGGCGGCCTACAGAGGATCCCATTGCTCACTTGACTCAGTCAAGATGCTGTGCAGATCAGTTAGGAAGGCTCGAGGGATGACTATTGAAGATGTATACTTGGAGTCCTTTCCTTTTTCATTGATGGATCGGGCAAGAGATTGGCTTTACACTCTTGAGCCAAACTCGATTACGACATGGGAAGAGCTAGAGGAGCAATTCATGGCGAAATACTACTCCCCAGAGAAGACCCGAGCTGCATAGAGAGCCATACACAGCTTCACTCAGGAGAGTGATGAGAGTC
>NW_010965149.1:107041-108303 GCF_000463585.1 Tarenaya hassleriana
CATCAGACGCTCTACGGGACGGGTAGATTTGGTCGAGTCCGCAGCCTTGAAAGCAGTCATGTCAGATCTATCGACAATCAAGTAGCACATGGGACTCAAGAATACGTCTAACCCGTCGAAGGTCCAGCCTGGAATGTTCTTGGTAGATCAGGCCACATCAGAGGAAGAACCGGTTGAGGACGTCAACTACGTGGGAAGGAATCAATACCAGAATCCTTCCAATCTCTACAACCCGAACGCGCCTAGGAACCATCCTGGTTTCTCCTACGGAAACCCGAGCGGAGCATTGAATGTGCAGCAGCAAGGTGTTTCCAGAATCCCTCAGAACCCCCGGGGCTTCACTCAGTCACGTTTTCAGGGGCAGAATCAGGGATATGTGCAATAGAATCCAGGATACGGGCAGCAGAATCAGGGTTACCGAGCTCCTCCACCGGCAAAGAATGAAGAAGCAGACATCAAGACGATGCTTGCCCAGCTAATGCTCGACCAAAAGACGTCGTTTACTGATCTGAAAACCGAGGTGCAGAGCATTAGAGCTAGGCAAGACACCTTTGAGAGGAGACTTGATGGGATGGACGCACACATGAAGCTCGTAGATACGCAGATAACACAGCTTGCGTCACAACCTTCTAGACCGCAAGGCACGTTTTCCTGGAAAGCCGGAACCAAATCCACGAGAGCACATCAACGCCATTGAGCTAAGGAGCGGAAAGAACTTGCCTGAGATGATCCCTACCACTGCTGTAGAGGAAGGGACGACATCCGAGACACCTAAGGTGCATGCAGAGGAAGCCGGATCCGGACGAAATTAGAGTTTTACAGACTGCCTCCGAACGAAGGATCGGACGAAATTAGAGTTTTACAGAAGCTGGATCCGGACCGATTCCACCTGGAAACGGACCGGATCCAAACTGCCTCCGAAGACGGATTTTTACAGAAGGTCGATCTGGACCGATTCCACCTGGAATCGGACCGGATCCAGTCTCTGGGCAAATCGGACGTTTTTCACATCGACGTACCCGATTCTTCTACGAACGTCTTCGAACCCTCCACGACGACTAATAAAGACGTTTTAGAGCCCAGAGAGCCATCACTTCATACGGGAAAACTGAATAAAGCTGATTGGAGTTTAGAGAACGCCCCGAAGGTGGAGATGAAGCCCTTACCCGAAGGGCTCAGGTATGTTTTCCTTGCATTGCTAGAACCCCAGGTAGAACAGTTGAGATGAAGCCCTTATCCGATTATAGTGAATGCTGCGTTGC
>NW_010965149.1:108616-111788 GCF_000463585.1 Tarenaya hassleriana
CCTACGCGGACGGTCACGGGATGGAGGATGTGCATCGACTATCGTAAGTTGAACTCCAACACCCGTAAGGATCACTTCCCTTTGCCTTTTATTGATCAGATGTTAGAGAGACTTGCACTCCATTCGTACTTTTGCTTTCTAGACGGTTACTCGGGATTCTTCCAGATCCCCATTCACCCGAGCGACCAGGAGTAGACCACCTTTACTTATCCTTATGGCACGTTTGCTTATCGTCGTATGTCCTTTGGATTATGTAATGCACCTGCCACTTTTCAGAGATGCATGACTGCTATATTTTCTGATGTGATTGAGGATATTATGGAGGTGTTCATGGACGATTTCTCTGTCCATGGACCCTCATTTGACGTTTGTTTGGCCAATTTGCATCGAGTTTTAGACAGGTGTGCAGCGGCCAACTTAGTCCTCAACTGGGAGAAGTGTCACTTCATGGTGCAAGAAGGGATTGTTTTAGGACATAAGGTGTCTTCTAGGGGAATCGAGGTAGACAGAGCGAAGATAGAGGTTATTGAGAAGCTTCCACCGCTCGTGAATGTCAAAGGCATCCGCAGTTTTCTAGGACATGCGGGATTCTATCGGTGGTTCATCAAGGACTTCTCCAAGATCTCTAGACCACTTACCGAGCTCTTGGCGAAGGATGTACCTTTCAGGTTTACTGCAGAATGCTCGAAGGCCTTCCAGACTTTGAAGACAGCTCTGATCTCACCACCGATCATACAACCCCCCGATTGGACTCTACCGTTTGAGCTGATGTGCGATGCTAGCGATTATGTGGTTGGAGCAGTGCTGGGGCAGAAGAAGGATCACAAACACCACACCATCTACTACGCAAGCCGAACTCTTGATGATGCGCAGGTAAATTACACTACTACTGAGAAAGAGTTACTTGCTGTGGTGTTTGCTTTTGAGAAGTTCAGGTCGTACTTGGTGGGACGGAAAGTGATCGTATACTCAGACCACACGGCTTTGAAGTACTTGCTGACGAAGAAAGACGCCAAAACTCGACTGATTCGATGGATGCTACTCATAAAAGAGTTTGACGTCGAGATTCGAGATCGCAAAGGCACGGAGAACACAGTTGCAGACCACCTTTCATGCCTTGCAATACCCGACCCTCTCCCGATCGATGATTCTCTGCGAGAGGAACAGATTATGGCAATCACTTCCCGACACGAAGACCCATGGTACGCAGACTACGTGAACTATCTGGTCTCCCGAATACTCCCGTCCGAGCTTAATTATAACGGAAGGAAGAAGTTCCTCCATGACGTACGGGATTATTTTTGGGACGACCCGTTCTTGTTTAAGCGTGGTACCGATGGGATATTCCGACGATGCATTACCGAGGAAGAAGTGCAACATGTAATTTTCCATTGCCACTCTTCTGATTATGCAGGTCATTTCGCCGCTTCGAAGACCACATCGAAGATTCT
Organism: Tarenaya hassleriana; assembly: GCF_000463585.1. Classification (NCBI taxonomy): domain Eukaryota; kingdom Viridiplantae; phylum Streptophyta; class Magnoliopsida; order Brassicales; family Cleomaceae; genus Tarenaya; species Tarenaya hassleriana. Next base: position 110,068 of record NW_010965149.1, read on the forward strand.
ACAAGCGAGATTCTATTGGCCTAAGATGTTCAAGGATGTCCATAGGTATGTCGCCTCATGTGATTCTTGCCAGCGCACAGGTAACATTTCTAGACGCTACGAGATACCTCAGAATTTTATTCTAGAAGTGGAGCCTTTTGATGTTTGGGGCATAGACTTTATGGGTCCTTTTCCATCGTCTTCAGGGAACGTGTACATCTTAGTTGCAGTTGATTACGTGACTAAGTGGGTAGAGGTTTTGGCTAGCGCGAGGAATGATGCTAAGACTGTGGTTAGGCTATTTAGACAGATTATTTTTCCACGTTTTGGTGTTCCTCGTGTTGTGATTAGCGATGGTGGCACACATTTTGTCAACCGGATCATCGAGACACTACTGAAGAAATACGGAGTTCATCATCGGATTGCTACTCCATATCATCCTCAGACTAGTGGACAGGTGGAGATCTCTAACTGGGAAATCAAGTCCATTCTGGAGAAGACCGTCGCTAAATCACGGAAGGATTGGTCACAGAAGCTAGACGATGCGGTATGGGCTTACCGAACGGCCTTCAAAACGCCGATTGGTATGACACCGTTCCAATTAGTCTACGGAAAAGCATGTCATCTACCGGTTGACTCGAACACAAAGCTTATTAGGCAATCAAGGCGCTCAACTATGACATGAAGACCGCTGCAGAGAAACGCGTACTCCAGTTACACCATCTTGAGGAGATCAGACTTGACGCGTACGAGAACGCGAAGATCTACAAGGAGAGAACGAAGAAATGGCACGATCGCCACATTATTCAACGCTCATTCCACTCAGGTGATCTTGTCATTCTCTTTAACTCTCGGACTAAAAAGGAAGGAAGACTCTTTACTATCTCTGGAATCTAGCTATGCTCTATCAGTTACTCTTACCCCTTCGGGGGGTTTACAGATAAGATCATAAAATTTCATAGGCCTTACCGCATCCTCTTCCGCTAGTATAATAATCAAATCAAAAGAAGCGGCTGGGCGGATTTATTTTTTGTCCCATGGGCCCACGCCAGCCCCGCCGAATAGTCCGATTTTTCCCTCCAGGAAAGCTGAAGTTCAAGTGGTCCGGCCCATTCAAGATCCATCGAGTTTTTGACCACGGAGCGGTGGAACTATACGACAGCAAGGGTAGCACGTTCAAGGTAAATGCGCAGCGTCTGAAGCTGTATAACCCGGCTGATCCTATAGCCGAGAGAGGCGTTCTTCCTCTCGAATTACCACCATCAGCCTGAGCTCATACAAGGTCTAGCTATCGACCATAAAGAAGCGCTTCTCGGGAGGCAACCCGAGGTCTTTGTATAGTTTTAGGAGTTTTGGACTTTTGGACCCTTTTAGTTGCATTAGACATGAGGTTTTTGGATTTGGGGAGCCTACGTGGTGTTTTCCCCGGTGTGTAGACGTCTAGATCACGAGTTGCAGGTCATTCGGCGAAAAGTGGGAACGAAGGTGAAGTTTCACAGACACCGGATCCGGACCGATTCCACCTGGAATCGGACCGGATCCACTTCAGACACGGGCCAGGTACGTTCATCTGGATCCGGACCAGATCCACCTGGAATCGGACCGGATCCAAATTCGCGATTCTACTTAAGAGGGCCGAACTCAGCTCTCCCTCACTTAGGTTTTCTCTCTCGATTCGGCCCTCCCATTCTCACCTCTTCCTCTCTCCGATTCCACATATACGACGCCCAGGTATGCTTCCC
>NW_010965149.1:112013-118417 GCF_000463585.1 Tarenaya hassleriana
GGATCGAGACTCAGTTCAGGCGGAGAAGACGAACCTGGATCCGGACCGATTCCACCTGCAAACGGACAAGATCCAGCCTCTGAGCTCTTTGCGCGTTTTTGCGCGTTTTTACCGCGGTCTCGACCGCGCTCACTCTACTTGTCTTTGAGTTTCAGATGGCCACCAGGAAGACCAGGAACCGCCACAACCTGGACTACACTGACCATATACCGCTTCTGGAAGAATTTGAGACGGACCAGAACACGATGACCGAGCTCAGCCCGTACACTCCCAGCGCACCTGATCCGGACAACACACCGCGATTCCTCTTACCATCGCCGGAGATGCAGGAGCGCGCTGGCGCCTTTTATCAAATCATCCGGAACACGAAGTTTGCGAGCACGGAGATCAGTCGGCTGGGGCTTTATGACTCAGTGCGCGAGCTATGCGCTGGGATTCATTGGGAAAGCCTATTACACATGCGAGAGGACACATACCGCCAGCTGACCGCAGAGTTTCTTGGCTCACTCTGCCTATTCATACCCCCGACTGGCGAGGCACATCGAGGCTACATGGCTTTTTGGATAGCAGACCAGCAGTACCGCCTCACGATGGCACAGTTCGCCGACATCCTGGGCGTTCCTCACGGAGCTACAGCAGCCTTGCCCTCCATACACCCGAACCGACTCAAAGCATTCTGGAGAGACATCGGATCCAAGCTCTTCAAGCTCAGCCTCCTCAATGGATCCGACATCCGACGGTCAGATACTTCCACATGCTCCTTGCTCACGTCGTCTTCGGCAAGACAGAGCCTGGAGGGCTTAACCAGACCGAGCTGCTCTTCATCAGGTACGCCTTATCTCCTATCTATGGTGGGGACGATTGGGGCATGAGACAGGTCGACTTAGCATCGCGGGTCGCCCTACACTTGCATCAGACAGCCCGCTCAGATTCAGGGGTCTATGTCTGATGCGGCGGCCTCGTCACCATGATTGCGCGAAGAGTCAGCGTGAACGTCGGACATTATGAGCGTTCCCGTCTCAAGGGCGCCACAGTTCTCGACTTAGCTGCTCTGCGCAACAAACTTTCGTTGGAGACCATTCGGGGCAACCATCTCTGGTTGTACTACGACCAGCAAAGCACCAGCCAGCGTTTCACCTTGTCGAACATTCACTTACCACCGATCTCCATTGACGGACTCCGATTCCAGTTCTCTGCAGCACAACAGGCTGGACTCGAGGAGGGCGCCTATGATGGCCCGCCAGCACCCCCATCTCCTCCAGCAGTTCACACCACAGAAGCCGACCCTTCGCATACGCACTCACCACCTCCTTTTCCCCCGACAGATTCAGCTCCATCGCCCGCCGCCTCCACACGAGCTCCAGATGATTACGGCTAAACACAGCCTCAGGACGACTTCCAGAGGTTCATGTATCAGGCGATGCTCGACACGAGAGGCGCCTTAGACAAAGCCGTTTCAGATATGCGGAGCCATGTCAACTCAGAGATGACGACCATGTACAGCAGATGGTGCGGGACTTCTTCCCAGCTCATCGACCAGATGCATGCACTCAGACTCCAGCATGACGCCCTATACGCAGAGTTCCATGGATTCCGCAGCCGGCTATTCCCCGACGAGCAGCCGCCGACACCTATGGAGGACGACCGAGACGATGCACCGGCGGACACTTAGTTCCCTGATCAGGTAGGCGTTTCCCCTCATCCGTTTTAGTAGTGATGTAGTAGGCCTTTCTGATGTATTATTGGGACTCGGATTTTGTATACTCTGGATTTCTTTATCTATATGCGAGTCTCTATGTTATTTTTCGGGTAACATTTGTTTTTCTATGAGCGTTCATACCGATACACGAGAGATGAATATCATTTTCCGAGAGACGACGATTGGATAGATTATGGTTCATAGAGTGAGTGAGAGCTCTTGCGTTTGACGTGAGTTAACTTCATTGCGAGCGAACGAATTCCGCAGAGCTAAGTTTCTCTACCCCTCTTATTGGTTCTTTTCGTATGTCGTTTTCGATTCTACTTCTTCGAGCGAGAGTCTACACCGTGGACGGTGTATGGTTCAAGTCTGGGGGGGTGGATAGATCCTTCACACGTTCAGGCCTATCTATTTAGGATTGCATTTCGTTTAGGTGCATTTTATCATGGCATATAGACTTAGGAAAAATTTTCACTTTTGCATATCACTTTGCATTAGCTGCATTCACGTTTTCTTTTTCTTTTTTTCCATATAGATGATTTTTGCTAGGTTTGCATGATTGCATATGACATATAGATATAGGTTCATATAGGTTCACGTGCATACCTCGGACACCCGTTTTGAATATCATTTGGAAGATTTGTGGGATGATAGAGTAGGAATATCTTGATGATCTAGTGACTTTGTAGAGCGTGGTTGAACCGTGTCGAATTGATAGTTCTCCAGACTTTCTATATATAGTTTGTGGGATGAGGTTGTTGTTTGGAACCTACGGAGTTGAAACGACTATATCCAGGTTATATGTTTCGTTTAGAACCTTTTCCGAGTCTTGCAGGTCGATGAAATCTAGTTCAACAAATGCCTTGGGAAAATAAAGCATCTCGACACTCCGCTGTCAGAATCTCGTCAACGAAAATCGTTCGAGGATATGAGTGCATCGATTGATGGTTCGTGTCTAAGTTTTGGGTCGGACATCGCATAAGAAGAAAAAAAATACGAAAAAAAAGAGAGAAGAAAAGAGAAAAACGATGTCCTTCAACTTCAACGTCCTAGAAACCCGAGGTGCTAGCGTTCAATAGAGAAATTCTACTAAAAGGTAAAAATCTAGGTACGAAATAGAACTAAGATCGAAAAGGCTAAGTTGAGATAAGGATAGGTTCGGAAATAGGCTTGGCGAGTTGTAAAGATTCTAACGGGTTCTAGGTGGCAATAAAAATCCCATAGCTAGGTAGATTAGTCTTTGGTAGGAAGATCATAGTAGACCGGTTTGGGTACGCTTCTCGGGAAACTGGTATTGGATGGATGTTCTGCTTTTGAGTCTCGCGATGATGCTATTTGATATTCGTTGATAACTCCTATTCTTCTCTATATTTTGATGAGAGTTTGTCTAGGTTTTATAGGATAATCACATGAATTCATAGGCATTCTAGACTTGTTAGGATACAAAACCCGGTTGTGCTTTAGTTTTGCAGAGTTACAGGTTTCGAAGATGATTGGAATCGAAAAGGAGTTATTTGGAGCGTTAGAGGAGAAGTCCGGATGAGATACTCATGATTGGACTCGAAAAGGAGACTGGTACCATTGGAAAGAGCACTTCAAGAGCTTCGCGTAGACACAAAATCGCGTAAATCCGACACCGGAACAGAAAGTTATGAGCAAATTCGTGAAGAGTCCGAGTCAGATGGGTCCGACTTGACTCGGTCCGAGTCAACACTTTGACTCGGTCGAGTCAAAACCCAGAAAAATCCTAATTCGCAATTTTTAGAGTTCTAATGAAAGGAGAACTCTTGGGAGCCGCCCTAGGGTTATAAAATAGACCTAGCCACGTCCTAGAACAGGGGGAGCCTTAGAGGACATACTTTATACAGACTTTTGGAGAGCTTTTGGTGAGAGAAGAATAGAAGTTCACGGAATTTCGGGAAGAAGAAGGAAGATTCGATCGTGGAGACTGCACATCTACATGAGCTTTTCTTTCCTCTCTTTTATCTCTTTTCTTTTGAGCTTTTTGTTGTTTTCTATGAACCGTGAGTAGATCCACAGCTGTGGGTTAGGGATTCGTTTGTGTTTTGGGTATGTTTGAACCCTAACTTGGTTGCGATTTGGATTTGTTTCGGTTTTATCGATTTGTGCTTTATTCGATTGGTGTTTGCTGACCCCTTGGCCAATTATTTCAGATTCTGAACTACATAGGAATATGGGTTTAGTTTCGGATCGAAATCGATAGAATAGATCGTATTATTCACATAGGAATATGGTTTGATCGATCTAGCATTGATGATAGTGTTCTTCATGCATCTAGTTTGATAAATCACATAGGGATATGGATTTAGAGAACTTTAGATAGTGAGTTATATGCAGGGAGGTGATTTCTCTATCTTTGTTGCTAGACGATTCCCGAATACAGATTCAATATCGTGATTCTCGCATGCTTAGCATATACCCAGACACGCGAATACGGTCCCGACACCCACGGTCATCCTTAATTGCTAGTTTACTCGCTTTTATTGTTTTGCTTCCTTATTTTAGTTATTTTAGATTCGATATACTTCCACCATCACTTTCACCTCTATTTGCTTTGATTTAGTTTCGATTAGATTTAGATTTAGCAACCGGTCCTCGTGTTCGACCCCGTGTTACGACGATTCGTATCCTTGCGGTGAGTTGTGAATCGGGTTATTGATTTTAGACTCGGTACACACGTATCAAGTTTTTGGCGCCGTTGCCGGGGACTGGTTAGCCTATTTCTAGGTCTTTATCGATTCTAGATCTTGCTTGTATATATATTGAGTTGTCTTTTTTTTATGTATATATTTGAGTCGAGTCCTATGTATAGTTTTAGTGTTTCTTTTAAACTAACCATCTACACTAGTTTGCTCTCCCCGTTACTATGATTACAGGTGACGAGAACATCTACAACAATTGGGAGGCGATTTGGGAGATTACTCGATCGCTAAATGAAGGAGAAACAGAATATGAGTCTATCTCCCATACACTTGAGATTGATCGGACCAAAGCAAGCCCAAGTGATTTCTTTCCGAAATTTGACTCGGACCGCATCACATGTGACTCAGACGATGTCTGTTTCTCAGATGATAGGAAGCATCTAGACGTCATCCTCAGGCCAGTGGAAACAAGTAAGCATTTTTTTGATAATTCCATACTTGTTTTTCACTCTTCCATTCCAGATGATCAAGCATAGATGACACGTGAGGAGAAATCAGAGTATGTGAGACACCCGCATAGACCACCACCCCGACCTCCAGATTCATCACTCTCAGACCCTCCCATCATTTGAGCAAGATAGGTCGAGCTAATGACGTTAAACAAGCGCTTCTCGGGAGGCAACCCGAGCACTAGGTAACTTTTCTTTTTCTTTTTCTTTGTAGCATAGGTAGTAGAGACCATGATTGTATTTTGGATCCTTCGGAATGCATTGCTATTATTATGCTTTTGTCCGGATAATGTTTGTTGTTATATGAGCGTTTACACCGACACACGAGAGATGAGCATCGACTTCCAAGAGACAATGTTGGATAGGTTCCAGTTTAAAGAGTTTGTGAGAGCTCTTGCGTTTGACGTGAGTTAACTTCGTTGCGAGCGAACGAATTTCGCAGAGCTAAGCCTTCTCTATCCCTCTTATTCGTTCTTTTCACACGTTGTTTTGGATTCTACTTTTCCGGGCGAGAGTCTACACCGTGGACGGTGTATGATTCAAGTCTGGGGGGGCTTGGATAGATCTTTCATATATTCAGGTCTATCTACTTAGGATTGCATTTAGTTTAGGTGCATTTTATCATGGCATATAGACTTAGGAAAATTTTTCACTTTTGCATATCACTTTGCATTAGTTGCATTCACGTTTTCTTTTTCCTTTTTTCCATATAGATGATTTTTGTTAGGTTTGCATGATTGCATATGACATATAGATATAGGTTCATATAGGTTCACGTGCATACATCGGACACCCGTTTTGAACATCATTTGGAGGATTTTTGGGATGATAGAGTAGAAATATCTTGATGATCTAGTGACTTTGTAGAACGTGGTTGAACCGTGTCGAATTGATAGTTCTCCAGACTTTCTATATATAGTTTGTGGGATGGAGTTGTTATTTGGAACTTACGGAGTTGAAACGACTATAACCAGGTTATAAGTTTCGTTTAGAACCTTTTCTGAGTCTTGCAGGTCGATGAAACCTAGTTCAACGAATACCTGGGAAAATAAAGCATCTCGACACTCCGCTGTCAAAATCTCGTCAACAAAAATCGTTCGAGGACATGAGTGCATCGATTGATGGTTCGGGTCTAAGTTGTGGGTCGGACATCGCATTGAAAGAAAAAAAAAGAAGAAAAAAAAAAGAGAGAGAAAAAAAGAAAGAAAGAGAAAAACGATGTCCTTCAACTTCAATGTCCTAGAAACCCGAGGTGCTAGCGTTTGATAGAGAAATTCAACAAAAAGGTAAAAATCCAGGTAAAAGTAGAACTAAGATCGAAGAGGCTAAGTTGAGATAAGGATGGGTTCGGAAATAGACTTGGTGAGTTGTAGAGATTCTAATGGGTTCTAGGTGGCAATAAAAATCCCATGGCTAGGTAGAGTAGTCTTTGGTAGGAAGATCATAGTAGACCGGTTTGAGTACGATTCTCGGGAAACTAGTATTGGATGGATATTTTGCTTTTGAGTCTCACGATGATACTATTTGATGTTC
>NW_010965149.1:118680-119508 GCF_000463585.1 Tarenaya hassleriana
GAGTTATTTGGAGCGTTAGAGGAGAAGTCCGGATGAGATACTCATGATTGGACTCGAAAAGGAGACTGGTACCATTGGAAAGAGCACTTCAAGAGCTTCGCGTAGACACAAAATCGCGTAAATCCGACACCGGAACAGAAAGTTATGAGCAAATTCGTGAAGAGTCCGAGTCAGATGGGTCCGACTTGACTCGGTCCGAGTCAACACTTTGACTCGGTCGAGTCAAAACCCAGAAAAATCCTAATTCGCAATTTTTAGAGTTCTAATGAAAGGAGAACTCTTGGGAGCCGCCCTAGGGTTATAAAATAGACCTAGCCACGTCCTAGAACAGGGGGAGCCTTAGAGGACATACTTTATACAGACTTTTGGAGAGCTTTTGGTGAGAGAAGAATAGAAGTTCACAGAATTTCGGGAAGAAGAAGGAAGATTCGATCGTGGAGACTGCACATCTACATGAACTTTTCTTTCCTCTCTTTTATCTCTTTTATTTTGAGCTTTTTGTTGTTTTCTATGAACCGTGAGTAGATCCACGGCTGTGGGTTAGGGATTCGTTTGTGTTTTGGGTATGTTTGAACCCTAACTTGGTTGCGATTTGGATTTGTTTCGGTTTTATCGATTTGTGCTTTATTCGATTGGTGTTTGCTGACCCCTTGGCCAATTATTTCAGATTCTGAACTACATAAGAATATGGGTTTAGTTTTGGATCGAAATCGATAGAATAGATCGTATTATTCACATAGGAATATGGTTTGATCGATCTAGCATTGATGATAGTGTTCTTCATGCATCTAGTTTGATAAATCACATAGGGATATGGATTTAGAGAAC
>NW_010965149.1:120173-120853 GCF_000463585.1 Tarenaya hassleriana
TTACAGGTTTCGAAGATGATTGGACTCGAAAAGGAGTTATTTGGAGCGTTAAAGGAGAAGTTTGGATGAGGTACTCATGTCGCGACATCAATAACTTTCCCCACAGAGTTCTAAGTCGTCCTACCATTGGAAAGAGCACTTCAAGAGCTTCGCGTAGACACCAAAATCGTGTAAATCCGACACCGGAGCAGAAAGATATGAGCGAAATCGTGAAGACCAGAAAAATGCCAGTAAAGGGCCGGATCCGATTGGATCCGGTCCGAATCAAGACAGCTGAGCTCGAGCCCAGGAATCTGGATCCGGTCCGGATCCACCTGGAATCGGTCCGGATCCAGTCTAAAACTCTGTTTCACGATTTTCAGCATTCTATCAGGAAGAGGACTCTTGGGAGCCATCCTAAGGTTATAAAAAAGCCCTAGCCACGTCCTAGAACATCAGAGACCCTTAGAGAACACTTAGAGACAGATTTTTGGAGAGCTTTTTGGTGAGAGAAGAATAGAAGTTCACGGGATTTCGGAAAGAAGAAGGAAGATTCGATCGTGGAGACTACACATCTGCATGAGACTTTCTTTCCTCTCTTTTACCTCTTTCTTTATGAGCTTTTTGTTGTTTTCTATGAACCGTGAGTAGATCCACGGCTATGGGTTAGGGATTCGTATGTGTTTTGGGTATGTTTGAAC
>NW_010965149.1:121345-121641 GCF_000463585.1 Tarenaya hassleriana
TTGCTTTGATCTATTTTCAATCTAGATTTGGATTTAGCAACCGGTCCTTGTGTTCGACCCCGTGTTACGACGATCCGTATCCTTGCGGTGAGTTGTGAATCGGGTTATATATTAGTCATGTCAGATCTATCGGCAATCAAGCAGCACATGGGACTCAAGAATACGTCTAACCCGTCGAAAGTCCAACCTGGAATGTTCTTGGTAGATCATGCCACATAAGAGGAAGAACCGGTTGAGGACGTCAACTACGTGGGAAGGAATCAATACCAGAATCCTTCCAATCTCTACAATCCGAA
>NW_010965149.1:123156-123520 GCF_000463585.1 Tarenaya hassleriana
TACCCATCTCATTTCCATCAAGTCTAGTTTTACGGTCCACTAAATCTGTACCCATCTCATTTCGATCCACTCCACTATCACAGAGAACATCGTTTACAGAGTCCACTAAATCTGTCTCCTTTCCATTCGCTCCAATATATAAACTATTACTCCCAACTTTACTCTTGAAATTTGGACTCTAGATAACATCGCAATCCTTATAACCTACACATATTATACTCCCATATGGTCCAACACGTTCCACGTAATCAGGAATTCTAAACTCATTTTCTGACCTCGGCTTTTCTATCTCCACGTGAAGCATGCTTCTGCCTCCATTCATTTTGTCCAGGAGATAAATTAAAACTTGTTTATCATTCGATAT
>NW_010965149.1:132633-132910 GCF_000463585.1 Tarenaya hassleriana
TGCTTCCAATAAGCATCAATGATCGATCTAGAAGCCGTGGTCAGAGGCTTATCCTTCATAAGGATAGATCGCATGGTGAGATAAAACAGATTCTTGCAACAGATATGTTCTACAGAAAAAGACAGACATTGGAATGAAACCCAAGTCGCCAACAAACTTCCTGATCCAAACAGCTTCCTTTGCTGCGTCCGACGCTGCAATATACTCAGCTTCTGTAGTAGAATCTGCAACGGTCACCTGCTTGGAACTCTTCCAGCTAACAGCGCCTCCGTTCAAG
>NW_010965149.1:133963-135975 GCF_000463585.1 Tarenaya hassleriana
ACAAGAAATCCATATCTCGTTGGCTCTTGGCGAATCCTGCATGATCTCCGAGGTTCACTCGTCAAAGGTTGAGTCACAACCGGCAGTAAAACAGGTTGAACTTCTTCAACTTGTTCAATCGGCTCAGCGTCTACTTGCTGCTCTCGAACTTCCTCAAGTTCGATCCTACTCCCTGTAACGACCCGAGGCCGCTACGAATTGTCGAAACTGCCCTCACACAGCAACCTGAGACCTTTCAGCGTGTTTTGTCCTCACTCGCACGCATACCGAGACACTTCCCAGTAGGTCACCCATCCTGAGATTGCTCCAGAGCCAGCACGCTTAACTTTGGAGTTCTCTCGTGATAGTCAACCAAAAAGGTAAGTGCACCTTGTTGCTATGAGTAGCTCAACTAATTTCTTTTATGTTATCTTAGACTGTATAGTCCCATACCTATACAGCCCTCAGATCTCTCTCATTCCGGTGTGTTCGATTCATCCCTGTACCCCCTACCCAGAAGCTCGTCAGGAGCCGCTCCTTGTCTGTGCCTCTGCACCGGCGATCACTCCCCGCCCTCCTACGGTACTCTGGGTTGTCACAGGCCCACCAGCTTCCGCCTGGTTCGTCCTCGAACCACACCGTACTGGGAGAGTACCGGCTCTGATACCATCTGTAACGACCCGAGACCGCTACGAATTGTCGAAACTGCCCTCACACAGCAACCCGAGACCTTTAAGCGTGTTTTGTCCTCACTCGCACGCATACCGAGACACTTTCCAGTAGGTCACTCATCCTGAAATTGCTCCAGAGTCAGCACGCTTAACTTTGGAGTTCTCTCGGGATAGTCAACCAAAAAGGTAGGTGCACCTTGTAGCTATGAGTAGCTCAACTAATTCTTTTATGTTATCTTAGACTGTATAGTCCCAAACCTATACAGACCTCGGATCTCTCTCATTCCGGTGTGTTCGATTCATCCCTGTACCCCCTACCCAGAAGCTCGTCAGGAGCCGCCCCTTGTCCGTGCCTCTGCACCGGCGATCACTCCCCGCCCTCCTACGGTACTCTGGGTTGTCACAGGCCCACCAGCTTCCGCCTGGTTCGTCCTCGAACCACACCGTACTGGGAGAGTACCCGCTCTGATACCATCTGTAACGACCCGAGGCCGCTACGAATTGTCGAAACTGCCCTCACACAGCAACCCGAGACCTTTCAGCGTGTTTTGTCCTCACTCGCACGCATACCGAGACACTTCCCAGTAGGTCACACATCCTGAGATTGCTCCAGAGCCAGCACGCTTAACTTTGGAGTTCTCTCGGGATAGTCAACCAAAAAGGTAAGTGCACCTTGTTGCTATGAGTAGCTCAACTAATTCTTTTATGTTATCTTAGACTGTATAGTCTCATACCTATACAGCCCTCGGATCTCTCTCATTCCGGTATGTTCGATTCGTCCCTGTACTCCCTACCCAGAAGCTCGTCAGGAGCCGCCCCTTGTCCATGCCTCTGCACCGGCGATCACTCCCCTCCCTCCTACGGTACTCTGGGTTGTCACACTCCCAGTGACTCTTTTGGAGACGAACTCTCGCTCCATAATAGTCGCATTCCTGGCAATGAACACCTTGTTCTCTGCCGGAATGTAGAAGTAGTAACCCTTAGTTTCCTTAGGGTAGCCTACAAATAAACACTTATCAGATTTGGAGGATAACTTATCAGTCATCTGACGCTTCACATAAGCGTCGCAACCCCAAATTCTGACAAACGATAACGCGGGACGCTTCCCTATCCATATCTCATATGGTGTCGTTTCAGCCGACTTCGTTGGACTCCTGTTCAGCAGTTATGCAGTGGTCTCTAAAGCATAGTCCCAAAAGGACTTCGGAAGATCTGTCTGACTCATCATAGACCGAACCATGTCTAACAGTGTTCGGTTCCTCCGTTCTGACACGCCGTTCCATTGTGGCGTTCCAGGAGGAGTTAATTGTGATACAATACCACAATCAACCAGATAGGCAGTGAACTCTTGGCTCATATACT
>NW_010965149.1:138366-139252 GCF_000463585.1 Tarenaya hassleriana
AAAGTGCACATATCGAATAGAGATTCGAGTCCTAGCAGACAAGTTCCAATCGTTGGAATCCATCCCGAGGTGTGGATACGTGTAGAGGGCGAGGTATTCTTCCTGCCTTTCGTGATCAGACGTGTTCTTCGATTGATACAGGCCCTGGATCGATTGAGGTAAGCGTTCTAACGTTTCTACGTTTTCAATAGCAGCATGGTTCTAGGGTTTCATTAAATTTTTGTTTTATATCCGCTGCGCAAACCCTAGAATCGATCTCTTAGGAATAGGATTCGCTCTAGAGATCCCAGGAAACCCAACAGTGGTATCAGAGCCTGGTTGCTCTGTTTTGATTTCGTAGAACCCGATCACGCATGTTTTAGGATTTGAATATCTCATGAGCGAATCCTATTCCTAAGAGATCGATTCTAGGGTTTGCGCAGCGGATATAAAACAAAAATTTAATAAACCCTAGAACCAAGCTTCTAATGAATCGTAGAAACGTTAGAACGCTTACCTCAATCGATCCGGGGCCTGTATCAACTGAAGAATTCGTCCGATCACGAAAGGCAGGAAGATTACCTCGCCTTCTACACGTATCCACACCTCGGGATGGATTCCAACGATTGGAACTTGTCTGCTAGGACTCGAATCTCTATTCAGTTTTTTTTACTTCGAGAAAACGAGACTTAGAACTTGTTAAGCTTTTTGGATCTGACCAAAAACTCTCCAAGAACTGCAAAAGTCGGCTTCCGAAAGTCTCTCGCGTCATTAGGGTTTTTAATCTCCTTCTTATAAAGTGATTTTACCCTAATTTCGGTTCAATTACGAAAATACCCAGAGCCCAGATTGGACGGTCCAGAAATGCACGTGGACCGTCCGGTCCGGCAAGCAGAACGGACGGGCT
>NW_010965149.1:139505-139723 GCF_000463585.1 Tarenaya hassleriana
GCGTTAGCGGACCGTCCGTTCCAGACCTTCTGGAACGGACAGACCGCGCACTCTGGCCCGTCGGGTCTGGACTTGGTGGACCGTCCGTTCTGGACTTCCGGTCCGTTCTAGACCCTTCTGTCTCAGTTTTTTGTCGTTTCCTCGTGCGGTTTCGTCCTTCCCTACGTGTGTGACCCTGTAGGCTCATTCGACATAGCAGTATAACCCGAAATCCCTAT
>NW_010965149.1:140425-140633 GCF_000463585.1 Tarenaya hassleriana
TCCTGGGATCTCTAGAGTGAATCCTATTCCTAAGAGATCGATTCTAGGGTTTGCGCAGCGGATATAAAACAAAAATTTAATAAACCCTAGAACCAAGCTTCTAATGAATCGTAGAAACGTTAGAACGCTTACCTCAATCGATCCGGGGCCTGTATCAACTGAAGAATTCGTCCGATCACGAAAGGCAGGAAGATTACCTCGCCTTCTA
>NW_010965149.1:152035-158024 GCF_000463585.1 Tarenaya hassleriana
AAAACGTGTTCTAAGTCTCGAGATTTCTCCGTGCACATATCGAATAGAGATTCGAGTCCTAGCAGACAAGTTCCAATCGTTGGAATCCATCCCGAGGTGTGGATACGTGTAGAGGGCGAGGTAATCTTCCTGCCTTTCGTGATCAGAACGATTCATCGATAGAGACAGGCCCCGGATCGATTGAGGTAAGCGTTCTAACGAGTTTCTACGATTTCAATAGAAGCATGGTTCTAGGGTTTATCAATTTTTGTTTTATATCCGCTGCGCAAACCCTAGAATTGATCTCTTAGGAATAGGATTCGCTCTAGAGATCCCAGGAATCCCAACACGGTCCATGTCTAAAGTGCAGGTTTTTAACGGAGAATTGACACGGACCGTGTTGCATTCGACACGACCGTATTGTATTACGGGAAAACTTCCTATTTTGCATCTGAACTTCCGTTTTCAGCAAAGGAAGAAACCGAGCCGCCAAGACAATAAAGAGAGGATGTCTTAGACTTCAGAAATCATCGAGAGATCACAGCAGAAGCTAGAGAACTCGAGAGAGAATCAAGATGGAGTTTCCCGTGAGCAGAGATTGAAGAATCGTCGTCGAGAGATCGCTGCGAGTCTTCTTTATCTGTTTCTATGTTTCTTCTTATTGATTTGAACTCATTTGTTGTTATGGGTAGTGAGTAGTCGTTTCACTATAGCTAGGGATTTAACCTTGTAGGGATTTTTTTGGTTTTTATTTTCCGAGACTACGTTATCGATACTCGGCGGTTTAATTGAATTGAGTTTATTGCTTTTGATCTTCTTGGCCTTTTGATTGATTGATCTTAGATTCTGATTGACAACGAGAGTTGGAATTAGATTTGGAAAGAATTCATTGAATGAATTGTTTAAGACTATTGAGAGATAGGTTAATCGGTTTAGGAACTGTGATAGTGATTGTTAATGCGTTTGATATTTTAATCTATTAGGTTGACAGATCGATAGGTTAAATTATTGGATAGTGGATTTAGGACTTGAGAGAGCCAAATCTGATATTAGAACTTGAGATCCCCGATTAGAGTTCGATATTCGTAGATTCTCTATCCTTAGAAACAATCCCTGCGCATTAAGGTTATCCCGAAGCTACGGTGATTTATCTATCTGATTTTACTTAGTTGGTTTATTGCTTTGTTTTCGATATTCATATATTTTATCTGCTACTTCTTGATCTGATTTTTAGTCGAGTCTTTTTCTTAAGTGTTAACTATTCCCTGTGTTCGACCCTGGTACTACAATTGATCCGTATCCTTGCGGTATTCGCTATGTCTAGGTTTTTTATTACTTGAACTTATTTTTACACCTAGATTTGCGTTGTCAAGTTTTTGGCGCCGTTGCCGGGGAATGGTTTAGCGTTAGGATAAAGATTCCTTTGAATCTAAATCCTTTTTCTTTTTTGTTTTCCCTCGATTTCTTGATCTATTTTTTTGTTCGTTCTACTTTCTGGTGTGCAGGTTTCCCGGTGTATGAAAAGAAGTTCTGGATCTGATAACCTAGTACCTCTTGATTGTGAAATCGAGAACTCCACTAAGTGCAATCGAAAGAAGAAACGACAGCAAAGAAAGATGGAGGAACGTGCTATAGTTGTTGAGAACAACAATGACACTTATGGGGCATACCTTCAGCCTAAGTACATTCAGTAGCTTTCATGCATTCGCCGGCCTGACATCGACCGTAACAATTTTGAGTTTCAACCGGCATTCATCAATATGCTGAGACCAACAGATATTTCTCTACTAGGTACACCTCATTTCTCAAACTCATTTTGCTGTAGAGATGCTCTTAAACTTCATGATCCAGGTTGGCAGAAGATCGATAATCTTCGCCCGTTAGACCTATCCGGTAGTTGAGAGAGTTTGGTCAAGCTAAAGACCCTAAACAAGCGCTCCCGGGAGGCAACCCGAGTTTGTAGGTTAGTTTTTCTTTTCTTTCTTTTTCTTTTTGCATCGGATATTGGTTTGTGTCTCTTATCACCAGGTTGAGTTCTAATGAGGAATTGAGGAGGCGAGGAAGCTAGCCTTTTCTTTCTTATTCTTTTTGCATCGGATATTGGGTTGTGTCTCTTATCACCAGGTTGTTCTAATGAGGAGCTACCGATGAGGCGAGGTAGCTAGATACGCGATTGACGTAAGCAGATTTAAGTGCGAGTGAACGAACATCGCGAGCTAAGTATTCTTTTCCTTCTTGATTTTCTTCTCTTTTGACTCATTTTATTGGTTGCCTCTACTAGACGAGAATTGACACCGAGGACAGTGTCCAGTTCAAGTCTGGGGGAGGATTCGTCTAATGCCAAACCATATCCATATAGAGTAGTGTTGCATGCATTTTTCTCTTTTTTATTTTCACTTTTTAGTTGCATGTGCATATAGGATGTTTTAGGATCATATAGTTTGTTGTTATTAGGGTTATGCATTTACATATAGTATTTAGGACATATAAGATCACGTGCATAAAACCGTTTTGAGTATTGATGTGACGATCTATGACATGAGAGAGTAGAAACGTATTGAAAACATTGTGATCCGTTGAACGTGAATGAAACCCTAGAACCATGCTACTATTGAATCATAGAAACGTTAGAACGCTTACCTCAATCGATCCGGGGCTTGTATCAATTGATCTGTTCGTCCGATCACTCTAGGCAGGAAGAATACCTCGCCCTCTACACGTATCCACACGTCGGGATGGATTCCAACACCTTGGAACTTGTCTGCTAGGACTAGAGATCTCGATCTCTCTTTTGTGCAAGGTTTTTGGAGGCTTAGGGTTTTATTTTTCTTCCTTTTTTTTTCTTCTTCTTTTTCTTTACCTTTTTCTTCACTTAAAACCCTAGAAGACGTTCTCCTTATATAGACTTTCCAAAAATCCTAATTTGACAAGGAATAGATTACTAGGAATCATAATCTAATTAGGTTTCCTAAACCTATTAGAATTCTAATCTCATTAGGTTTCCTAGATGTAATAGAATTCTAATCTCATTAGGATTCCTATACATAATAGGACTCCTAATCCCATTAGGATTCCTATTCCAATTAGGAATCTCAATCCAATTAGGATTCCTAATCGGGATAATTTAGCACACGTACTTGTCCATCCCTATTGTGTGTGACCCTGTAGGCTCATCCGGAATAGCAGTAAAACGCAGAATCTCCATTCCGGTAATACAAGTCATAGGCGGTCTCTAGCAAGACACTATGACTACCTATCTCGAATAGAGTTTGTTTGTGATCATACGAAAGCCAGTGATGATTCCGACTGATGATCCTTTTGTATCGCGATATCATATGTCGAACATAAGGCATGGACAAGCCACCTTATCTGATTCGACTGCTTTCTCGTTCACTGAGTTCGACTGTCTGAAATAGACGACGTTCGTCTATAGTGCGGCCACACATTTCTACAGTCTTGCTCACACGAGGGGCCCAGCGATATCTCTCTCTTTTACGAGAGGTACAAATCCCGTATTGACTATCTACAATCCAGTACATGATTCGTTTCGTACCTGATACACGCCTTTATAGTCCTCCTGTTACGCAGGACGTTTGACGTAATCAAAGCACGCAACTCCTCATGTTGGATTCTGTAGATATCTCAGGTCTTAGGATCCAATCATAGAATCGTCGTATGAGATTCAAGTCATGACGCTAGTCCATGTGACAATCTCATGCGGGTCAGTCCAGTATTCCGTTCTGCAACGAATACCTATGATTGTGATCGTATCCAATACCTATGATCATCTATGAATGATACTAAACTCCCTAGTCTTATGTCATTATGGGAATTCCAGGAGGAAGCGGTCCGGATCCAGGTTTGTCTTCTCCGCTGAAACTAGGTCTCGATCTGGTCCGAATCCAACTGGATTCAGTCCGGATCCAGTCTCTGTGAACCCAGATCGAAAATCGCCTAGAAGAATCTACAAAAACAGACCAAATCGACTATCCAAACGCATGGACAATGTGAATCTAGCCTATTGTCACCAAAATCAGCTCATAATCACCATCAAAAATCACCAAATCATCTTCACAATTCATCAACTCAACCTAACCCTCTCATGAACCCTAACCATCCCAAAACTCGAAATCGGACTGCCAATCTCATCAAAGGAATCATAATGGGAAATAGAAAATCATACCTTGAGACTGTAAGGGGTGGTCCGGATCGAGAAATCGAGAGTGAGAGAGGGAGGGGGGTTGAAAACGCGAAGGGTCGAGTGGAGAGAAGAGAGACTAAAATCGGACTCTTAAAGTGAAGCGCGAGTCTGGACTCCGTCCGATTCCGGGTGGATTCGGTCCGAATCCAGATTTACTTACCTGTGTCGATTCCAGACTTGGATGCCGAAAGTGGATCCGGTCCGATTCCAGGTGGATTCGGTCCGAATTCACTCTGTAACTTCAAGTTCTCGTCTCGAATTTTCGCCGAATGACCTGCAACTCGTGTTCTAAACTCCTACACACCACGGAAAACACCACGTAGGTTCCCCAAATCCAAAACCTCGTGTCCAATGCAAAGAAAAAGGTCTAAAAATCCAAAAACCCCTAAAACTAAAAAAAAACCCCAGGTTGCCTCCCGGAAAACGCTTCTTTATGGTCATTAGCTAGACCGTATGTGAGCTCAGGCTGGTGGTGGCAACTCGAGAGAAAGACCTCTCTCTCCTACAGGATCAGCTGGGTTATACAGCTTCAGATGCTGTGCATTTACCTTGAACGTGCTACCCTTGCTGTCATATAGTTCCACCGCTCCGTGGTTGAAAACTCGATGGATCTTGAATGGGCCGGACCACTTGAACTTCAGCTTACCTGGAAACAATCGCAAAGGAGAGTTGAAGAGAAGGACAAGATCACCTGAGTGGAATGATCACTGAATAATGTGTCGATCGTGCCATTTCTTCGTTCTCTCCTTGTAGATTTTCGCGTTCTCGTATACGTCAAGTCTGATCTCCTCAAGATGGTGAAGCTGGAGCTCGCGTTTCTCTACAGGGGTTTTCATGTCATAGTTGAGCGCCTTGATTGCCCAATACGCTTTGTGCTCGAGCTCAACTGGTAGATGACATGTTTCCCGTAGACTAATTGGAATGGAGTCATACCAATCGGCGTATTGAAAGCCGTTCGGTAAGCCCATACCACATCGTCTAGCTTCTGTGACCAATCTTTGCGTGACTTAGCAACGGTCTTCTCCAAGATGGACTTGATCTCCCGGTTAGAAATCTCCACCTGTCCACTATCTGAGGATGATACGGAGTAACAATCCGATGATGAACCCTGTACTTCTTCAGTAGTGTCTCGATGACCCGATTGACAAAATGTGTGCCGCCATCGCTAATCACAACACGAGGAACACCAAAACGTGGAAAAATAATCCATCTAAATAACCTAACCACAGTCTTAGCATCATTCCTCGCGCTAGCCAATACTTCTACCCACTTAGTCACATAATCAACCGCAACTAAGATATACACGTTCCCACATGACGATGGAAAAGGACCCATAAAGTCTATGCCCCAAACATCAAAAGGTTCCACTTCTAGAATATAATTCTGAGGCGTCTCATGGCGTCTAGAAATGTTACCTGTGCGCTGGCAAGAATCACATGAGACGACATACCTATGGACATCCTTGAACATCGTAGGCCAATAGAATCCCGCTTGTAGAATCTTCGTTGCGGTCTTCGAAGCGGCGAAATGACCTGCATAATCAGAAGAGTGGCAATGGAAAATTACCTGTTGCACTTCTTCCTCGGGAATACATCGTCTGAACATCCCATCGGTACCACGCTTAAACAAGAACGGATCGTACCAAAAATAATCTCGTACGTCATGGAGGAACTTCTTCCTTCCGTTATAATTAAGCTCGGACGGGAGTATTTGGGAGACCAGATAGTTCACGTAGTCTGCGTACCATGGGTCTTCGTGTCGGGTAGTGACTGCCATAATCTGCTCCTCTCGCAAAGAATCATCTATCGG
>NW_010965149.1:158268-159894 GCF_000463585.1 Tarenaya hassleriana
GGGTTTATCTTCCAAATGGGGGTTTCAAGCACTTCATCTAGAGTTTGTCTCTCCCGAGCTTAAACCCACTACCTAGAGAATCAATTTACCCATCTCCCAATGGCCTAAATGATCTCTAAATGCATTAATGTTCCCTATCATGAACCCTAAGCAAGTTAAGCCATCTCCCAATGTGAATAACTCACTCATTTGACATTTGGTTCCAAACATCATTCCCATATCCCTATGATCAATGTGTTCTATCATCTTATCAACTAGGGTTTCATCCAAGTCAATAGCATTAAGCATAAAACATCAAACCCATGGAAGAAAACTCATAAACATCATAGCTTAAGCATAGGTATCCATACAAAAGTGGGGATCCCTCACCCACAACAAAGTCACTACTCCATAAATAGGGTTTCAAAATAGAAAGCAAAATGAAGAAACATGGAAAAGGAGAAGAAAATCTCAAGATGGTCTTCAATGGTGGTCTTCTTCTTCTCCTAGCCTCCTTGATCTCCAAAATCCCTCTTTCTCCTCTTCCAAGTCAAGTCTTTCTCCAAAGTGTGTAGCCTCCCTTCTCTCTCCTCAAACTCCCCTTTTTATGAAAGTCTAAAATTAGGTTTTCTTCTCAAAACACGGGCTTTTCCTTTTTGGGCCGATTTTGATTTCAGACGGTCGCTCATTTTTCAGGCAGGTCGCTCATTTTTCTTCCGGGTCGCTCATTTTTCGGGTGGGTCGCTCATTTTCCTCTGACACGCGAAAAAGCAAGCGACCGCTCATAAAATGAGCGACCACTCACAAAACGAGCGACCGCCCATAAAATGGGCGGGTCGCTCATTTTGTCTGAGCTTCCCGAGCATTCTCGAATTCTTGTTCTTCCGTGCCCGCTTCGTGAGGATTCATCGTGGAGTCTTCCTGCAAGGAAAAACAAGCAAAACAACCTACCCATGGTCATCTAACGTCCTATGATGCCTAGAATGTGAGAAGAATTGTGATGCATGACGTTATAAAACCGGTGAAAAACCCGTGTGATCAAATCCTCCCAGACTTGAGGTTTGCTCGTCCTCGAGTAAATGTGCAGTTATAAAACTATCCAAGGGGTGATAAGATACAGTCGGAGAACAAGTGGGGGTTTTGAGTGGATTGGTTGTATGGGTTAAAGTCGTTGCGAATGAAATCGGGTTTGGTATACTCTATCTTTTCCAATACTCGAGCGAAATCTTATCAATGGGATTTTCATTGCTTCCTGCGGTCTAGGATGAAATAGTTCCTACTTGCCGAGCATGTCTCCTAAACACATCCCAAATGAGAACCCTAAAAGTCACTTAACCTATAAAATGTTTTCTCTTGCCCCATATCTTTCATTTTTATTCTTGTTTTTGTGTTCTTTTTCTTTTTCTTTCTTTCTCCTTTTTTTTTTCATATGATGCAATCCCGGACTTCTAGGACGTTGGAATTTGACGAGTTCACTCTTCTTTTTTTTTCTTTTGTGTCCTTGTCCCAAAACTTAGACCTGAGCCTTCATTTTCGACGCACTTATGTCCCCGAATGATTTTCATTAACGAGATGATGACAGAGAAGTGTCGGGATGCATCGTATTTTCTAGGGCTTGTTGCTTCCTATAGGCTTCCTAACTTAGAG
>NW_010965149.1:160268-161741 GCF_000463585.1 Tarenaya hassleriana
GAGTTGTATTCCAATTTCTCTTTTGCGGATGTCGTAAGCCCATGAAACCTATGCAATGTGAGAGAACTACAATTCTATGTGATGTTAGCTAAAATGAATGCAAAGGAGTGAGAGTTAAGAGAGAGGACCGAGCGGGCCTTTAGCAGGACCCGTGGGATGAGGACTCTTGTCCGGAGTCTGTGCCGAGGTCCGATGAGACCTCAAAATGGATTCTTTCTTCGGTAAGAGGGGGTAGCACATAATAGGTCATGTCGAATGATCGATACCTACTCTTGACGTCCACGAACCTCCATAATATGTCCCCGTTTTGTTCCTTGACAAAATTGTTCTCCAAGAGATGCATATAGTTGATCTTGTCCCCATGGATGAAATCATGCGCATATGCTCTAAGATCGATGCCCAATCGCTCTGCAATCATGATTACGATCCCTCCAAAACAAATTGACTCAGTGGTGGAAGTGATTACCTTGTGCATATGCAATGCTACCCTTGACGCGACGTCCGCAACCTCTAGACGGTTGTTCATCATGAAGTGGAGAGGTTCCATGAGCATGTTTAGTTCCGTGATGGAGATGGTTCGTGTATTCTCGCGTGCAAATAGGGTGGATGTCATGAATTGCTGAAGGTAGCGGACTGCGGGATGTCGTATCATGAAGGCTTCGAGTTCCCAAGGGGTGAAGTGCGCGGCTGCTATTTGTGTCCAGAATTTTCTAGCTTTGGCGATTGTTATCTTTGGGATTGCTGCCGTGCTGCCCGCTTGAACGCCCAAAATTTGAGCGAGTTGCTCCATCTTGAGATAGTATTGGTGCCCTTCTAAACGGAATCCGATGTAGCCATTGCGAGGATTGGCATTCCTTGGGATGAAGCATTGGAAAGTGCACGCAAATTCTGTTGTCAATGAAAGGTAGGTGCGGGGATTGGCGCGGAATAGACGTTCCCACCCGGCGAGTTGGAATATCCCCTCGATCCTCTCATAGAGTTGCTTTGGTTGAATGCCATGGTATACGAATTTTGAAGCCTTAATCCCCCTCTGATGGATTTGGTGTAGAAGGATTGTCTCCTCGTTGGATTGGGGTTGAAACGGGATTGGATCCCCGTGTTCTTGTTCGGCGTCAACTCGGATTTCATCCACGAGGCTTGAAAAGTGGGCGTTTTGTGGCTTGAAGTCTTGTAACTCCGGTATTGTGTCTGAAATGTATTTCCGTATCCTCCTCCAACGATCGCTGGAATCCATATTAGAGGAGGAGTTCTTCGCGGGAGAGAGAGAGCTTGCTCGGCGGTGAAGTGACGAGACGACGAGGCGCAGACGACGATGAGTAGCGGGGGTGGTTCGGCCGGAAAAAGGGAGATTTTCGCCGAAGTGCGTGTTGCATTACGGGAAAACTTCCTATTTTGCATCCGGACCTCCGTTTTCAGCAAAGGAAGAAGCCCAGCTGCCAAGCAAATAAATAGGAGACGTCTTGGGCTTCAAAA
>NW_010965149.1:162389-162616 GCF_000463585.1 Tarenaya hassleriana
GACTAGGGAGTTTAGTATTGTTCACAACAATACATGGATATCATAACACATCAAGTATGCCAAAACATGTAATGAATAAAACACTCATCCTAAACTCATAGAAAGTGTAAATACATCAGATGTATCCAAATAAAGCTCATGTAGAAGTACATCATAGAGCACTAAACCAACAATCTCCCACTTGCTCTAATCATGGACTACTAAACATCTAATGCCCATATCCCTAA
>NW_010965149.1:164365-165641 GCF_000463585.1 Tarenaya hassleriana
AACGCGGGACGCTTCTCCGTCCATATCTCATATGGCGTCGTTTCATCCGACTTCGTTGGATCCTGTTCATCAGGTACGCAACGGTCTCTAAAGCATAGCCCCAAAAGGACTTCGGAAGATCTGTCTGACTCATCATCGACCGGACCATGTCTAACAGTGTTCGGTTCCTCCGTTCAAACACGCCATTCCACTGTGGCATTCCAGGAGGAGTTAATTGTGATACAATACCACAATCAACCAGATAGTCAGATAACTCTTGGCTCATATACTCGCCACCACGATCGGATCGAAGAGTCTTGATCGTCTTGCTAAGCTGGTTCTATACTTCTTTCAGAAAGCCTTGAACATTTCAAGTGTTTCAGACTTATGTCTCATCAAATAGACATAACCGTATCGACTGAAATCATCAGTGAACGTAACGAAATACAGATAACCTCCTCTAGCTGGACAACTCATTGGTCCGCATACATCACTATGTATCAGATCCAATAACTTTGTCGCTCTCTGTCCTTTCCCCTTGAAAGGATGCTTCGTCATCTTGTCCATCAAACAAGACTCGCAAGATTCAAGAGACTCAAAGTCAAATGAATCCAGAAGACCTTTAGATTGAAGCTTCTGAATACGCTTCTCGTTTATATGGCCTAGACGACAATGCCAGAGGAAGGTCGGGTTTAAGTCGTTCGGCTTAAGCCGTTTAGTACTCACGCTATAGATGGACGATGTTGAGTTCGAAGGCTGATCATTCAAGACGTATAAACCATTAGCTAGATAACCATTACCATAGTAAATATCGTCTCGATAAATCATCAAACTCGAGTTCTCAATCACAAATCGAAAACCATCCAAATCCAGACAAGAAATAGAAATAATGTTCCTGCTAATCGCAGGAACATAGTAACAATTACTAAGTTCTAAAACAAGTTCAGAAGGAAGATGCAAATCATAAACGCCAACACACAATGCAGCAACTCTTACTCCATTTCCGATGCGTAGATCCGCTTCTCCCTTAACCAACATCCTACTTCTTCTTAGTCCCTGCACATTTGCACAAATGTGTGAGGCACTTCCGGTATCCAATACCCATGAAGATGTAGTACAGATGTTAGTTTCTATAACATGAATACCTGAGGCAGAAGCTTCACCAAGCTTCTTATCCTTCAGATCCTCCAAGTAAAGGTGACAATTAAGCTTCCAGTGTTCAGACACTCCGTAGTAATGACAGTCACCCTTATCGGGCTTAGGCTTAGGCGTAGAGGCAACTTTTGCCTTTTTCGCC
>NW_010965149.1:166241-168721 GCF_000463585.1 Tarenaya hassleriana
TTATGCTATTTAGGTAGACATCTAATGTCAATCACATCCAATGCGACTCTCAGATCCTTTTATGAGACTATTATATCAAATATCATTGCATACTCGTCTCATCTGTACCGTTAAGTCTCAAGTCAAAACTTGATAACTCAACCTAAGGTAAACCATATTCAAGCTGTGGGAACCACGATTTCCCACCCTGCCTCACAAAGATAATCTGGCACGCTCAGCTTTGGCATGACCCATGTTACGGACGATCGATGCCTTGACATGCGCTCTAGTAATGGAAGGTACACGCTTAGCATTACATAAATAAGGGATTTTCGAAACTACACTTAGATCAAGCATCTACTTTCAAGCTATGAGAACCACCATTTCTCCATCTTGCCTCACCAAGATAATACGACACACCCAGCTTTGGCATTACCCATGACACGTACGATCGAGGCCTTGACAAGTGCTTTACTCGTAGAGCTCCTAGATCTAACCGGTTTCTGTGCAACGATTGTACATATCAAGGATCAACAATTATTCCTTGATCAGATGTATTACATAATCCGAATAGACCATCCATTCGATTATGTAATCCCAATCTCGAAGCTCCCGTTCAATCAATCATATCTAATATCTTGATTAAGTTACATGCATTCATTCACTATGGACCATCCATAAGATTGAATCATGTTGTTCTGAATCACAGTTGATAGGATTCAGCTACTATTGCTCAAATCAGATCGCAAAACGAAAAACTAAAAATTTTTCGGTTTCACCCGGGACGTAGGCCAGTCGATCCAGTACCTGGACCGGTCGGTCCACGTAAATTCGGTCCGTTCGGTCTGGACTGGTCAGTCCGTTCGATCTGACTTTCCAGACCGTTCGGTCCAGACCAATGGTCCGGACTTTCGCCCTTTCGGTCCGTCTCTCTCGGACCAGTGATCTAGACCGGACGGACTGGCTAAGTAGTTCGTTCGGTCTAGACACCTTAGTCCGTTCGGTCCAACAACTTGGTCCGTTCGGACTGGATTATCTAGTCTATTCGGTCCAACAATTTGGTTCGTTCAGACTGGATAATCTGGTCCAGAGATAAACGACGAAACCCTAGACCGTCCGGTCCAGAGGACTAGACCGTTCGGTCTAGGGGAAAAAATGCGATCAGATCACGTTTTTCATCGTTTCGGCCCCAATTCAGATCCAAATTCAACCTGGTTTTCGCCTGTGAACTCAGAACAGAAATGTCTTGCACACTATGCAACAAAGAATACAAAATCTACTCTAGATTCACAATCAATTCATGCATAGTATCAAAGCAAACATGGATTCAAACAATTCAAATCCTAAAACGTGCGTGATTGGGTTCTACGAAATCAATATAGAGCATCCAGGCTCTGATACCACTGTTGGGATTTCCTGGGATCTCTAGAGCGAATCCTATTCCTAAGAGATCGATTCTAGGGTTTGCGCAGCGGATGTAAAACAAAAATTTAATAAACCCTAGAACCATGCTTCTATGAATCGTAGAAACGTTAGAACGCTTACCTCAATCAATCCGGGGTCTGTATCAATTGAAGAATTCATCTGATCACGAAATGGAGGAAGAATACCTCGCCCTCTACATGTATCCACACCTCGGGATGGATTCCAACCTTTGGAACTTGTCTGCTAGGACTAGGACTCGAATCTTTTATTCGATCATGTGCTTTGAGAAAACCAGACTTAGATCACTTCTTGGACCCTCTAGACTCTCCAAAAAGGTCTCTTAAAGTTTTCCTAGTCGGCTACCCCTTATTAGGGTTATTAATCTCCTTTCTATAAAGTGATTAACCCTAATTCCGGATTTTAAAATTAAATCTGAAACGTAGACCGAACGGACTGCTAAGTAGTCAGTTCGGACCAGCACAAAACACAGTCCATTCGTTCGGACTGGTCAGTCCGTTCGGTCCAACACTTGGTCCGTTCGGACTGGACCCTCTAGTCCGTTCGGTCCAACAACTTGTTTGGTCCGTTCACATCAATAACTTTCTCTACAGAAATCCAAATCATGCGAGACTTGTGCCATTGGAAAGAGCACTTCAAGAGTTAGACATCAAAATCGCCTAAATCCAACACCGGAGCAGAAAGATATGAGCGAAATCGTGAAGACCAGAAAACTGCCAGTGCAGGGCCGGATCCAATTGGATCCGGTCCGAATCAAGACAGCTGAGCTCGAGCCCAGGAATCTGGATCCGGTCCGGATCCACCTGGAATCGGTCCTGATCGAGTCTAATGTTGGTTGTAATGCTCTACGATGATCCGTGATATGACATTTTGACTATGTATTGATTCATTGGTTTATGAATGCATTACTTTTCCCGTTATATGATTAGCATGTTTGTTATATTACGGTAAATATCCTTTAATCATTGCAGATGATTCTAAACTCCCTGGTCAGTTATCATTGTGGGAACAATGATGAATTAAGACCAGCATGATGTGTGATAGATGATTATGATCAT
>NW_010965149.1:169535-169751 GCF_000463585.1 Tarenaya hassleriana
TTCAACATACGACATCGTGAGACAAAGGATCAGAACTCGAACTATGAATGGCTTTGTTAGATCACCTCTAACTCTATTCTTGGTGGGTGGTCATGACCTCTTGCTAGAGGCTAACCATGACTTGTGGTTCGGGAAAGGGTTTCCGAAACCACTACCACTTCGAATGGGCCTACAGGGTCACACACCATTAGGGATGGATCACACGTGAAGAGAACG
>NW_010965149.1:170026-170396 GCF_000463585.1 Tarenaya hassleriana
TCGGTCTAGGTGTGGACCGGACGGTCCAGGCATCAAGACCGTCCGTTCTGCGTTGGATTACGGACCGTCCGTTCCGCGTGGAAAGCCAGACCGTCAGGTCCAAGACCTAGACCGGACGGTCCGACTTTCGGACAGATTTCCTATTCCGCGTTTTAAGGGTTTTGGGCAATTCTAATTAAAGAGAGAGCCGCCACAAACCCTAGAGAACGAACCTCAGACGTCCAAGACACTCATGAGAGCTTAGAGAAGCTGGATTTCGAGTTCTAGTGATTGGAATATCGATTCCAAGTCAAGGACATTGTTTTCTCTTCACAAATCCTAGCAGATACGTTCCAAAGTGTTGGAATTCATCCCGCCGGTGTGGATACGT
>NW_010965149.1:171253-175706 GCF_000463585.1 Tarenaya hassleriana
GACCGTCCGTTCTAGTCCTTGGACCGTCCGTTCTGGTCCTTGGACCGTCCGTTCTGGGTCTGTTGGAACGTTCGGTCTTCGGGGTCGGTCTGCATTCGGTCATCCGTTCCAGAAGGTCTGGAACGGACGGTCCACGAATGCTAGAACGGACGGTCCACGTGCTCTTCTGGACCGTCCGTTCCGGTTTTCGGATTTTTCAAAACTTAAACCAACGGTCGGTCTGGACCTCGGGCGATCCGAGATTCCAAAAATTTAGGTTTTTGATCGAACAATCGTTGTATCGGATCAATTATCAGAATAGGAATCAAAGCCTCACATAAGACCAAGCTTGATGACAATCCAGAATTCAGAGTTTTGATTGTGCAATCGTTGTCTCGAATCAAATATCTGAATTAGGATATTGAGAGGGTTCTGGTATCGAATCTAAGGCAAACAAATGTTGTTTGGCCAAGAGATTCTGTACATAGACGACTCAAACGAACTAAGAGTAGTTCATCTGAGTTGATCAGAACAACTTGACTAGAATGACTTGAATTCGGTCAAGGTATCCTGATGTTCAAGACAAATGAAGCCTCATGTTTAATCTCAAGCTATTACCGCCCATTAGCAGAGCAACTGTCAAGGCCTCGATCGTCATGGTTACGGGTCATGCCCTAGCTGAGCGTGCCTGACTATCTTGGTGAGGCAGTATGGAGAAATCGTGATTCTCATAGCTCAAATATGGTTGAGCTTGAATTGGGTTATCAAGTCGGACTTGGACCTGATGGTAAGGATGGGATGAGGAACATGCAGTGATAGCGTATCACTATCCCATACTCATCTAGGAATCACATAGGATGTGATTGACAAAGTGTTGTCTACCTAAATAGCATGGTTTTGAGTGTCATGCCCTAGCTGACTCAGAAGCATGTGAAATATGGATCCTAGCTCACTTGGAAACTCATTGAGGGTGTTTTTCTTAGTGGGAGCCTGTCATATTGCATCTATTATCTGTGTTAGTAAGTGTACTAAGTGACTTGCATATTTTCTGTCTGTTTGTTTGTCTTTTTCTGTAGTGTATATCTGTTGCAGGAATCTGGTTAATCTCACCATGCGATCTATCCTTATGAAGGATAAGCCTCTGACCAAGGCTTCTGGATCGATCATTGATGCTTATTGGAAGCATGAGGATGATGATCTGGACGTGTCCAGCTTGATGCTTGGAAAGATGTCTTCGGAATTGCGTGAGCAATTAGATGACATGGACAATTCATTGATGGTTGATCAATTGAATATGTCGTTCCAAGAGAAAGCTGGGAGCCAAGGGAAGAATGATATGGTGATTGTTGGAAAGAGTTCCAGCAAGAGGAAGCGTTCCAAAGGTAAGGGCAAAAGGAAATTGACAAGTGTTGTCACTAAGCCTAAGTCCAAACCCAAGAAGGAAGAGTGTTATTTCTGTCATGCCATTGGGCATTGGTATAGAGATTGCAGACTCTACCTGGAAGATCAGAGGAAGAAGAAGCTTGCAGAAGCTTCAATTTCCGGTATCTTCATTATAGAGGCCAACTTGTGTACTTCTTCTTCATGGGTATTAGATACCGGATGTGCCTCGCACATTTGTGCAAATGTGCAGGGACTGCGAGGAAGTAGACAATTGGCAAAGGGAGAAGTAGATCTCCGTGTCGGGAATGGAGCAAAAGTTGCTGCATTGACCGTCGGGACTTATGATCTGACTTTACCTTCTGGCCTAGTATTGGAGCTGCATGATTGTTATTTTGTACCTGCCATCAGCAGAAACATCATATCGATATCATATTTAGACTCAGATGGTTTCAGATTTGTTATTGAGAACAAATGTCTGTCCATTTATAGAGGCGATTTATTCTATGGTAAAGGTTACCAGTTTAATGGCCTTTATATTTTGGAAGATGAACCATCTGGATACAGGTCGATCTATAACGTAATTACCAAGCGGTTTAAGTCGAACGACTTAAATCCGACCTATCTCTGGCATTGTCGACTTGGTCACATCAACGAGAAACGCATAGCGAAGCTTCATTCTGATGGGCTTCTTGATTCTTTTGATTATGAGTCAATTGAATCGTGCGATTCTTGTTTGATGGGCAAGAAATCATGCGATCCTTTTTCTAGAAAAGGAGAACGGGCTACAGAGTTGCTAGAACTCATACATAGTGATGTATGCGGTCCTATGAGCTCTCCCGCTAGAGGAGGTTATCTGTACTTTGTTACGTTTACTGATGATTTCAGTAGGTACGGTTATGTCTACTTGATGAGACATAAGTCTGAAACGCTTGAATTGTTCAAGATTTTCAGAAATGAGGTACAGAACCAACTTGGCAAGACGATCAAGTTGCTTCGATCTGATCGAGGTGGCGAGTATATGAGCCAAGAGTTCATTGACTATCTGGCAGATTGTGGGATTGTCTCACAGCTGACTCCACCTGGAACGCCACAATGGAATGGCGTTTCCGAGAGGAGGAACCGAACCTTATTGGATATGGTACGGTCTATGATGAGTCAGGTCGATCTTCCTAAATCCTTTTGGGGATATGCTTTTGAAACGGCAGCGCTTATACTGAACAACTGTCCAACGAAGTCGGTTCAGAAGACTCCATATGAGATATGGACTGGGAAGCGTCCCAGGTTAGCATTCATGAAGATTTGGGGATGTGACGTTTACGTGAAACGTCTTGCTTCTGATAAGCTATCCGCCAAGTCTGATAAATGCATATTTGTGGGTTACCCTAAGGAAATTAAAGGGTACTGGTTCTACAACCCATCTGAGAACAACGTGTTTGTTGCTCGGAATGGATCTTTCTTGGAGAGAGAGTTCGTCTCCAAGAGAGTCAGTGGGAGTAGAATAGATCTCGAAGAAGTTCGAGAACCACAAATAGTCGGTAAACCGAGTGAACAGGGTGAATCGGTTCAACCTGTGTCACAA
Organism: Tarenaya hassleriana; assembly: GCF_000463585.1. NCBI lineage: Eukaryota > Viridiplantae > Streptophyta > Magnoliopsida > Brassicales > Cleomaceae > Tarenaya > Tarenaya hassleriana. Next base: position 174,195 of record NW_010965149.1, read on the forward strand.
GTTGTTAAGACAGCACCTCCTAGTGAACCTCGGAGATCTGGTAGAATTCGCCAAGAGCCTACAAGATATGGTTTTCTTGTGACTGGAAACGACGAACTCATGTTATTAGAACACTCATGTTGTTAGAACATGACGAGCCTACGTCGTATTCAGAGGCTGTGGCGAGTTCCGATTCCGAGAAATGGCACCAGGCCCTGGAGTCTGAGATGCAATCCATGTATGACAACAAAGTGTGGACTTTGGTCGACTCATTCGATGGTATTAAGACCATTGGATGTAAGTGGGTTTTCAAGAAGAAAACCGACATGGATGGCATCGTGCATACCTATAAGGCACGACTCGTTGCGAAAGGGTTTCGGCAGATTCATGGTATAGACTATGATGAAACTTTTTCACCAGTTGTGATGCTTAAATCTATACGGATTCTGCTAGCCATAGCTGCGTATTATGACTACGAGATATGTCAGATGGACGTCAAGACCGCATTCCTTAACGAGAATTTGTTCGAGGATGTGTACATGACACAACGCGAGGGTTATGTTGATCCTAAGAATCCGAAGAAGGTGTGCAAGCTTCAGAGATCCATTTATGGACTGAAGCAGGCTTCGAGGAGCTGGAATCTTCGATTTGACGAGGCAGTCAAAACGTCTGGCTTCCTGCAAAACGAAGATGAGTCATGTGTTTACAAGAAGGTCAGTGGGAGCGCAGTGGTTTTCCTTGTACTTTATGTAGATGCTATATTGCTCATCGGAAATGACGTTCCTACCTTGCAAGGAGTAAAATCCTGGCTAGGATCGTAGGATCGGTCTTTTCGATGAAGGACTTAGGAGAAGCCGCCTATATTCTAGGAATCAAGATCTATAGAGATAGATCGAGAAGGCTTCTTGGTCTAAGTTAGAGTACATACATTGACAAGGTCTTGAATCGGTTCAAGATGCAAGACTCCAAGAGGGGTGTCTTTCCAATGGGACATGACGTGGCTCTTAGCAAGACTCAGTGTCCAAAGACACAGGATGAGCAAGAGCGCATGAGTAGGATTCCATATGCCTCGGCAATTGGATCCATCATGTACGTCATGTTATGTACTCGTCCGGATGTATCATATGCATTGAGTATGACTAGTAGATATCAGTCTACACCAGGTGAGGCTCACTGGATTGCGGTCAAGAACATCCTTAAGTACTTGAGAAGGACTAAGGATTTGTTCTTGGTGTATGGAGGATTGGAAGATGAGCTCGCTATAAAGGGTTATACCGATGCTAGTTTCCAAACCGACAGAGATGACTTCAGATCGCAGTCAGGTTACGTTTTCTGCCTAACTGGTGGGGCTATTAGTTGGAAGAGTTCCAAACAGCCAACCGTTGCAGATTCGACTACAGAAGCCGAGTACATAGCAGCATCGGATGCAGCTAAGGAAGCTGTTTGGATCAGGAAATTCGTGGGAGACCTGGGGGTCATTCCTAGCGTTGCAGATCCCATTGACTTGTACTGTGACAACAATGGTGCGATCAC
>NW_010965149.1:177536-177969 GCF_000463585.1 Tarenaya hassleriana
GGTCAACCCAACATCTAAAACCCTGTTTCGCGATTTTCAGCATGAGAATGGGAATAGGACTCTTGGGAACCGCCCTAGAGTTATAAAAGAGCCCTAGCCACGTCCTAGAACAACAGAGACCCTTAGAGAACACTTAGATACAGATTTTTGGAGAGCTTTTGGTGAGAGAAGAATAGAAGTTCATGGGATTTCGGGAAGAAGAAGGAAGATTCGATCGTGGAGACTACACATCTGCATGAGACTTTCTTTCCTCTCTTTTATCTCTTTCTTTATGAGCTTTTTGTTGTTTTCTATGAACCGTGAGTAGATCCATGGCTATGGGTTAGGGATTCGTATGTGTTTTGGGTATGTTTGAACCCTAACTTTGATTTCGACGTTATGCTTGTTTCGGTTTATCGATCTATGCTTTCTTTCTATTGGTGTTTGCTAATCA
>NW_010965149.1:188974-191362 GCF_000463585.1 Tarenaya hassleriana
CCGTGTCTGAAGTGGATCCGGTCCGATTCCAGGTGGAATCGGTCCGGATCCGGTGTCTGTGAAACTTCACCTTCGTTCCCAATTTTCGCCGAATGACCTGCAACTCGTGATCTAGACGTCTACACACCGAGGAAAACACCACGTAGGCTCCCCAAATCCAAAAACCTCATGTGTAATGCAACTAAAAGGGTCCAAAAGTCCAAAACTCCTAAAACTATACAAAGACCTCAGGTTGCCTCCCGAGAAGCGATTCTTTATGGTTGATAGCTAGACCGGTATGAGCTCAGGCTGATGATGGTAATTCGAGAGGAAGAACGCCTCTCTCGGCTATAGGATCAGTCGGGTTATACAGCTTCAGACGCAACGCATTTACCTTGAACGTGCTACCCTTGCTGTCGTATAGTTCCACCGCTCCGTGGTCGAAAACTCGATGGATCTTGAATGGGCCGGACAACTTGGACTTCAGCTTTCCTGGAAATAATCGCAACCGAGAGTTAAAGAGAAGGACAAGATCACCTGAGTGGAATGATCGCTGAATAATGTGTCGATCGTGCCATTTCTTCGTTCTCTCCTTGTAGATCTTCGCGTTCTCGTACGCGTCAAGTCTAATCTCCTCAAGATGGTGTAAATGGAGTACGCGTTTCTCTGCAGTGGTCTTCATGTCATAGTTGAGCGCCTTGATTGCCCAATAAGCTTTGTGCTCGAGCTCAACCGGTAGATGACATGCTTTTCCGTAGACTAATTGGAACGGTGTCATACCAATCGGCATTTTGAAAGCCGTTCAGTAAGCCCATACCGCATCGTCTAGCTTCTGTGACCAATCCTTGCGTGATTTAGCGACGGTCTTCTCCAGAATGGACTTGATTTCCCGGTTAGAGATCTCCACATGTCCACTAGTCTGAGGATGATATGGAGTAGCAATCCGATGATGAACTCCGTATTTCTTCAGTAGTGTCTCGATGATCCGGTTGACAAAATGTGTGCCACCATCGCTAATCACAACACGAGGAACACCAAAACGTGGAAAAATAATCTGTCTAAATAGCCTAACCACAGTCTTAGCATCATTCCTCACGCTAGCCAAAACCTCTACCCACTTAGTCACGTAATCAACTGCAACTAAGATGTACACGTTCCCTAAAGATGATGGAAAAGGACCCATAAAGTCTATGCCCCAAACATCAAAAGGTTCTACTTCTAGAATAAAATTCTGAGGCATCTCGTAGCGTCTAGAAATGTTACCTGTGCGCTGGCAAGAATCACATGAGGCGACATACCTATGGACATCCTTGAACATCGTAGGCCAATAGAATCCCGCTTGTAGAATCTTCGCTGTGGTCTTCGAAGCGGCGAAATGACCTGCATAATCAGAAGAGTGGCAATGAAAAATTACCTGTTGCACTTCTTCCTCGGGAATGCATCGTCGGAACATCCCATCGGTACCACGCTTGAACAAGAACGGGTCGTCCCAAAAATAATCCCGTACGTCATGGAGGAACTTCTTCCTTCCGTTATAATTAAACTCGGACGGGAGTATTCGATAGACCAGATAGTTCACGTAGTCTGCGTAACATGGGTCTTCGTGTCGGGTAGTGATTGCCATAATCTGTTCCTCTCGTAGAGAATCATCGATCGGGAGAGGGTCGGGTATTGCAAGGCGTGAAAGGTGGTCTGCAACTGTGTTCTCCGTGCCTTTGCGATCCCGAATCTCTTCGCCGCTTCGAAGACCACAGCGAAGATTCTACAAGCGGGATTCTATTGGCCTACGATGTTCAAGGATGTCCATAGGTATGTCGCCTCATGTGATTCTTTCCCGCGCACAGGTAACATTTCTAGACGCTACGAGATGCCTCAGAATTTTATTCTAGAAGTGGAACCTTTTGATGTTTGGGGCATAGACTTTATGGGTCCTTTTCCATCGTCTTTAGGGAACGTGTACATCTTAGTTGCAGTTGATTACGTGACTAAGTGGGTAGAGGTTTTGGCTAGCATGAGGAATGATGCTAAGACTGTGGTTAGGCTATTTAGACAGATTATTTTTCCACGTTTTGGTGTTCCTCGTGTTGTGATTAGCGATGGTGGCACACATTTTGTCAACCGGATCATTGAGACACTACTGAAGAAATACGGAGTTCATCATCGGATTGCTACTCCATATCATCCTCAGACTAGTGGACATGTGGAGATCTCTAACCGGGAAATCAAGTCCATTCTGGAGAAGACCGTCGCTAAATCACGCAAGGATTGGTCACAGAGGCTAGACGATGCGGTATGGGCTTACCGAACGGCCTTCAAAACGCCGATTGGTATGACACCGTTCCAATTAGTCTACGGAAAAGCATGTCATCTACCGGTTGAGCTCGAGCACAAAGCTTATTGGGCAATCAA
>NW_010965149.1:191414-191646 GCF_000463585.1 Tarenaya hassleriana
ATAAGTCTGAAACACTTGAAATGTTCAAGGCTTTCAGAAACGAAGTACAGAACCAGCTTGGCAAGACGATCAAGACACTTCGATCGGATCGTGGGGGCGAGTATATGAGCCAAGAGTTCACTGACTATCTGGTTGATAGTGGTATTGTATCACAATTAACTCCTCCTGGAACGCCACAGTGGAACGACGTGTCTGAATGGAGGAACCGAACACTGTTAGACATGGTTCGGTC
>NW_010965149.1:192788-208491 GCF_000463585.1 Tarenaya hassleriana
GGGGTGGTGGTGGTGCGTGGGCAGCCAGGTGCTGCCACACGGTCTTCTGGAACTGCCGAAACTCGGCCCTCCAGCCCTCATCTCCCGGGTTAGGCGGTGGAGCCTGATCGGGAATTCGTCAGCCCTCGCTGCAAGCCTAGCACGACGTGGCGCCATTTCACTGCACCACATTAAGATAGTTTAGCAACTGATGACCGATACTGCATCATCAATGTACGGACCTCGGACAAGAGGATTTTCTTCGGACATGGTTTGAAAACATTTTCGTAGAAAACCGTTGGGTAATGAGCACGATTCCTTCCCAAGGAAAGAATGTGGCTCTGATACCAAAAGTTGTTACACCCGTAACCCGTGTACAGTATACGGGCTATGCCACATGGACAAATAGTAATAAAATAATAATGCGGAAGCAAAAATACGAAACCCAAAAAAACATTTTAATCAAACCAGAGTAAGCAGCGGAAAATATCACAGGCGATCAATATCGCAAAATAACACACGTCCGAATAGTTATAATTTAACCGTACAAAATGCGGGAGATACAAGTCCCGTAACCCAAAATGTAAATTCCGTACATGATGCTGCCTCTCTCAGGTCGTCGTCTGCCGGATGCGCTAGGCATAATCCTCGTGATCTGAAAAATATAAACCACGAGGACTAAGCACAACTGCTTAGTGAGTAGCCCGGGCTGAACCCGGTAAACCCGTTCTCAGCGAGAACGGTGTTAATTCGATAATTCATAACCAACAAACAACAATGATATCCATGCATAACCACATCACATCAGTCACAAATATGTCAAACACAATCATACCCATATGACATCGCATCATAGGATTAGCCAAAGATCCTAGTCATATCAACATGACTAGAAGCGTCTCACACACGTCTGTCACTCGCGTGACGTTGGCCATCGCATCACATGCGACTACGCGCGTCTCCTGCGCCTGTCACCGCGTGACCTCCGATGTCAAGTCCATGACACCGGAAATACAAACATACCCGTATGGAGTCTACCATAGGGTCCAGCGAGAAGTGTCTCATACGCCCGTCAAGTCCATGACGTTGGCCGTGTCAAGTCCATGACACAATAAACACAACACCCATATGGAGTCCACCATAGGGTTCTGCCATAGCTGGGCGTCTCGCACGTCCGTCAAGTCCATGACGTTGGCCATCGTGTCACACACGACTATATCACAAACACAATCATACTGCACTCGTCGCACGAGTGAGCTACAAACATGGCAATCAACGTGCATATCTTTCCAATACAATCACGCGTATCGCGGTATTCGGCCCCGACCGAGATACCGGTTAACGCCATGCAAACTACCCAGAATAATCACACAACGAGTCACTCTCATCGTTGAATCACACATCTCACCGCGTGTAACTAATCAAAGATTCGTCGAAGGGTGGGTTTGTATCCTGGGTCGATCGATCCTTGCGTCTCTATTCCTTTTCCGGGATCATTCGATCCATTTTCATCATAATTCGGGTCTAAACCGGTCGGTCCACGTCTTCTATTTCATTCCGAGTCATTTTCCTCTTATTCTGGCCTAGACCGGTCGGTCCAGAGCCTGGACCGGTCGGTCTAGGTGTTCCGTACCATTCCGAGACCTCTCGGTCTGATTTTTGGTCTGGACCGGTCAGTCCGGGTCCAGACCGGTCGGTCTAGAGACTGGGCGAAGAACAGATCGCGATTTCGCGATTTCCAGATTTTTGTCCAACTTCAATCGACCATATCTCACTCGTTTCTTAACCAAATTTAGTGTCGTTTGTTGCTAAATGTTTGTTGAAACGTCCTCTATCTAATCCAACCAAAAAATCATCGAAATAACACAATAGCATGCTTAGAACGAGCTCACACAGATGGAACTCGAGCCACTCACCTCTGTTTCGGCTCAGATCTGGTTTTGGCCAGCTTTCGAGGTGTTTTTCGATCTGTTTCTTGCCGGAAACCTCTTCTAGACACTCTAGAGATGTCCCCCTTCGTGTTCCCGAGCTTCCCTTGCGTCGATTCTCCCTGGTTTTCGCCCCTTTCTCTCTGTTTCTCCTCTCCCTTTCTTTTCTCTGATTTTGTCCGAAAATGGTGTAACCCCTGCCTTGGGAGACGTTTATGCTGCGAGAGGGAGGTTGAATGGGCTCAAGCCCAGGTCCAAGGTCGAGCCTGCATCGCCCTGAACGGATTGGTCGGTGACTTGACGCCGGTGGGCCCCAGAACGCAGAGAGAAGTCGGTTGGAAAGTAGCAACTTGGCCACTTGCGTCCCCTGTTCGTCCGTTCCCCAGACCGGTCGGTCCCGTGTCTGGACCGGTCGGTCTGAGACTTTTTCTTCAGTTTTTCTTCGCGAGTTCAGTCCGTTCGTCCGACCCTCGGTCCGCCTCTGGACCGGTCGGTCCACACCCTAAACCGGTCGGTCTAGGCAAATTTTTCAACATTTCTCCGTTTTTTTCTCGTCTCTTCGTACGTGGTGTTTTCTCGTTCCCTTTTCCCGTTATTGTATATTCCCGTTTTGATGATAACGCGATGTTTCTATTTAACTATTTATTCTCAAAAAAAATTAAATATTCGAATCGGGTTTCGGGGTATTACATAACGAGCCATGCCCTATGAGTTGGTCGATTGTTGACTCATAATATTACTAACTTAATAACTTCCAGAAAACATGTCAAAATAAATCTTTCTTTATATCATTAGAAAGCTTTTTCTAATATCTATGCATAGACACCATAATCGCGCAAATCTAATATATGAGCAAAACGTTGTGAGCATATTGAGACAACACATGGACCGAATCCCTACATATCAATAAAAATTGGTATATATCTCTAGGTGGATAATTCGATGATCTGAAAATCGATCTAAATTACTAAACATCGTCTGATAGATGATCTATAATTCAGAAGTCAAATTGAATTCTAGCCATCGCCAAATGGTCAACAATTTGAGCCAAATAACCATCCATGCCCGATGAGCTCGTCGATTGTTGACTGATCATATTATTAACTTCATAACTTCCATTAAACATGTCCCACAAAATCTTTCCTTGTATCATTAGAAAGCTTTTTCTAATAGCTACGGATAGACACTATAATCGTGCAGATCTAATATATGAGCAAAAAGTTATGAGCATATTTAGACAACACATTGATGGAATCGCTACATATTGATACGGTATATATATCTCGCTGGATAACCCGATGATCTGAAAATCGATCCAAAGTACTAAGCATAGTCCGGTAGGTGATCTGATAAGTTAGAAGTCAACTCGAATTGCTAGCCATCGCCATATGGTCAATAATTCGTTTTTTTTTATGTTTTCATTTTTAAATTCTAAATTTTTTAAAAGTTCAAGCGAAATTGGATATATTTTTTATTCCAAATCTAGGATGAACCATTATCATATCGATCTATCGAGTTCAATACTATGTTGTTGTATATCTGTTTATTTAAAACAATATCAATTGATTTATCCTTTACCTAATATTTATTCGATATTAGTTAGATGTTTTCAAAACATTTCCAAAAACAAAAGTGAATTCGAATAAAAAGTTCCTAAAATTTGTAATTTCTTTCATGAAATCGATTGAGTTAAGTCATGGATGTTTGCTGGTTTATGAATATTCCGGGTTTAAACATTTGCATATTTTAGGTGTTATTTGCAAAAATAAAATAAAATTAGAGGATCGAGAAAGGGAGAGATTACTTGGAGAATGGAAGAAGAAGAAGAAGAAAAGAGATATGAGATTCCCACAAGCAAAATGAACGCATTGCGAGCATTTCAAAGAAAATAGGTTCCGTAAGCTAAATTGCGGCTCCCCCATAAGTTCTATTAATTTCGAGTTTCCTTAAATTATAAAAATATCATGCTCACTTCACCTTTTGTCTCCTTTTCCTATTTTATAACATATATATATATATATATATGAATTTGTATTAATATATGCACGATGTGGAATTTTCTAAAATGCGTGTGGGATAGATAGTCAACGGAGTTTGCGTGCGGAGAGAAGTGAGAAACGTCAAAGGCTGTAATTATTGTGATTTTGAGTACATGATTTTTTTTGGAGAGCCACCAAAAAAATTTTGTAAATTCGTTTGTTCATATCTGAATTTGTAAAACTTTATTCCAACATCCTTTAAATTTCTTTTTTTTTTTCTTTTTGATAATTCAAAAGTTTATTGAATCTTCGACTCCCAATTATATTTTTCAAAGAATCGAAAAAATTCAAATAAATATCTATTTTCAAGTATAGATTTAAACCGAAGCTTTATCAAAAATACCGTTAAAATGTTATAAACACTTTAGTGACTATCCTCTTTCCAGAAAAAAAAATTATTACTTCAAATATACCCTCCTAAATATATAATATCTATTTTACCCTTCCATTATTAAATAAAAAATTAAATTAAATAAAATAAAAATAAATAAATAAAATATTTAATTTTCTCTCTCCTCTGAGACTATGTTTTCTCTCTCTTCTGATTTTCTCTCTTTCTCTTCTGATTTTCACTCTCTCTCCTCCGATTTGTTTCATTTCTCCTCCGATTTGTTTCCTTTCTCTTCAAATTTACTCTCTCTCTCTCTGATTTGCTTCGTCTCTCCTTCGATTTGCTTATTCTCCCTTCAGATTTGCTCTCTTTATCCTCCGATGTGCTTCGTTTCTCCCCCAATTTGCTTACTCTATCTTCGACAGTGTGCGAAACAACTTCAAAAATCATGGAAATCAGTGGGGATTCACATAGAATCGTGTTCTTTGTGATTTGAAACCAGATATGATGTTATTTGTGACCTATAATCCATGCGACCTATGACCATGTGACCTGAGTCTAATGTGCATATCTTGTTGTGCAGGTTTCCCAAAGTTGTGGAGTATATTGATAAAGTGCTACATGAGTGATACACGATAGCATGTGCATATGATGTTACTGTACCCAACAATTTTACGAATGAATTTGAGGTGAGAGATGAAATGGATAAGAAACACTTGGAGAGCGGCTGCAGTAGTCTATAAGATTGGAAGATGTAATATTATATCAGACCGGTTCCTGATTATTGTGATTGGAACATCGACGACCCAAATATTACAAATCTCGTGGTATTCCCTTCGATAGTGGAAAAAGCGGGGAATCGATAGGACTAAACAAAATCAGTTTCATTGTAAAATAACTTGTTCGTATGATTTCATTGTCATTTTCGGATATATTTGTAAAATAACTTGTTTGTATGATTTCATTGTTGTATCACTTATGAAGTATATTTTTCATGAATATAATTTCTTTGCATTAGTACATTGTGTTTAATAATCTTGCATTATATAATAAAATCAGAATACATACAAATTACTTGGTCATATGAGTTAACCATGTGACTCATGTGACTCTCATGTGACCCAGAGACAGTTTTATATTGTGTGATCTATGTGACCGGTGTGACCTGTGACCCAGTGACAATAAAAAAAGAGGGTCAAATCTGAGTTTTAAAGTTTCAATATAGTTTATATGGTATTGTATAATGACAATATAATGTCTAAAAGTGAAATTCGTGAAGTTAATTATAGTTTATATAAACATTAATCCAATTTGTTCCAAAGTGTTCATAAAACACTAGTATCATTTATGAAGTACATTTTTCATGAGTGATTAATTTGGATCCGAAAATTAAAACGACGATGATTTTAAACTTGTTATTGATGTTAAAATCCATGATTAACTATTGTATATTCATTCAAAATCACTAATTCGATAAATTCGAACATTGTGACCCATGTTACAGTCGAGTATATTGAGGGCCTAGCGCAAAATGCCAACGATTGTGATTGCGTTATGTTTTCAGCAAAAAAATGTCGAAACATTACTCGTCGATTAAAAAAACACATTGTGCAAACTGATAAACGATGAGAATATACCAAAGATCCCTGAGTATGTTGCAGTTATTGCCTTATGAGTGCGTCGAGAGCTTGTGTGTAATGGACAAGATTAGATTTTGTTAATCAAATCCGGTCTTATATGGATCTTGTTAAAGTTAGATTGCAAATTCAATAAAAAAAAGTTACTTGCAATTAATCAACATAAGTTTTAGTTGAATGAAACTTCTTTGTTTGTGAAAAAGTTATTACATGTTTGTGTAACATGTGATTCAATTAACAAATAACTTACTTGAATTAATAAGATAAAACTCGGAAAAAACCCTCACTCTTACTCAAGAATGTTTTTACTCTTAGAATGGATAGATGGATTTTTTTTATGATGATACAAAGTCACCAAATCATGGGTTTATATAGCCATGATTTTTAAATTACTCTTATTAATTCAAGTAAGTTATTTGTTAATTGAATCACATGTTACACAAACATGTAATAACTTTTTCACAAACAAAGAAGTTTCATTCAACTAAAACTTATGTTGATTAATTGCAAGTAACTTTTTTTTATTGAATTTGCAATCTAACTTTAACAAGATCCATATAAGACCGGATTTGATTAACAAAATCTAATCTTGTCCATTACACACAAGCTCTCGACGCACTCATAAGGCAATAACTGCAACATACTCAGGGATCTTTGGTATATTCTCATCGTTTATCAGTTTGCACAATGTGTTTTTTTAATCGACGAGTAATGTTTCGACATTTTTTTGCTGAAAACATAACGCAATCACAATCGTTGGCATTTTGCGCTAGGCCCTCAATATACTCGACTGAAACTCACACAACGCCTTCTCCAGATGCTATTAAATAAAAGACCACATATGAGATATTTGACCGTGTGACCATGAGACCAATATGATCTTGTGACCTATGTGACATGTGACCCATGTGATATGTGATCCATGTGATTATGTGACTCGTGTGACCTATACGACCCTGTCACTATATGACCTAGATGAATCTATGACCTTGTAACTTATATAACTGACTAATAAGGATCATTGTTACTCAAAATGATCGCATCTTACGTATGTGATCTAATTAACCTAAATAACTAATTGTGATTAAATATGACTAATATGACACAAACTAACCAATGTGACTTAATATGAACCATAAGACTTATCAATCGATTACTTGACAGAAACTCTAACTTTCGAAATCATGATACTTTCAGATCTATTTCGAAATCCAAACCCTAATTTTCTATTTCGAAATCCCAAACACATAACTTACACACCAACAATGATCGAAGACGAAGACGACGAAGAAGAAGAAAACGAAGACAAAGATCTGTACATTAGCAAAAAACTACAGTTTGTTCTTGCAGTTCGTTCTCTCTCTAAGATGAATGTGAAGGTGAAGACAAACTTGAATATGAATGCAAAGATGATTGTTGAAGAAATCGCAATCGAAATTGTAATAGAGAGAGAGAAATCGCAATAGAGAGACGGTTTTGAAATCATAGAGAAAGAGAAGAGTTTTGAGAAATTGTAGAGAGAGAAAAGTTATGAAAGATGAGAGAGATGTTTCTTTTTGGAAAAAATAGAATTTTTTTTTCTTTTTCTATTTTTTTAATTCAAATATAAAGATAGCTTGGTCTTTACATTTAATTTACAGGATTTTTGTGTCTTTTGAATGCTGAAGTTTTTTTTGTAAAAAAAAAATAGGATTACAAGGGTATATAGTAAAGTAAAAATAATATAGTAAGAGTATTTGTGATATATTTCCATTTAAACCTGAATTGAAAAAGAATTTTGTTTCATCCCTTATCATTTCATCCATCAATCTTTGATTTCTTTCCTTTTCATTTTATATACTTAATGACCAATTTTAAAGTATTAGGTAGATATATAGTTTTATCCAAGATTCATATATGATACTATCGATTTATTAATTTATGTGCGTCAGTATTAGACATGAAAAATCAAGGGTTTATATATCTCTAAAGTATGGACATGTGCAGATGAAAAAATATAGGGTATTAGTTAATTTATCCGGAACACACGGATAAAAGTAATATTGATTTTATATAAAATAATTTAAATAATTAAATCTAATCTTAAATAAAGTAGATTACATGATCCAATATTACCATAACATAGATCGGTTCATTCATTTATGTATGTATGATATGCTTTTCCACGAACATTTCGTCGTATTAGTTCAATGAGTATATGCATCAATGATTTAAATATCGTGTTTTTTGTTTTTAAAATATGTTGAAAATTATTATTGTAGTTATATGCTTTGAGATACAATCTGGTAGATGTATTTGTGAAGAAGATGCAATAAAATGAAGTGTTCGCCCAGGGATTTGTATACTGTTTTAATATTTGTCGGACGAACAATTATACGTCGAATATTTTGTATTTGAAAGGAAGATTTCTGTCGAGTAATTGGATTTTCTCTCTTATATTTTAAGGTACTATTTATTATTTTAAATTATGAAAAATAGTGTATCATTGTTGTATAAATAGTATACTGTATGTAACAGCCACTATATTCTTACATGTTTATATCTGTAAACTTATAAGGATATTTTATATCGATCTACACGCGTCATTTGTATAACGTTTTATAAGCCAATGTAAAAATATATAATAGAGTTAGAGTATATAATATGAAATTTATTATAGTGAGAGGGCACGATATGAATATGGTATTGTTTTAAATGGGTTTCCCACTTTGTTCAGAAAATCAGAGGAACGAAAAATTATGTTATGATTTCTTTAGCCCTACACAATAACACGTACAAGCAATCATTTGTCATTTATGTCCGCACCATTGCCTTATATAGAACAACAATCTCTTTTTATCCTTGTTAATTGTGTCCGTCGATATATATATATATATACACAAAAAAATACATTGTATGCAATCATAACAAAGTATATATTCGCATTCAGTGACGCGGCTGATCTTAATAGTATTTGTTCAAAGTTCTGTATCAACCAAACTATTCGTGCATATATTGAGTCGTTTTATATTTTATAAGTTATATATATATATTACATTTCTGATCATCGAACAATAGAATCTAACCTTTTTTGAAAATTTGTATCTTTTTTGTCGTTTAAACGTACAAAAATGTTAACATATGAAAGAACTATCTTTTTATTTTTATTTTTTGTTAATGAACTATGTTTTTGTATAAAACTATCGTTTTTTAAAATCTGTCATAAGGAATTGGAAATACTACTTTACCAACAAAAAATAGTTTGGAAATACTAAATAAAATTATCATAATATGACACATGATACTTTTAAATATAAAAAAATCAATCAAGATGAGGAATTCAAAGTCATCATCATAAATTTTAAAGTTGACCTTTACTATTTCTTTCCTTTTTTTTTGCTTTTGCTTTATTTCTTTGTAAATGATCTAAGTTTCTTCGTTTTGAAGCTTTGATTTGTCAATCTCTTTTCTCGCAGCTGCAACCCTCTTTTTCATAAAGAAGCTTTTTTTTGTGTATTTTTTTTTTGCATGTAATATATTCTGTCTTCAAATGTTTTCCATTGTCTTAACTCGAGGGTTTTTTTTATCATGGCCATTTTTTTAAAAAATTTTCAAATAGGTTTCCAGACATCATTCTATAAACACACAAATAGGAGCCCGAAAATCTTTGTACTTAGTGTGGTTGTAATTTTGGTTTTGTGGTAAATTATACCGGAATACGGTACAAGTTGGGAAGAAAAGTGTAATTTAAATCATTTGACTTGTTTTCTGATTAGTCTAGACCTCGGTTTAGAATATCAGATTATCTAAAAATAACTTAATCATCTAATTGAATGATATATAGTCTAAAAAGATATAATTAGTGGTTTAAATATTGTAATGTGAATTGATGTATCAATGAGGTGAATTATATTCAATGTTTTTACGTTTTAGCGTAATTTGAAAAATGCTATTTTTATATCATTCACAAAAATTTTGCGGAACCATAATTCATCTATCATAAAACAATTTCTTACGTTTCCATTTTCATTATTTTATCCTATTAATGCGTAATGTATATTTTCATTATTTTAACCCATTTGACAATACTACATTCATCTATCATAAATATATATTAAAATAATGAAAATATATATTATTGTTTATTGTGCGGAACCATAATTCAACTATATATTTTTTTATGATTCTGGGTTTCTAAGATTCTTTCAATAATCTGTTTACTAATAGAATCAATATAATATAACATATAACAACCACAAAAATTTTCAAACCGAAACTAGTTTAAGTTTACAATTGTAGAAAAAAATTATTTACTTAATGAAACAATATCAAACAGATTCTTCGGAAATATATATCTTTTTAAATATATATTATTGTTTATTATGAGTGTATATTTTCGTATAATATCTCCACTGGAAGATTTTCAGACCTTTTTTATTCCTACAAAAACATCACATACCGCACAATCAACTAATCAAGTCTGTGTTTTTTTTCTTTGGCAAAAAAAAAGTCTGTATTTTTTTTGTAATTGGCACAATCAAATGCTTATAACTTAAATATAAGTTATGCAAAACAATTTTATTTATTTTCTAAATGGTTCGGTCTAAGATAACCATCAACTTGTGAAAACCCGAATGGACTAACCATAAATATCTTAAGATTTTTTTTAAAAATTGTATTATCCCGAGTTTCAGTATTCGGTAGTGTTTATGAACAAGAGTGCATCAACGATTGCTTATGGATCACTGTGTTCCCATTCCTTTCGTGTCTTAATCCGACAATAACTCGCAATATATATATGTGTGTATATATATATTTCTATTTCTTCATTAATTCATTGTTTTTTTAGAACAGCATTTTTATTTCGTCATTTTCATAATTTTTAATAAGTATTTTTGTAGAAGGATATAGTTTTAATCTCTGAGAATTGGGTAGAAAATAATATCAAATTAAACGACTTTCGTCTAGTTTTTCTATACGAAATCTACAAATAACACTACGATTCACGTGTTTTGGTGCATCGTGTGTGTGTGTGTATATATAACAAGTAACAAAACTTGGAAGCAGAAGGAAAGCCCCAAAAAAATATTTCTTTTGGGTGAGGAAACTTGAGGAGAGGATTTTTTTTTTGGGACAAGACAGAGAGAGGGAGTAAAGAAGTGTGGCTTTTTATGGCATGTGACCATAAAAAAAAGTGCCGATTCTTATTCTCGCACGTGTGTTGTCACCAATCCGTGTGCCATCTCTGTTTTTGTCCCCTTTTTTTTGTTCCTTTTGAGAAGAAAAAAAACAGTACTTTCTTTAATTGCTTATTCGAAACTTGCAAGACACAAATTCCATCCCATTTCTTAAAAAAGCAAAACACGAAAATGTTCTTTTTATATTTTGTATGAATCTATTTATATATATACATAGGGACAGAAAGTGTAGTGTGTAGCCCGTTGGCTTTTCGGTCAATTCGTGCCTTGACTTTGCAGCATTTCTGAAATGGGCTTTTCGTGGGCCGTCTGTTGGGCTGTAATGGAGATGGTCAATGATCGATAGATACCCAAATATATTGGGCTGAATCATACGATTTTATCATGTAATAAATTCTTAAGAATTACAACCGAAACATATGATTTGGGCTCCATCGGCCCATATCGTAAGCTTTGAGAATATATAGCTAAATAGAAAATTATATTCATTTTGTTATACATTTCCCCCCAACTTTTACAGTTTCTAAATCACCCAAATTAACTTGATTTTGATGGTTACGATCGTTTAACTGGATAATCTGAAAGTTTACCATATCTATATCTATGGTCTAACTGCATTTTCTATAAGATTGGAAAAGTTTAGATGAATGTTTGTTGGGCCCGCTCTGCCCAGCGGCCCATTTGGCGGAAAAAGAAAACGTGGCCCGTTTGGCCGAAACGATGCGTTTCGTGTTTTAGGGTTAATACCCCAATCGACCACTCATTCGGTACGTGATGCACGGTTCTCGAGGAGAGAAGGTTCGAGAGAGAAAGAGAGCGAGAGACAATCCGAAGGGCTGTGGTTCTTCCGGCGAAGCGGAGGAGCGGCGGCGGCCGGCAACACGAGACGGGAAGGTCGTTGACCTTAGGTGAGTTCTGTAACTCGGTGTGTGTTGCGTCTCCTCTTGAGTGTCGGTGAGCCTCCAATCGTCGATGTGGAGCACCACCAGCTGTTCTTCTCTACTGTTTTCTCTCCTAGTGGATTCGCCGGCACCGTCCGACCGAGATGTAGGCCCGAGCTCCGCTCGGTAACTGAACTCGTTAAAATCTCCGGTATCGTTTCTTCTTCTTGCACGTACGAGTGGCCGTGAGGACTCGATACCGACTTCACAAAGTGGTATCAGAGCTCCGGTTACGATCCAGGGAGGTAAGTTCGCCGGAAACGGCGAGATAAGTTAGGGTTTCGGTTTCGGTTACGAGTCTGAGTCTGTATGACGTTCTAACTTTTAACCGAGTGTGCAAGGCGCAAGATCGGAGGTAGATCGGCACTCGAAAGGAGGAGATCTGAGGTTTGTGGTGTCGTCAGCGGCGAAGATTCGGGATCCGAAGTCTCAGAGAGCCGACGCGGCCAAGACTCATTTCGAAACAGGTAAACCAGGTGAGTCCATTGACTCGGTGTTTTTTATTTCCGCGTTTTTCTCCGGTTTTGAGACCGAGTTTCCTTGCGGCGGAGAAATGCTCGATTCCGGCGAAACTCGGTTCTGACTCGTCCGAGTTAGGGCTGAGTGGAGGAATCGGGTGAGTCAACAGCCGAGTCAACTCGGGTGACTCGGCGACTAGGGATTCTCCGAAATTAGGGTTTCGGATTTAACCGGTTCATACCAGTTTAATTGATCCAATTTCGGTTTAACCTGGTTTGGGTCAATCGAACCTGGTTCGATCCGATCCAAGTCCAGTTCTCGGCGGTCAGACCGGGTTTGACCCGGTTCCATCGGTTCAGACCGGATTCCGGCCGGTTCAGGCCAGCTCAGACCCGGTCCCAGCCGATTCAGACCGGTTCACTTCGATTCGGTCAATACATTGACCAATTTGGTCAACAGTTGACCGGTTTAGGTTAAATCGGACCGGTTCAGGTCCGGTTTGGGGTCAATTGGACCGGTTTAGACTAGTTCAGGTCAATCTAGGTTCGGTTTAGGACAACTGAGTCTGGTTTAGGTCAATTCAGATCCGGTTTAGGGCAATTAAGTTTGGTTTAGGACAATTCAGACTAGTTTATGCTGGTTTAAATCTTGGTTAGGGTCTGATCTGTCTGGATAGGACTAGAATTGTCCGATTTAGACTAATAGGGTCTGATTGGAGGTGAATTAAGGCCGGTTTAGACTGGTTTAAGTCTAATTTAGGGTCTGTTCATTCAATTAGCCTAGAATTGGACCGTCTAGGTCAATTGGGTCCGGTATTAGGTAAGATCAGATTAGTTTTAGGATCTGATTTATCTGGTTAGGGCTGGTATTGGTCGGGTTAGGATATGATTTCGTGGTTTAGGACTAGATTAGATCGGTTTAGGGTCTGGAGTGTGCAATTAGGACTAGAATAACTGATTTAGGGTTAGGTTAGTCCAAATTAGGTCTGATGGAGTCTGATTTAGGGTATAGTCGACTGGTTTAAGGTATTTTAGGGTCTGTAGTGATCGGTTTTATCCTGTTAGGTCGGTTTAGTATCCAATTTGGCTTGGTTTAGTGAAATGCACTAGCGTTAGACCTGTTTTAGATCTCGGTTAGCTAATGTGGGTCATAGATTTCGGTTTTTTGTTCAGTATAGGTTGAATAGGTAGGATGTGACTATGTTTAGCTGGATAGGAGGTCGGGTTAGACTTAAATAGACTGGTATAGGTCTGAAATTGACTGGTTTAGGTCGGTATAGATCTGTAAAGACTGTTTGTGTCTTGGTTAGGTATGGTTTAAGCCAAATTTGGGTTGGTCTATCATGTTTGAGGTCTGATCAGTAGGTCATTAAATCAAAATAGGCTTGCTTAGGTCTGATTAGAGGTTTAGAATGTCTATAGAGACATTGTCTAGGTCTGATCATATTAGAATCTGATTGTAGACTTAGGTATTATCTAGTGTAGGACTAGATATGACTCCTAAGTACCTGTTTTGAGTCACAGAGTCCGGTACTTTGTCCGGTTAGGTCTGATTAGTTGGGATTTGGCTAAAACGGGTCGGTTTAGGGGTTGGTTAAGTCTAGAATCACTAGGTATAGGTCTGTAGGGGTCGATTTAGATCATGGCAGGTCTGTAGGGGTTGGTTCTAGGCGTTTATTAAGTCTAATCAGAGGGAAATTAGATCTCAAGCTTAGTTTAGGTCTGATTAGGGTGCTAAAAGTCTAATCAGGGGTTGGTAAGTCAATAGAGTTGGCTTAGGTTTGTTGATTAGGACTTTTAGGTGTCTAACTAGGACTTATGGTCATCTAATCAGGGGTTGGTCAATTAGGGTTGGCTTAGGTCTGATTAGGGTGTTGTGGTGGTCTAGTCGGGACTTTTGGTTGTCTAATTAGGGCTGTTAGGGACTAGATAGCACTTGGGTAGGTCTGATTAGGACTTTGGTAGTGATCATGTAGACTCGGGGTCGTAGGACTAGTTAGGACTTTGTTGGGGGCTATGTAGACTCGACGGTGTAGGTCTGATTAGACGTAATCAGGTTAGGATAGCCTTAAGTTAGGTCTGGTTAGACGTAATCAGGTCTTAAGATAGGCTGCATTTTGAGTCTAATAGGTCGGTTAAGTAAAATTATGCCTAGGGTAAGTCCAATCAGGTTTGTGCAAGAGTCTAAGAGGTCGGCTAGGTAGATATATGCCTTGTGTTAAGTCCAATCAGGTCTAGTCTAAAGTCTATTAGATCCGTTTAGGTAAGAGTACTTAGGGTGATGTTCGGTTAGACTTGGTTTAAAGTCCGTTAGATCGGGTTTAGGTTGAGTACCTAGGTTATGTTGGGGTTATCTACAGGTTCCTAGCATGCGATCATGTCGATCTAGGGGTTTACTAGGTTTCATGCAGCGGAAGAAAGATCTAAACCTAGTCAAACGTCACACACAACCAAACTCGCAAAACCCGAAAGATCGTGTATATCACAGAGGGAATCGTTACTTACCTCGTTCTCGATGAGACTTGAAGTTTATTTTGATCCGGGGCCTGTTCTAAATCACCTAGGACTGAAATTACAGTCCCTCTACACGTATCCACACCGACGGGAAGGATTCCAAACGATTTGGAACGAATCTGCTAGGATTAGTGAAGAAAAGGGTAATCAAGAGACGAGATCCAATCCCGGGACAATAGAAATCAAAGAGAACAGGTTCTCTAGGGTTCTAGGATGTTTCTCTGAGTTTTAGGTCGACCTTAATTAAGTTTGGACGAAATCCCAAACTTAAATAAGATTAGAAAACCCTAAAATCGAATTTTGGAAAGTTTCCCAGATTCCGGTCCGCCGGACCAGGAGCTTGGTTCGGCGGATCAGGCTTAGTCCGATGCTCGCGGACCGGCTGACCTGAAGGCTTGGTCCGGCGGACCACGCGTGGTCAGCTCCGGACCAAGACCCTTGGTCTTTCCGGTCTGCCTGGCTTCTGTCTCAGTCCGTCTGACCCACTGTCTGGTCTGCGGCTGACCAACTCTTGGTCAGCCGGACCAGACTTGGTCAGATGACCTCCTGACTGACTTTCGGACCTCTTAGGCTGACCGACTTGGTCCGGGGCTGACCAAACTTGGTCAGCTCCGGATCAACGCACTGAAAACTTCTTTTCATGCTCGTTTCGGTCAAATCTCGTTTCCATTCTTCGTATTCTTCACGTATAAGTCCATC
>NW_010965149.1:210188-210503 GCF_000463585.1 Tarenaya hassleriana
AAAAGACCGATCCTAGCTAGGATTTTACTCCTTGCAAGGTAGGAATGTCATTTCCGATGAGCAATATATCATCTACATAAAGCACAAGGAAGACCACTGCGCTCCCACTGACCTTCTTGTAAATACATGGCTCATCTTCGTTTTGCAGGAAGCCAAACGTTTTGACTGCCTCGTCAAATCGAAGATTCCAGCTCCTCGAAGCCTGCTTCAGACCATAAATGGATCTCTGAAGTTTGCATACCTTCCTCGGACTCTTAGGATCGACAAAGCCCTCGGGTTGTGTCATGTACACATCCTCGAGCAAATTCCCGTTAA
>NW_010965149.1:211480-214477 GCF_000463585.1 Tarenaya hassleriana
TGGCGAATTCTACCAGATCTCCGAGGTTCACTAGGAGGTGCTGTCTCAACAACTTGTGATACAGGTTGAATTGTTTCGACCTATTCACTCGGTTCTTCGACTATTTGTGGTTCTCGAACTTCTTCGAGATCTATTCTACTCCCACTGACTCTCTTTTTCATCAAGTAGACATAACCGTACCTACTGAAATTGATCACACGGGTTTTTCACCGGTTTTATAACGTCGTGCATCACAATTCTTCTCACATTCTAGGCATCATAGGACGTTAGATGGCCATGGGTAGGTTGTTTTGCTTATTTTTCCTTGCAGGAAGACTCCACGATGAATCCTCACGAAGCGGGCACGGAAGAACAAGAATTCAAGAATGCTCGGGAAGCTCAGACAAAATGAGCGACCCGCCCATTTTATGGGCGGTCGCTCATTTTGTGAGCGGTCGCTCATTTTATGAGCGGTCGCTTGTTTTTTTCGCGTGTAGAGGAAAATGAGCGACCCGCCCGAAAAATGAGCGACCGGAAGAAAAATGAGCGACCCGCCTGAAAAATGAGCGACCGCCTGAAATCAAAATCGGCCCAAAAAGGAAAAGCCCATGTTTTGAGGAGAAAACCTAATTCTGAACTTTCACAAAAAGGGGAGTTTAAGGAGAGAGAAAAGGGGCTATACACTTTGGAGAAAAATCACCTTGGAGAGAAAGAAAGGAGGTATTTTGGAGATCAAGGAGGCTAGGAGAAGAAGAGGACCACCATTGAAGACCATCTTGAGCATTTCTTCTCCTTTTCCATGTTTCTTCATTTTGCTTTCTGTTTTGAAACCCTAGTTATGGAGTAGTGACTTTGTTGTGGGTGAGGGATCCCCACTTTTGTATGGACACCTAAGCTTAATCTATGATGTCTTTGAGTTTCTTCCATGGGTTTGATGTTTTGTGCTTAATGCTATTGATTTGGTTGAAACCCTAATTGATATGATTGTAGAACACATTGATCATAGGGATATGAGAATGATGTTTGGAACCAAATGTCAAATGAGTGAGTTATTCACATTGGGAGATGGCTTAACTTGCTTAGGGTTCATGATAGGGTACACTAATGCATCTAGAGATCATTTAGATCATTGGGAGATGGGTGAATCGATCCTCTAGGTAGTGAGTTTAAGCTTGGGAGAGACAAACTCTAGAAGAAGTGCTTGAAACCCCCATATGGAGGATAACCCATAGACATTGTAGCATCATTAACCATCCATGCGATTCTTGAGGGATCCCGAACCTACAACGCCTCAAACCATCGTTTACAACTCATTAATTTCATTTGCTTGTTTGATCTTCTTTTCATATTTACATTTTCACAAACACCTTGTAAGCAATATTTTCCATCACCATTGATCTAGTTTAAGAATGGATTAACACAACCTAGTCCTCGTGATCGACCCCGGTACTACAACTACCGTATACTTGCGGATAGTGGTACGAATCGGGTATTAAATATAAGACTCGGTGCGTGCGCATCAAGTTTTTGGCACCGTTGCCGGGGACTAGGCGTTTTCGTGTTAGTCTAGATTTTTGCTAGATCACCATTGCTTGGATATTTGCTTGGATTACTTTGCGACATAACCGTTTCACAGCACTTTCGGTTCGTTTTGTCTCTTTGGTGTGCAGCTCTTCCGGTGCATGACAAGAAGCACAACCGGTAGAGATCAACTCATCTTCGACCCCGAAATAGAAAGGACCCTACGCTTCGCCCGTAGACAGCAAAGACAGTGGGGAATGGCCGAAGAAATGCTGAGAGAAAACAACGCACGAAGAGAACAACCCGAGATGGCCGAAGAGCTGTTGAGAGGGGCCAATGCCCAAAGAGGTCCAGCCCAAGCAGCCCCTAGAACGCTTCGAACGTACACACAACCGAAGCATACTCAGTTACTATCATGCATCAATCGGGGACCACTAGAAGAACTTGAACTCCTACCGCAATGCATCCAAATGCTCAACAACATGAGTTTCCGTGGGAGACCAAACGAGGACCCGAACGCTCACCTCACAAACTTCAAGATGAACTGCAAGGCAATCAAGAAGGGACCGAGGACTACCCTTGAAGACGTGTTCCTTGAGACTTTTCCCTACTCGCTTACGGAGAGAGCTAGAGATTGGCTCTACACTCTCGAGCCAAACTCTATCTCGACATGGGGTGAGATGGAAGAACAATGCCTTATGCAGTACTACTCCCCTACCAAGACTCAACATGCAAGGAATCGGATTAATGCTTTTGTGCAAGAGGATGGGGAGAACCTCCATGATGCATGGGAACGCTTCAAGGAATATCAAAGAATATGTCCTCACCATGGAATGGAAAGAGACTACCTTCTATCCATCTTTATCCATGGGTTGAAGGACGATACTCGGTCTTGGATTGATGCAGCATGTGGAGGTGACATATATGACATCCCTTTCCAAGAGCTAGAGGCAACAATTGCAAAATTAGCCAAGGGACGCAGCCATACGTCCAACAAATTCAGTAGGAGAAGCTCGGTGAAAGGAGATGTGGAGAAAACGCAGCTCTTATGACGCGGAGATCTACTTCTCCCTTTGCCAATTGTCTACTTCCCCGCAGTCCTTGCACATTTACACAAATGTGCGAGGCACATCCGGTATCTAATACCCATGACGTAGAAGTACATAAGTTAGCCTCTATAACGAAGATACCAGAAGTTGAAGCTTCTGCAAGCTTCTTCTTCCTTTGATCCTCCAGGTAGAGTCTGCAATTTCTATACCAATGCCTAATAGCATGACAGACATAACACTATTCCTTTTTGGGTTTGGGCTTAGGCTTAGTGACAACACTTGTCACTTTCCTCTTGCCCTTATCTTTGGAACGCTTCCTTTTGCTGGAACTCTTTCCAACAACCACCATATAGTTCTTCCCTTGACTCCCAGCTTTCTCTTGGAATGACACATTCAACTGATCAACCATCAATGAATTGTCCATGTCATCTAATTGCTCACGCAATTC
>NW_010965149.1:215507-226128 GCF_000463585.1 Tarenaya hassleriana
TCCTGTCTGCTCCGAGCTGACCAGAGGAAGCGGAGCGCAGATCAACTGGGCTTGGTCCGGGGCTGACCAAACTTGGTCAGCTCCGGACCAACTCAGTTCGCTTCTTCCGGTCAGTCTGCGATGCATCTCGGACCTGTATTTGTTCACGCTTGGTCCGCCGGACCAACTTTTGGTCTGGGGCTGACCAGCGTGAACGTTGGTCCTCATGACCAAACACGCGGTCCGGAATCTGATCTGCCTGCTGGTCTGGCTGACCAACTCTTGGTCCGGCTGACCGCGTACAGATCAGATTCGGAACAGATTTTTCGGGCTTCGAAAATCAGGGTTTTGCCCCGGTTTCGACGCACCGTTTATCCGTCCCAGACTCCATACCATCCATGCATCATTCAACAATCACAAATATCATTAAACATGCATAGATTCAATGATTACATGCAATTTAACGATTAAATCATGCAATCATACAATAAGCACGGCGATATACAGAGAACCAGGCTCTGATACCACTGTTGTGGTGATCTAGTCGGGACTTTTGGTTGTCTAATTAGGGCTGTTAGGGACTAGATAGCATTTGGGTAGGTCTGATTAGGACTTTAGTAGTGATCATGTAGACTCGGGGTCGTAGGACTAGTTAGGACTTTGTTGGGGGCTATGTAGACTCGACGGTGTAGGTCTGATTAGACGTAATCAGGTTAGGATAGCCTTAAGTTAGGTCTGGTTAGACGTAATCAGGTCTTAAGATAGGCTGCATTTTGAGTCTAATAGGTCGGTTAAGTAAAATTATGCCTAGGGTAAGTCCAATCAGGTTTGTGCAAGAGTCTAAGAGGTCGGCTAGGTAGATATATGCCTTGTGTTAAGTCCAATCAGGTCTAGTCTAAAGTCTATTAGATCCGTTTAGGTAAGAGTACTTAGGGTGATGTTCGGTTAGACTTGGTTTAAAGTCCGTTAGATCGGGTTTAGGTTGAGTACCTAGGTTATGTTGGGGTTATCTACGGGTTCCTAGCATGCGATCATATCGATCTAGGGTTTGGTTTACTAGGTTTCATGCAGCGGAAGAAAGATCTAAACCTAGTCAAACGTCACACGCAACCAAACTCGCAAAACCCAAAAGATCGTGTATATCACAGAGGGAATCGTTACTTACCTCGTTCTCGATGAGACTTAAAGTTTATTTCGATCCGGGGCCTGTTCTAAATCACCTAGGACTGAAATTACAGTCCCTCTACACATATCCACACCGATGGGAAGGATTCCAAACGATTTGGAACGAATCTGCTAGGATTAGTGAAGAAAAGGGTAATCAAGAGACGAGATCCAATCCCGGGACAATAGAAATCAAAGAGAACAGGTTCTCTAGGGTTCTAGGATGTTTCTCTGAGTTTTAGGTCGACCTTAATTAAGTTTGGACGAAATCCCAAACTTAAATAAGCTTAGAAAACCCTAAAATCGAATTATGGAAACTTTCCGGATCCCGGTCCGCCGGAGTAGGAGCTTGGTCCGGCGGACCAAGCTTAGTCCGAGGCTCACGGACCGGCTGACCTGAAGGCTTGGTCCGGCAGACCACGCGTGGTCAGCTCCGGACCAAGACCCTTGGTCTTTCCGGTCTGCCTGGCTTCTGTCTCAGTCCGTCTGACCCACTGTCTGGTCTGCGGCTGACCAACTCTTGGTCAGCCGGACCAGACTTCGACAGATGACCTCCTGACTGACTTCCGAACCTCCTGGGCTGACCAACTTGGTCCGGGGCTGACCAAACTTGGTCAGCTCCGGACCAACGCACTGAAAACTTCTTTTCATGCTCGTTTCGGTCAAATCTCGTTTCCATTCTTCGTATTCTTTACGTATAAGTCCATCCCTATTGGTGTGTGACCCTGTAGGCCCATTCTAAGTAGTAGTGACTTTAGGAACCTTTCCCGGACCACAAGTCATGGTTAGCCTCTAGCAAGGCGCCATGACCACCCACTTAGAATTGAGTTAGAGGTGATCTAACCAAGGCATTAACAGCTCGAATTCTGATCCTTTGTCTAACGATATCATAAGTTGAACAAGGGCATGGTTTGAGCCACCCTTCAAGTTCAACTGCTTTCTCGTCTTGGCAAATCGACTAATAAAATAGATGGAACTTCATCTATAGCATGGCCACGCGTTTTCATAGTCCGACTTCCACGAGAGGGCCCAGCGATATCTCTCATGTTAAGGAGGTGACAAGTCCCATATTGCATGTCTACTATCTCCATATGATTCGTGAACGTATCTGATCAACGCCGTTATAATCATCCGGTTAAAGATGACGTTTGATGCAGTCAAGACACGCCACTCCTCATATCAGATACTCTAGACATCTCAGGTATGAGGATCCATAAACGAACCGCTGTATGAGATTCAAGTCATGACTCTGTCCATATGACAATCTCATGCGGGTCATCCAGTCACTCGTTCACAACGAGTACCCATGATTGTGATTTACATCCAATGCGTTGATCACACCTCATGCTAGTCTTGATTCAACATTGTTCCCACAATGATGACTGACTAGGGAGTTTAGAATCATTCTCTAATGATTCAAGGATGCCGAAATACAATAAACATGCTAATCGTATAACGGAAAAATAATGCATTCATAAATCAATGAATCAATACAAAGTCAAAATGTCATATCACGGATCATCCTAGAGCATTACAACCAACAGGTTAAGTCCAGTCAGGTTGTGTTCTCTTAGTCTAGTAGGTCTGAGTAGGTAGAGACGTACCTAGGTTTAGGACCGATAGACTAGGGTTAGAGCGTGTCAAGCACGACTAGGTAGAATTATACCTAGGGTTAAGTCCTCTAGGGTTCGGTCTCATCCCTCGTGTCATGTTACATCACTTCTAGGGTCGGTTAAGTCTCTTCCGGGTAGGGTCGGTTTTACACTCTGGTTATATTGTCTTAGGATGATGGAGTTAGATTTTCTAGCTCGGTATACCCCGAAAGGGGGTATGGTGGAAGGACTATAGGTCTCGGGCAAACCCGAGAAATTGGGTGCAGGAGAAGGCGAAGGACCAGGTGGAGTGAGTGGTTCCGCGGGTAGGTAGGGATACTACATGGAGGATTTGTAGATCCCGGATGACGAGGTAGGGAGAGTCTGAGGTAGAAGGACAGATTGATCTCGGAGGAGTAAACCGAAGTTGCTTCGGTTCTCGGTGGTAGGTCAGGAGGTGAGGTCTCCACATTTAGGTGGAGCTTCCTCGGGTAGGATGCTCAGGAGATGGTGTGAGCTGGGAGGTGTCGGGTTTCACCAGGTAGAGTCGGTGTAGGTTGGCGCTAGGACACTCCCTCTCGAGGTGGAGCACGTGCACTCACGTGTCTCATTCTCGGTGGAGCATTCGTAGATGACTAGGAGCGTCTTCACAGGACAAAACCGTGGGAAAATTCTAGTTGGCATGTTAGGGTTCGAGGATAGAAGTCGCATACTCATAGGTAGTGTAGACTCTACGGGGATCCTGGGCTAGGTATCTAGCGGGTTCGGTAGTATGATTCAGGTTAGTCTCGGGGGAAGTCGGGATAGACTTAGGAGACGGGTAGACGTCGGGTATAATCCTCGGGTTGCTAGCAGGTGAAGTCTCGGACTTTACCAAGGCGGGTTAGTTAGACGGTCTAGGGAGTCATACAACCGAGGGTAGCGTTTGCCGGTCGGGCGATGTGTGTTAGGGCTTCGGTTCGAGTCCTAGCGGGATGAACGTTCTAACACGTTTACCAAGTGTTTCAGGTTTGGATAAGCTGATCGGTGGCGGGATAAGGCGACGAGGCCTTGAGGAGTCATCATCGGGAGCTTCATCAGTTTCAGGACGATATATGACTATCTCCGGTACATCAGGTAAGTGAGGTAAGTCAGGTAAGTTACGTTTTAAATTCCAACGAAAGTCGAGGGATCGACGAAAGTCGATCGGTGCTGGAAACGGCGAATTCCACTAGTGTTTTATTTCTATTATTTTGTTTGGTTTCCTTTTCCCACCAAGGTGGAGATTGTTAGGCCTGCTCGGCCCAACGGTCCATTTGGCGGAAAAAGAAAACGCGGCCCGTTTGGGCGAAATGATGCGTTTCGTGTTTTAGAGTTAATACCCCAATCGACCACTCATTCGGTACGTGACGCACGGTGCTCGAGGAGAGAAGGTTCGAGAGAGAAAGAGAGAGAGACAATCCGAAGGGTTGTGGTTCTTCCGGCGAAGCGGAGGAGCAGCGGTGGTCGGCAACACGAGACGGTAAGGTCAACGACCTTAGATGAGTTCTGTAACTCGGTGTGTGTTGCGTCTCCTCTTCTTGATAAGTGTCGGTGAGCCTCCAATCGTCGATGTGGAGCGCCACTGGCTGTTCTTCTCTACTGTTTTCTCTCCTAATGGATTCGTCGGCACCGTCCGGCCGAGATGTAGGCCCGAGCTCCGCTCGATAACCGAACTCGTTAAAATCTCCGGTGTCGTTTCTTCTTCTTGCACGTACGAGCGTCGGAGTGGGCGTGAGGACTTGATACCAACTTCACGATGTTTTTTCTTCGTTTGGATTTAAATTTGAGATAAAATTATATTTTTTTATATTTTCTTACCATTATACCACTTAAATTTAGGTTAAGTTATACCAAAATTCAGATTTTAATTATATTTAAAATAATTGCATCCGAGACGGATAGTATTTGGGATTCGTTTCAATGTATTTCTGAGTTAAACTCATGCTATTCTTAATTACTGATTAATTTGAAAAGTGAGACGGAGATTGCTTGTACTAAGTAATAAGAAATGTATCCCACAAAAAATAATGATTAATCATTGATTAAACCCAACGATAACAGCGTTTAAGCCTGCGATTATTGCTTAGATTTCGGAACCTAACTTCACACGTAAATCCTAATCATCATTACCATTTGCTCTGTTGGATACGTACCATTTTATTTTCTTTTAAAGTTTTATGAACTGAGAAAGCCTTTTTTTTTAGTAAAAGACGAAATTTATGGTCGTGTAAAAACGATAGAACTATAGAATAATGTAATAATAGGAGTTTTTTTTTTCAGTAATGAGAATCGTAATATAAAACGTAGTTTTACCTAATTAATAATTTTGATTGAGTTTTAAAAAATCAGATTAATAAAAAAATGGTACATTGGACATACAATATTTTTAACAGATTATGTTAGAAATAACTTTTAAACGATCTATGTAATTTGGGTTTGGACTTTAATATTATTTTGGACTTATTCATTTATATGAGTTAATTAAATATTTTAAAATCTTTTTTTTTGGTTAAAAAGGTAAATATTTTATAGACTATAGAGTAGTTTTTATACATAAACCGATCATATATCGAATACCCTCTACAAAAGCAATGCTCATGTGCCTCAAAATGACACCATTACAATCACAAGAACGAGACACCATTAAAATCTTTTGGTACTCATGGTAATTCCTCTCTTTTTATACTATAAAATATGGAACATTTGGTTCACATTTTTCATCCATTAGAAAAACTACCAAAATAAGGGTGAATAAAGAGAAAAACAAACATTATTCAAAATTATTTTGTTGGAATATGGATTTAGGTATATTTTTTATTTGAACTATATTCATACCAATAGCTTTTTTCTTCTCCTATTGCATTAGCATACGCATTCTGAAAATGATATGATCGTTACAAACAGAAATAAATATATTTTCATGTGTGTGTATATATATATATATATATCAAAATAAAATTATATGTCACGTAATTATATATCCCAGGATGAAATATTTATGAAAGTAATAGGTTCATCACATTTAGTGTTTTTGTATAAAATTATCTTAATAAAATATCAACTTAGCATGTTTTACTTTTCTTTTTGTTTAATTAAATCACGCGATTCAAGGTGTACCAGACACTTGCGAGCGCGAACAAAGGCTAGAAAGAAACACGTTCTATTTGCACTATGCAATGAACCCAATTTATTTATTTATTTTTTAGTAAGTAATATATGTAAGTCCAAGATTCTAAAATTCATTTAACAAAAAAAAAAAATTTCTAAAATTGAAACAAAAAACAAAACAAAAAATAATTTAAAATAATATTAATAGATGTTTCTAGGTGGATCCACGAGACAAATCATTCACGCTACGTGTGGCATTTCCTGACCACTTGCCGCAATGAATTCGTATTGTCGTCGCATATATAAATTCGAAGTCGAATTTTATTAAAATTAGTAAAAAGCCCCACAATTTTATGGGCCCTTCGAATTTGAAGCCATTAGTTCTCTTTATGATGTGTTTGGTCTCACACGTTTGACTTGAGATCGATCTCAAGAAAGAAGAAGATGAGCATGAAACCACAATTTTATACATATCCGTAAATATGGGAATATTAACTTAATTTCGAAATTTTATTTATAACAATATTAACTTAATTTCGAAAACTGTCAACAACGACAACACTTCAATATCATTGTTTTACGTCATCATACGCAATCTTCGTTGGCGGCTCGCATCAATAGTTTATGTTTTTTTATATAAATTATGTTAATAAAAAATAACTAGGAAATATTTGAATTAAACCCATCTGGTTAAAATAAATTATGAAAAGAGTTGACTTAGTTGCGCCTGGGTGAGACCTTGAAAAGAAAGATTGTACAGTTTTAAAACATAGTATCATGCAATTTCGCCCATACACATCATGTAAGTCTAATACGCATATTCATATATAAAAAATAGGGGTGAACCTTTCATTATTAGGTTTGGGTTAAATTTGATTCTGAAGAGTAATGCATGTGAATCTGTTAAAGCATAAGAAGACTCTAAATGAGTCAGAATGTTTCAAGCTGCTGAAAACCTTGGGAAGAGTCAGAGGCTTTGGTCATCGTCTCAAGATAAAAAGGATGTCACTTCTTCTGAGTCCAAAAAAGAAGAGTATATACGATTTTCTTTAGCATTCTCTCTCTGATTCTTTACGCGAGCTTGTATCTATATCAAGTTCATTCATAGTGAAATCTCTCTCCCCCCGAGACGTAGGATCAACTACACTGGTTGATCTGAACTCGTAAATCCTTGTGTTCTTGTGTGTCTTTCGTTCTTTCATATTCGAGTGTTCGTCGTTCCTGGAATCGGAGGTTTAGGGTTTGTGCGAGTTCGTCAAGATCGACATTTCACAGTTTCCGGATAAATAGTACAAGTGGTATCAGAGCCTGGTTCGTTTGAGGGGCTATTGATTTGAGGGAACAAGATTAGAGCAGAGAAATTTCGGAACCAGAAGGTTGAAATGGCAGCTCTTATGCAGAAACTCGATGTGGAAAAGTTCGATGGTAAGAACGACTTTGTCCTATGGAAAGAAAAGATCCAGATTGGGCTGGAAATTATGGGATTGATAGATACACTTCAAGATGATCCGTCAACATGGATACTGGATCAAGAATCGAAGAATGGAGAAGAGATGAAGACCCCGATGCAACGCATTGTTCCAACTAAATCTACAGGAGAGGCTTCCGTGATATCAGAGGTTGGATCAGTAGGAAAAACAAGTTTCTCTACAGCAGAAGGTACTGGGAAAACGAGTGGAAGAACCTACCAAGAACGAGTAGATAGAAGCAGGAAAGTGAGAAATTTAATAGTGTTATGCCTATCTGATCAGATTCTTCGGAAGGTAATCCAAGAAAAGACAGCTTACGCCATTTGGAGATTGTTAGAACGAATGTTCTTGGAGCAATCACTGCCGAATCGTATGTACCTAATGCAAAGAATCTCCGGATTCAGAATGGACGAAAGGAAGACCATTGAAGAGAATCTTGATGAGTTCCAAAAGATTTTGTCTGACCTACAAAGCTTGCAAGTGAAAGTTGAAGAAGAATACCAGGTTGTATATCTCCTTAACTCTCTTCCTCCACCGTATGATCAACTCAGAGAAGTTCTCAAGTATTCAAGGGCCACCATCACTCCCGAAGAAGTAAAAGCATCAGCTCGTTCAAAAGAAATGGAACTTAAAGCTCAAGTGAAAGTTGAAGAAGAATACCAGGTTGTATATCTCCTTAACTCTCTTCCTCCACCGTATGATCAACTCAGAGAAGTTCTCAAGTATTCAAGGGCCACCATCACTCCCGAAGAAGTAAAAGCATCAGCTCGTTCAAAAGAAATGGAACTTAAAGCTCAAGGGAAAATTGGTAAAGGGTCAGGTGAAGGGTTGAATGCAAGAGGCAGATCACAGTTCAGGGGAAAGCCAGGGAAGAAGTCTCGGTCTCGATCGAAGTCCAGAAACAGAGAAGCCGAGTGCTGGCATTGTGGAAAGAAAGGCCACCTGAAGAAAGATTGTTATGCCAGAAAAAGGGAAATGGGACAGAATGGTTCTGAAAACTATGAGGCAGATATGGCAAGAGGAGGCAGTCTCGACTCAGAAGTCTTGATCATAGAACAACCAGTAGCACTAAATGCAGCTACAAGAGATGAGAAAAATGAGTGGGTCCTGGACTCAGGGTGCACGTTCCATCTGTGCCCAAGAAGAGAGTGGTTTTCGGAATTCGAAGAAGGAGACACGGGTGGAGTCAGAATGGGTAATGATACAACATGTCGGATATTGGGTATCGGTAATATAAGGCTGAAGACACATGATGGCTCAGAAGTGACCCTGTCACAAGTTAGATACGTCCCTACACTTCGAACCAATCTGATATCCCTCGGAACCTTGGAAAAACAAGGATGCTGGTATAAATCTCAAGATGGTTGTCTGAAAGTGATAAAGGGGTGCAGAACTGTACTAAAAGGTAACTTACAGAATAGTCTGTATATCTTAGATGGAAAAACAGCAGAAGGAAAGGTCTACTCAAGCCAGAGAATCCAGGACAGAACCAAAATCTGGCATACAAGGTTGGGACATATGTCACTAAAGGGAATGCAGATATTGGCCAAGAAAGGAGTAATAGATGGGTTCAACATCTCAGATATGAATACCTGTGAGTTCTGTATTTTTGGAAAATCTCACAGACTATCATTTGGAGTAGGAAAACATTCAACAAAGGAGGTCCTTGAATATGTGCACTCAGACCTTTGGGGGTCACAGAACATGACTCCATCAATGTCAGGATATAGGTACTTTATGTCATTTGTTGATGACCATTCAAGGAAAGTATGGATCTATTTTCTAAGAAAAAAGAATGAAGCATATGATCGGTTCCTTGAATGGAAGAATCTGGTTGAGCGACAGACTGGAAAAAGGCTGAAGACCCTAAGGACGGACAATGGATTAGAGTTCTGTAATAAGAAGTTCGATGATCATTGTTCTCAACAAGGAATCCTCAGACACAAAACTTGTGCATATACTCCACAGCAAAACGGAGTAGTCGAGAGAATGAACCGAACAATAATGGAAAAGGTGAGATGCATTCTGTCAGATTCTGGACTACCTCAGGTGTTTTGGGCCGAAATAGCATATGCCAGTGTACATCTCATTAATAGATCTCCATCCACTGCAATAGAATTTGAGGTTCCAAATGAGGTATGGTCGGGAAAAGAGACAGGATATGGACATCTGAGGAGAATAGAATGTGTGGCATATGTGCATGGAGACCAGGGAAAGCTCATGCCGAGGGCAAAGAGAGGTTTTTTGATAGGATATCTAGCAGGGACAAAAGGATACAAAGTTTGGTATCCAGAAGAGGACAGAATTGTGATCAGTCGCAATGTTCGATTTGTTGAAGAAAGAGTCTACAGAGAGGTTCAAGATCAGAATGAAGGGCAGAAGCAGAGTTCAGAAGAAGAAAGAAAAGAGGTAACACAACTGCCACTTCTTCAGGAACGAACTAGCAAAGAGAATTGTGATCAACCGCAAGGTGGAGCTGAAGCCAAATCTGAATCCCAAATAGAACAAGAGGAGACAGGATTAACACCATCAGAAAAAGAACAGATGTCATTCCATAGGAATGATGGAAGTGTCCCTCCAGAACTCCAGAATCAACTCATCGACTATGTCCTGGCCAGAGATAGAGAGAAGAGACTGAGAAAAGCACCAGCAAGATTCAGAGATATGGATATGGATACTTCAGCATTTGCGTACTCAATAGCCCTGAATGTAGACATAGAAGAGCCTCAGAGTTATCAAGAAGCCAGAAAGCACATACATTGGAATTCCTGGGACCAAGCAATGAAAGAGGAAATCGAGTCCTTGAACAAGAACAAGACCTGGGTTCTTACAGATAGACCAAGGGGAAAGAAGGTAATAGGCTGTAAATGGGTCTACAAGTTGAAAGCTGGAATCCCTAGAGTAGAGCAACCCAGATACAAAGCGAGGTTAGTTGCAAAAGGTTTTTCCCAAGTCGAAGGAGTGGACTATTCAGAAATATTCTCCCCAGTCGTAAAATATGTATCAATACGGGTTTTGCTCTCGATAGTAGCTCATAAAAACCTGGAGCTCGATCAAATGGATGTGAAGACAGCCTTCTTACATGGCACATTAGAAGAAGAGATACACATGGAACAACCAGAGGGTTTTTTAGAAAAAGGCAGCGAAGATAAGGTGTGTCTGTTAAAACGATCCCTGTATGGTTTGAAGCAATCACCGAGAAGATGGAACATCAGATTTGACGAATTCGTCCAGAGTCAAGGTTTGATCAGAAGCTCATATGATCCATCAAGGTTTGATCAGAAGCTC
>NW_010965150.1:0-1745 GCF_000463585.1 Tarenaya hassleriana
TGACACGGGAGAGAGCCACATACAACTGACCATGGCTAAAGACCGGACGTGGGAGATATAAAGCAACTTTTTTCAGACTTTGCCCTTGACTTTTATTTATTGTCATTGCGTAGCATATTCTTATTGGAAATTGCCTTCTTCGTAATGTGAATGGATGTTTTGAATCTGTTGGTGATAGAATAATTCTTGGAATAAGGACCTTTTTTCCAGGGTTTGGGCCAGTCATAATTTCTGCCTCCAAAACTCTTTTTCCCAACTGAGTTATAATTAGCCGTGTCCCATTGCAAAGGCCTTCTTTTTGATTGATATTTCTTAGCATCATCACAGGAGCTCCAACCTTTAAATCTAGTCGGTGACTCGGCAGTCCAGGGAATTCTAGAGAGTTCAGATATTCGACGGGGTATAAAGATTGCCAATCAGTTCCAGGAGCGCTATCAATGCCAATGCTATCTGAGCTTAGATACTCTGTGGTTTGTCCTGGAATCTTGGAGAGGAGAAATGCATTTACTTCATGCACAGTTTCGTTTCTGGGTGTTAATATTGCCCTCTCTTTAAGATACTCATGATCTAGGAATGAGTTTTGAAACTGTGGATACGCAGCTTCTGAAATTTGTTCCAAAGGGTCACCCGTACTTTGGAGCATTAAGGCATTGTCTATTAAAATTCTATCTTCTCCGGCCAAACCATTAGGGTTTCTTCTTGTTGCTGTCCCCTTCCCCACTTTCAAAATCCATTCTGCAAATTCTATTTCAGATGGGCAAAGTCTCATGTTATGTGTTAACGTATAGACGTTACACGATGGCCATAGATATGAACGACTCAATGTCGCTAGCACAGTCTCTGGACGTCCTCCTTGTTGCACCACAGGTAATATTTGTTTGAAATCCCCACCAAGCAGTACAGTTTTACCTCCAAATGTCTTTTCTGCTGCTGTTTCATCGTTAAGTGACATAAGATCTTTCAACGTACGGTCCAGTGTTTCAAAGGTTTGCCGGTGGGCCATAGGGGCTTCATCCCAGATGATTAATTCTGTGCTGGCTAACAATTCGGCCAACATAGTACCTTGCTTTATATCACATGTTGAAGTGTCATGAACATTTAAAGGGATTTTGAATCTTGAATGAGCTGTTCTCCCCCCAGGTAGAAGGAGTGCTGCAATACCTGATGATGCCACAGGAAGTACAATCCTTTTTTGTGATCGCAACCTTGAAATAATTGTTCTGTATATGAACGTTTTGCCCGTTCCACCAGCTCCGTATACGAAGAAAAGTGTACCCTTTCCATTGTCGACCGAATCTAAAACCGCATCGTACACTGTTTTTTGTTCGTCATTCAGATTGTCAAACAGTTTCTGGTGTTCTTCTTTCTCCCATATCTCGTCAAACTGCAATTCCTCTCTTAGTAGACTGTTTTCAATTTGACGAAGAGCAGCTTTATCAGGTAGCGGCATGTTTGGAAAATCCCTTAACGATTTTTCGTTTTGCATAAGCAGCTTCTCAATCTCTATAAGAGTATATTGTTGTAGTTCTTTATCTGACAGTTGTAAATTCGGGAAGCTGAATTCCTTTTGTTTCTTGTGTTGAATGTCTTCGGCAAGTGATTTCCAAGACTTCTCCCAAAGATTATGTGGTTCCCCAACTTCACAATATAGTAGAAGTGTAACAAATAGATGACGTAATTGTCTTGCAGTTGCCCATGTTGATGCCTCCTCTATTGCCTCACTCCATTCATTGTCACCACCTAGT
>NW_010965151.1:0-450 GCF_000463585.1 Tarenaya hassleriana
TTTTTGCTCATATATTAGATTATGGTGTCTATGCGTAGCTATTAGAAAAAGCTTTCTAATGATACAAATAAAGAATTTTTTGGACATGTTTTATGGAAATTATGAAGTTAATAATATGATCAGTCAACAATCGACCAACTAATCGGGCATGGATGGTTATTTGGCTCAAATTGTTGACCATTTGGCGATGGCTAGAATTCGAGTTGACTCCTGAGTTATCATCTACGGATGATGTATAGTAATTTGGGTCGATTTTCAGATCATCGGATTATCCACCGAGAGATATATACCGATTTTTATCGATATGTAGGGATTCCGTTAATGTTGTTTCTCAATATGCTCATAACGTTTTGCTCATATATTAGATCTGCGCGATTATAGTGTCTATGCATAGATATTAGAAAAAGCTTCCTAATGATATAAAGAAAGATTTATTTTGACATGTTTTCT
>NW_010965152.1:0-707 GCF_000463585.1 Tarenaya hassleriana
AAAACATAAAGGCCTTAATATGGTAACCTTTACCATAAAATAAGTCACATTTATAAATGGATAGACATTTGTACTTAATAACAAATCTAAAACCATCCGAGTCTAAGCATGAAATCGATATAATGTTCTTACTGATAGCAGGAACATAATAACAATCATGCAACTCTAATACAAGTCCAGAAGGTAAAGTCAGATCATAAGTCCCGACGGCTAATGAAGCAACTTTTGCTCCATTCCCAACGCGGAGATCTAGTTCTCCTTTTGTCAATTGTCTACTTCTTCGCAACCCTTACACATTTCCACAAATATGCGAGGCGCTTCCGGTATCTAATATCCACGACGTAGAAGTAAACAAATTAGCCCCTATAACGAAAGACACCAGAAGTCGAAGCTTCTTTAAGCTTCTTCTTCTCCTGATCTTCCAGGTAGAGTCTACAATTTCTGTTCCAATGCCCAACGGCATGACAGAAATAACACTCTTCCTTCTTGGAACGCTTCCTTTTGCTGGAACTCTTTCCAACAACTACCATTTCACTCTTTCGTGTGACCCTGTAGGCTCATCCGGAATAGCAGTAAAACGCAGAATCTCCATTCCGGTAATACAAGTCATAGGCGGTCTCTAGAAGATACTATGACTACCTATCTCGAATAGAGTTTGTTTGTGATCATACGAAAGCCAGTGATGATTCCAACTGATGATCCTTTTG
>NW_010965153.1:0-1736 GCF_000463585.1 Tarenaya hassleriana
ACCCCAACAGTGGTATCAGAGCCTGGTTCTCTGCATATCGCCGTGCTTGTTGTATGATTGCTTGATTTTAATCGTTAATTGCATGTAATCATTGAATCTATGCATGACTGTTGATATTTTGATTATTAATGATGCATGGATGGTATGGAGTTTGGGACGGGTTAACGGTGCGATGAAACATGGATGAAATCCTAATTTTCGAAACCCGAAAAATATGTCACGAATCTGATCTGACCCCCATCAGCCGGATCAAGAGTTGGTCAGCCGGACCAACGGACAAATCAGATTCCAGACTGAGTTGTTGTTTAGAGGACCAAGTTCTCGCTGGTCAGCTCCGCACCAAAAGTTAGTCCGACAGACCAAGCGAGAACAGCACAGGTCCGAGACGACGAACGACGAGCTAACCAAGGGGACAGACTGAGTTGGTCCGGAGCTGACCAAGTTTGGTTAGCCCCGAACCAAGCCCAGTTTTCGAACAGAGCTTCTATCCCAGGTCAGCGCTGAGCGGAGAAACGGACTGAGTTTGTCCGGAGCTGACCAAGAGTTGGTCAGCCCCGGTCCAAGCTCAAATTTTCTCGGCGGACTGATTGAACGACGGACCAAGGAAGTTGATTGAGGTCAGTCCGAAGGACCAGATTCTGGTCAGCTCCGGACTGGACCTTAGACATTCTCAAGTCCGAAATTCCGTCTTTTTCCTCATGACCAATCTCAAGTTATTACCGTCCATTAGTAAAACAATTGTCAAGG
This sequence comes from Tarenaya hassleriana, assembly GCF_000463585.1. Taxonomy (NCBI): domain Eukaryota; kingdom Viridiplantae; phylum Streptophyta; class Magnoliopsida; order Brassicales; family Cleomaceae; genus Tarenaya; species Tarenaya hassleriana. The sequence goes on from NW_010965153.1 coordinate 748, forward strand.
CCTCGATCGTCATGGTTACGGGTTATGCCCTAGCTGAACGTGTCTGACTATCTTGGTGAGGCAGTATGGAGAAATCATGATTCTCATAGGTCAAATATGGTTGAGCTTGAATTGGGTTATCAAGTCTGACTTGGACCTAATGGTAAGGATGACATGAGAAACATGCAGTGATAGAGTATCACTATCTCATACTCATCTAGGAATCATATGTGACATGATTGACAGTATGTTATCTACCTAAATAACATGTTTTTGAGCATCATGCCCTAGCTGACTCAAAAGCATGTGAAATATGGGTCCTAATCACTTAGAAACTCATTGAGGGTGTTTTTCTTAGTGAGAGCCTGTCATATTGTATATATTGTCTGTGTTAGTATGTATACTAAGCGACTTGCATCTTTTCTATCTGTTTGTTTGTCTTTATCTATAGAACATGACTGTTGCAGGTAATCTGGCTAATCACTCCATGCTGGATCGGGAGAGACTCACTAGTGAAAACTTTCTCCACTGGTATCGCAACCTGAGAATTGTTCTTAGGCATGAGCGAAAGCTCTACGTGCTGGAAGAAGCCATTCCTGAGGATGAACCAGTGGCCAATGCGCCCAGGGCTATCAGAGAAGCTTAACAGAAGCATATCAATGACAACCTGGACGTGACATGCCTGATGCTCGGATCTATGTCGACTGAGTTGCATAAACAACTCGAAGGAGTCAAGGGTTCACTCTCTGAACTTGATCAAGAGTTCGAGAGAGAGCTACGCACCATGCGCCGAGAAGTCTCGGCCATCCAAGAACACTACGAACAATGACTCTCTGACCTACACAACGTAATTGACGATCTCAAATTCGAGTGTAGAATCATCGGACGGCTGGTCCATTCCCCGTAGCCAACAACCTGTTGGGTTTTGCTACGGGTTCCTAGCATGCACTCATATCGATCTAGGGTTTGGTTTACTAGGTTTCATGCAGCGGAAGAAAGATCTAAACCTA
>NW_010965154.1:0-1733 GCF_000463585.1 Tarenaya hassleriana
CAATTATATTTTTTAGTTCATAATTTTTAATCACTATATATTTTTAAAAATAAACAAATTAGTATAACAAAATATTTTTTTAATCGAATATTTCATAACAATACATTTGATTTTAACTTGTATTACTCTTTAAAATAAAAAGTAATAATTTATATATATATTTAAAAAATTATTGTAATAAATAATATATTTTTCTATTTTTTCTATAATTTGAAATTTTATCTATTAGTTATTATATTTAAAAATTTTAAATATTAATTAAATTAAAAATTATAAAAATAATAAATATATAATTGAACAGGTTCTCTCAAATCTATGAGACGATTCTGTCGATCAACATGAAACATCATTTTTATAAAAAAAAACATGAAACATCATGCAAAAAGAAATCAATTAATATGTTTCACACCTCGTTAATCAATTCAATTGAAACACTTTGGTAAATAAACAGACCCACAAGACAATAAACAAGGACAAGCCCTTTATCATCACTTTATAGGTAACGACATCTCGTTCAGGCATTTCACCGAACACATTCAGGACATGATAGAGATTGCCATTATCCAACAAACTTCATTCCACGATACAAACATGAATATCAATCATCTTGAGGAAGAAGGTAACAAGGAGCCACACAAAGATAAGTTTCAGATCGAAGGTTTATTGGGTTTTAGGCCTCATGTTTGATTTCGGATCGAGAAAATACGATAAAATCTGATCTAAATCTGATCACTGATGAAGAAAAAAAACAGAACCCATTACTTGTTTGTTTTGGATATCGGTAGAATCTTGTCAGTTCCTTGTTCTTGAATCGAAGATGATGAGCAGCGTTTTGATTCACACAAAATCCGAAGAAACCAGAAAAGAGGAAAGGCAATAAAATAAAACAGAGACACCTAAAGACGACAGAGATGATGAATTCCGGTGAGTTCCGATGAGTTCCGACGAAGAAAAACCCTAATCGAAGAACACATAAGATATGGTTTGATGAGATAAAGATGAGGGGTTTCAAACGAGAGAGCATGAAGAGAGTTTTAGCTTTTTTTTAATTGTTACAAGGGTATTTTGGTCATTTGATTTAAACGCATGGAAACGCTACCGAAACGCATCCAAAAGGCAGCGTTTTGATTTTTGAAGTTTGGTTGCGGTAGCATTTGCCTGCGGTTTGATCAATCAGTTTCGCAACCGCCACCAACCGCCAGAAATCGCAACTGCTCCGTTTGCGGTTGGTGGCGGTGCAACCAGTCAGCCCCTTATATTTGTGGGTTTTGTTTTGGCTTTTGAGTTTTGAAAGACACTATGGCTGTAGAACTGTGTGATGTCAAATGCAAGTGTTTCTCTCATCGTTTCTTTGTGCATTTTTTGTTGATGCTTGAGAAATCTGTACAAAATTGTGTGTATTTCTAATGATTATTGTTGTTTTGTGAAATGTAATTTTTCTCTCACATTATAAACTTTTATTATGTTCATGGGTCTTCATGAGAATGAAAGTTTACAACTGAATATCACTTTGGGATTTGAGTTTTGACATTGAAGCGTGTTTTATATTTGTGTTTCACTTCTTATTGCTCAAGACATTGATGATTTTTTTGTATTATGTTTCAGATTTGAGAAACCTAACGATCAATCGACAAATATGGCATCGGGAAGTAAATCTCATAAGAAGGTAAATACAATTTAAAACCAGAATTTGTACATATTCATTGATTTTATTTTCTAAGTTTCAACTTTTT
>NW_010965155.1:0-1732 GCF_000463585.1 Tarenaya hassleriana
ACTTTGTCCCTTCATCTGTAGCCAAACATTTCTCCACATTTCAAGATTTTTCCTCTATTTGTTAAAACATAAACATGAAAAAAAAGCGTATTAAAATAACTTATTATTTTGAATCCGTACAATTACTTTGGTTTGTTATTTTTATGGGCTCCAGTTTTTCTATTTTGAAAAAAAAAAATAGGTTTATTTAGTGGTAACATTTCCGGTTTCGATTCTCGGGTTCGGTTATTTCGGTTATAAAAAATATAACCATTCAGTTTTATACAATTTTAGGTTTAATTCAGTCCAGTTCGGTTCGAATTCGATTTTTGTTGTAAAAAATTTATTTTTTAAAGAAATTATCGGATTTTCGGTTATTTTTTAATTGGTTTGGTTTGGTTCGACTTCAGTTTTTTCGGATTTAAAAAAATCGTAGTCGTTTAATTTTAATGTCGGATTCAGTTTGGATAATTTATATTTTAATCGATTTGGTTCGGTTATTCGGGTCGGTTTGGTTATATTTGGTTCATAACCGAAATGACCGCCCTAGATTTTTATTCGAATTACAATTTACCCGAATTTTCATTTACTTTTGATTTTAATCAAAATATATATTACTTAAAAATTGTTTTTAATCATTTTTTTGTTATTTTTATTAAATTTGAATTAGATTTATAATATTTAGTTGACAAAAATCATATTGAGCGATTCATAGATCGCATTAATTTCGGTATCTAGCAGTGTCAACTATAGAATTCTTCAACTATATATATACATATATATCACAAATTCGATCTCTTATATCAAAAGACGACTGAGAAAATTCAAATCCACAGCGTATTAGTCCGTTAAATAAAAAGGAAAACCCGAAACTTATTTTTTAAAATTCAGAAATAAATATATAAGAGTATTTTATCGGGTATATATATTTTTTGTTTATTGAGATACAACGTATATGAAACATCTTTCTGTGGGGAATGTATGTATAGATAATAGATGCTACTTGTACCGTATGTGTCGTGAATTCTTTAATGGCGAAAAGACGTCCAAATAAAATATAACAATTTATGCTTACAAATTTAGCTACGTTTCTCCTCTATTCCCCATTCATTTCAATTTCACACTCTTTACGCACATTTTTATTTTTATTTTTCCATAGACATTTCATATTTGAATTTTTATAACGGAATATTCCTTTGCATATGGTAGACAATACGAGAAATTTACGTTCGTTTGATATCGATATCACGAGATAAGATATTAAAGTATTTGGACCGACAGCGATTGGTAAAAGCATGTACAGAATAATTAGGGTTTGAAAAAAAATTTAAACAAACTCCACGTTTTTTTTTGTTGTCCAAAAAGATTCGTTCATCATACTTTTATAATGTTGTAATTTCAAGAAATGGGTCATATATATATGTAAATTTAAACAATAATAACTATTAAAATTCGATAAGTTAAACAAAGTATACGAGATTTGATTACGTTTTTAACGTGCCCTTGCATGCATGCATAATTGAGGCATATCGATGAATGCTATTAAATGTTTTTACTAATATGAAATTTTAAGAACCGAATCAATATGTTCCTTGTCCTTCGGTTTAGACCAAAACCAATGACAAACCGAGAAATATCCTCATATATATATATATATATATATATATATGTGTGTGTGTGTGTGTATTCATAAACTAATTAAACAAACTTCAACTTCCAATGTTATTTTTATTGGAAGTATGTAAAATATTTT
>NW_010965156.1:0-1732 GCF_000463585.1 Tarenaya hassleriana
GCAAAAACTCAAAAACAAGTTCAAGAGAAGCACCGGGTGACAAGATTTGAGATTTAACCCACCTGTTCATCGATCACAGTGGCAGCTAAAAGCTCCATCTCTCATTCTTCTTGATCGGCCAGTATCTTCGCATGAGCGGCTGCTGCTCCATGGTCCCATCATAGGTATTCGTTAGAGAATGAAGGACCTATTGTATTTTTGTAACCATCGATTTCGTGAGAAGCTGATAAAAAGATATGAACTTTATAGTAAAAATATATGTAAATAGTGTAAAAAAACGGACATTTTAGTAATTGAACTTTACACTTTTTGTCCGGTCGGCTATCTTCTTTAGAAAATGTTTTCGTATTCTTTTTTAGATCTTTACATAAACACCCACAGTTGTTTGAATTTAACATTTTCACCCCTGTTTAAGATGTAACATTGGATAGGAACCAAATTAACAATTTTGTTTGACATCCTAATCATTACTAGGACGTAATAATAACAATATATATATATATATATAAACACATAATTATAAGAGGTAATTAACAGTTTGCACCTTATAATATATACATATTATTTTTTTTAACAAATAATAACAGTTTTTCTTACGGACTTGACCTGCCTTAGGACTCGCCTCGATGGTCGTCAATATTAATATTTATTACAAGACCTACGACGAGGTCTTTTCTTTTTGTTTGGTTGTGGAGTGTGAACATGACCAATGAGACCGGCCTGATATATATATATATATAACCTTAGCAGGTGAAAATGAACCATGCCTTGTCTATATATATTCCCATCGAGCATATTATAGAATTATTATAATGTAACTATAGTTAAATATTAGTTTGGTTAGACTAATTAGTTTAGTTAGGGTTTAGTTATATATGTTTTCTATTTAAGTTACTTTATGTAAGATGAAAATATTATCGGATCTTTTCCATTGCTGAAATCTTATTTTAGATCTCAATAGCGCAATTAATCAATTGGGAAATAGTTAAACCAAGAACAATAATTCCGAGAGGGGTTGCAGAAATGGCGAAGGTAAGTGGTATATTTATATGACTAGATTACAGTTTATGTATATCTTCTTTATGGTGTGTGTGTGTATATATATATATATACACACACACATGGAATTCGAAGGCATGATCTTGAAATGTGGGAAATGGGCAGAAGATCTTGATGTCGGTAGAGATGAGATGCGAAAAATGCAGATCGAAGGCACTCAAGATTGCTGCAGGATCTGATGGTAAGAGATCTCAAACTACTGCATGCATGCATGATGCATGCATCATCATCATCATCCATGCATGATGTTTTTTTCCCCTTTTTATCAGAAATAAATAAAAAATAATTTTGCATGAAGGAGTGAAGTTTGTGGGATTGGAAGGGGAGAAGAAAGATCGAGTGGTTGTGGTAGGAGAAGACAGCGTAGACGCAGTGGCCATTGTCCTTCGCCTTCGCAACAAACTCGGCCGTACGGATATCATCAGCGTCTCTCATGTGAAACCCTAAATCTTACGATTTTTAATTTCTTTTTTCGTATTTAATTTCTTAGGTCACTCGTGTTACGTCACATCTCTATGATATCTATCATCAGCTTAAATTACCTAATTTTTGGATATCCATCGTAACTATATATATATAGGGCCGTCTCATAATAGTTTTTTGGGCCTAGACATTTTCTAAATTTTAGATAAAAAATATTAATTTATATATTAAAATAATAATATTATTAAAA
>NW_010965157.1:0-1732 GCF_000463585.1 Tarenaya hassleriana
TATTGCGCATAGTAGATTTTGATAGAGATTTTTGGTAAACCACCCAAAATTTAAAAAAAAAAAAATCAAATGTGCGTTTTTTTTTGTTACAATGAGAACGAGTAATTTGGAACAATCCAATTGGAGAGGTTACATAATCAGTATTTATAATTAAGAGCAGTAACCAAATAATGATGGTGACTTTGGTTTTTTCATACATCTCACATCAAATTGATTGCCATCTTTCCATACTTCCACGTCATACATAATCCAAACAAAGTATTACTTTCAAAAATCGTTACAGAAAAATGATTCATGGACACAAAAATTTTCACGTGGCGACAAAAAAACGAGACTGAATATTCAGTAGCTTCCGTTCATTTTTTAATTATAAACTTTTAATCATAAATTCGTAAACGAGTAATTACGGCGCTTTAACTTTATATATTTTTATTTACTACAAATTAATTCGGATAATGATTTTATACGCCGATAATTACTTGACAGCGGGACGCGTCCCTGCATTGAGGTTACAACTTACAAGGGAATATTTATAAAACATCAAATTTGGCTAATTTTTACTATCACACCAACCCCCTTGGACTTGCAAACAAAATTTATATATTTATTTGTTTTGCATCGGAGGAAATAAGTAGGGAATTTTAAATACCATGTATTTAAATCAACAGTTAGGCACTATTCAATACAAAAGGGTGTGCATAAATGTTAATTCATCTGATAATGATGCCTCTCTTGGACCAAAATATAATTTTGAAATTCATATATAGCAATTGCATAATTCAGAAAATTGATTGCATATTTATGATGTTGTGACGTTGAAGTCGCACATGATTTAGGTCACGTCAAAGACCGAATGTATATTGGATTTAGGAGGATTTTTATTGTAATTTATCCCAAATGATACAATGTTGACGCACAAAACAATGGTATGCCTCCAAATGACAAAAGGAAAAGCAAGAGCTGAAAAAATTGAAACATGTTTAAACTATTATCCAATATTTGCCCAAAAATATTGAAAATTAAAATTTCGAAGAGAATAATGCAGCAGAAATTAAATCTTAAAAAAGAAAAAAGACTAAAGCGAGTGGCTCATCACAGAACCCTTAGAAACAGATAAAGAGCTGATAAGGTTATGAAATATTACAGAATCTCTCTCATTCTTTCCTTTCTCTTAACCAGTTTTTTTTTTCCCTTTTGATTTTGAAGGTGTTACGGAATCTTTTTTCTGAGTCACACGGTGGCAAGAGAAGGATTATTTGGTTAATAACCAAATAACCGAACCGATTCGAATGGAATAAAACATAATTATAACCGAATCGAATTAGACATAAAATTGAATGGTTATGAATAATCGATAAAAATCATAAATTTCTTTAAAAAAAGTATTTTTATCATAACCAAAGCGAATCCGAACCGAATATAACCGACTTGAACCGAACCGAACAAATGGAATAATTTTTCTAAAACTAAAATAACCAAAATTCGAATATAACCGAAGCCCCGAAACGGAATAAAAATAAACCATCCAGCGAACCTTTTGTCCGAGCAAATCTTTTTTTGAATGGACGGTTCAGATTAAATTTTGGAAAAAGGGCGTCGAGATCAATGGCCTCGATGAAAAGTGGTGGCGGGAGCTCCAGACCGAGTTGGTTAACGGTCGTTAAAATCGGCTAAGAGCATCTGTTTTCGCTTGCTGGCCTCCTCCTAAATTTACCGTTTTACCCTCAGTGAT
>NW_010965158.1:0-327 GCF_000463585.1 Tarenaya hassleriana
TGGATAATCCGATGATCTTAAAATCGATCCAAATTACTAAGCATCGTCCGGTAGATGATCTGTAACTCAGAAAGTAGCTCGAATTCTAGCCATCGCCAAATGGTCAACAATTTTAGCCAAATAAGCATCCATGCCCGATGAGTTAGTCGATTATTGACTGATCATATTATTAACTTCATAACTTCCACAAAACGTGTCTAAAAAATTCTTTCTTGATACCATTAGAAAGCCTTTTCTATTAGGTACGGATAAACACCATAATCGCGCAGATCTAATATATGAGCAAAAAGTTATGACATTATTTAGACAACATTGACGGAATCCCTA
>NW_010965158.1:871-1729 GCF_000463585.1 Tarenaya hassleriana
ATGCCCGATGAGTTGGTCGATTGTTGACTGATCATATTATTCACTTCATAACTTCCATAAAAAATGTCAAAATAAATCTTTATTTATATCATTAGCAAGCTTTTTCTAATAGCTACGCATAGACACTATGATCGTGGAGATCTAACATATGAGCAAAAAGTTATGAGCATATTTAGACAACACATTGATGGAATCCCTACATATCGATAAAAATCGGTATATATCTCTCGGTGGATAATCCGATGATCTGAAAATCGACCCAAACTACTATGCATTATCCGATAGATGTCTGATAAGTTAGAAGTCAACTCGAATTGCTAGCCATCACCATATGGTCAACAATTCGAGGCAAATAACCAGTCATGCCCGATGAGTTGGTCGATTGTTGACTGATAATATTATTAACTTCATAACTTCAAGAAAACATGTCAAAATAAATCTTTCTTTATATCATTAGCAAGCGTTTTCTAATAGCTACGTATAGACACTATAATCGTGCAGATCTAATATATGAGCAACACGTTATGAGCATATCTAGACAACACATTGATGGAATCCCTATATATCGATAAAAATCAGTATATATCTCTCGGTGGATAATCCGATGACCTGAAAATCGATCCAAACTACTATGCATTATCCGATAGATGATCTGATAAGTTAGAAGTCAACTCGAATTGCTAGCCATCACCATATGGTCAACAATTCGAGGCAAATAACCAGCGATGCCCGATGTGTTGGTCAATTGTTGACTGATAATATTATTAACTTCATAACTGTCAGAAAACATGTCAAATTAAATCTTTCTTTATATCATTAGAAAGCTTTATCTAATATCTATGTATAGACACCATAATC
>NW_010965159.1:0-1720 GCF_000463585.1 Tarenaya hassleriana
GATTTCTTCAACAAAAAAAACTTCGACTTTAGTTTCTTCCAGTCTTGAGTCACTTTCAACACTCCTCCTTGACTCAAGTTTGCTCACTCATGCCAACCATTGTCCTTAACGCTTCGAACCGGTTCGGATGAAAGGACTTTGTAAATAAATCTGCAATTTGATCATCTGTTCTGCAAAAAACAAGTTTTACCTCCCCATCTTGCTGCACTTCCCTGAGATAGTAAAACTTGAGTTTGAAGTGTTTGGTTTTGCCATGGAAGACTGGATTCTGTGATATGGCGATAGCTGCTTTGTTATCAATCATAACATCAGTAGCAGCCTCCATATCGAAATCCAAATCTGTCAGAAGTTTTCTCAGCCAAATAGAATGTTTTGCAGTAGCAGTTGCAGCAACAAACTCTGCTTCTGCAGATGACAATGCCACAACCTCCTGCTTCTTCGAACTCCATGAGAAACAACCTGATCCAAAGGTGAAACAGAAACCAGTGGTGCTTCTCATGTCATCAGGAGAACCTCCCCAATCACTGTCCGAGTATCCACTCAACTTGAAATTCGTCACTTTCTTAAAACAGATCCCAAATGATCTAGTACCACTAAGGTACCTTATCACTCTCTTAGCTGCAATTAAATGCTCAGTCTTAGCACAATGTAGAAACCGTGATAGAGAACTTACAGCATAGAGAATGTCGGGTCTTGTTGCAGTGAGATACATCAGACATCCAATCATCCCTCGAAACATCTTCTCATCAATACTTTCCGAATTTTCAAACTTCTGCAGCTTCTCCTTTGGGTTCATAGGTGTCCTAGTGCTTTTGCATTCAGACATCTTGAACCTCTTAAGAATTTCTCCCAAATACTTCTTCTGACATATAAACACTTTGCTTTCCTCCTGATGAACTTCAATACCCAGAAAATGAGACATAAGTCCGAGATCTGTCATCTCGAACACTTTGTTCAGATCTTTTTTCAACTTTTTGATCTCACCAATGTTGTCTCCTGTGATTAAGAGATCGTCCACATACAGAGACACAACCAGAAAACCATCTGAAAGTTTCTTCACATACAAAGTAAACTCACTTAGGCTCCTCACAAATCCGAGACTCTGCAAATAGCTGTCAATCTTGGCATACCAAGCTCTAGGAGCTTGTTTGAGCCCATACAATGCCTTTTTCAGTTTGTAAACCATATCTTCCTTGCCTTTGATTTGAAAGCCTTCTGGTTGCTCGATGTATATGTCTTCTTCTAGCTCTCCATTGAGAAAAGCTGACTTGACATCAAGATGAAATATTTTCCAGCCCTTTTGTGCAGAAACAACCAGTAACATTCTGATTGTTTCAAGCCTCGCAACAGGTGCGAATGTTTCTGAATAGTCAACACCCCAAACCTGTGCATAGCCTTTAACAACAAGCCTTGCCTTTAGCTTGTTGATCGAACCATCTGTGTTCAGCTTGGTCCTGAAAACCCATTTCACTCCAATCACTTTTTTGTCCCGAGGTTTGTCGACAAGAGTCCAAGTCTCATTCTTTTCTATCATTCTGATCTCCTCCTTCATTGCAACTTGCCAATCTGGGTGAACTTTTGCCTCTTCATATGATGCTGGTTCCAATACAGCAATATTACACCTTTGATAAATTTCCTCAAGAGATCTTGTACCACGGATTGGAGGATCATCAAATTGCTCTTCTGCATCAACTTCTTCTGGCAAAGGCTGCAGATTTTG
>NW_010965160.1:0-2622 GCF_000463585.1 Tarenaya hassleriana
TCGATAAACGGCTCATTGGGATAGATGTAGATTAATAACCCCCCCCAGAAACGTATAAGAGGGTTTCTCCTAGTTGATGAACACAACATTCAGGGATTATTTGGACGAGTTTGTTATCATCTTCATTGATGACATCCTTGTGTATTCCAAATCTCGTGAGGATCATATGATACATTTGGAGAAGGTGTTGGAACGCTTAAGGAGAGAAAAGTTATATGCAAAGCTGAGTAAGTGTGACTTTTGGATGCAAGAGGTAGGATTTTTGGGGCATGTGGTATCTGCGGAAGGAGTGAAAGTAGATCCATCCAAAGTGTCGACTATAGTTGATTGGGTGAGACCGTCTAATGCTACAGAGATTCGAAGTTTCCTCGGGTTGGCAGGGTATTACAGAAAGTTTGTAAAGGGTTTTGCCAACCTATCTAAGCCATTGACGAAATTGACGGGAAAGGGTGTGAAGTTTGAATGGGACGAAAAATGCGAGACAAGTTTTGAAGAGTTGAAGAAGCGATTGACATCAGCTCCTATTTTGGCATTACCAAAGCCCGGGAAACAGTTTGTGGTGTATAGTGATGCCTCTCACCAAGGATTAGGATGCGTGTTGATGCAAGAAGACCGCGTTATTGCGTATGCATCACGCCAACTTCGAAAACATGAAGAAAACTACCCTACTCACGATTTAGAACTTGCAGCTGTGATTTTTGCATTGAAGATTTGGAGATCTTACTTGTACGGGGAAAAAGTTCAAGTATACACTGACCATAAAAGTCTCAAGTATGTGTTCTCTCAAAAGGAACTAAATTTGAGACAACGCAGGTGGATGGAATTAGTGGCAGATTATGATGTGGATATTGCCTATCATCCCGGCAAAGCTAATGTGGTTGCAGATGCCTTGAGTAGAAAGAAAGTTGAGTTATCTACTTTGAGATTGACAAGTGATCTAACAACTCAATTGAGTTTAATGCATATATCAGCTCAGGAGAATCGAGATGGATTGGAAACTAGTGCTATAAAATGGGATAGTTGGTTGGAAAAGGTGAAGATGGCTCAAGAAACAGATGAAAAAACGAAAGAATTGATGGAAAAGCCCGAAGATTTTACAAGGGCAGGGTATTCCACTTCAAATGATGGGTTGATACTATTGAGAGGTCGTGCATATGTGCCTAAAGATGAAGAATTGAGGAAAGAGTTATTGAAAGAGGTGCATAATACGCGATATTCTATACATCCGGGTACTACAAAGATGTATCGGCATTTGAAGCAGTACTTTCTTTGGCATGGCATGAAAAAGGATATTGCAAAGTTTGTTACTCATTGTCTAACGTGTCAGCTAGTTAAAGCCGAGCACCAAGTACCTGCAGGAAAACTACAGTCACTATCGATACCTCAGTGGAAATGGGACTTGGTGACGATGGATTTTGTAGTTGGGTTGCCAAGGACACCAAAAGGAAATGATGCAATATGGGTTATTGTGGACCGTTTAACTAAGTCTGCACATTTTATCGCGATTAAAAAGGCATTCTCAATGCCTCGTTTAGCACAGGTCTACATAGAAGAAGTGGTAAGACTTCATGGAATCCCCATTAGTATCGTGTCGGACAGAGATCCACGATTTACTTCGAGGTTTTGGAACAGTTTACAAGAGGCTGTGGGCACTAAGGTACGATTGAGTACAGCTTATCATCCCTAGACCGATGGCCAATCAGAGAAAACGATACAAACGCTAGAGGATATGTTACGTGCGTGTGTATTGGATTGTGGAGGAGAATGGGATCGTCACTTACCACTTGTGGAATTCGCCTACAATAACAGTTTTCATTCAAGTATCGGGATGTCACCTTTTGAGGCGTTATATGGACGACCTTGCAAGACACCTCTCTGTTGGACAGAAGATGGAGAAAGACGATTGTTAGGTCCTGATATAGTGGATGAAACCACAGACAAGATTAAAGTAATCCAGAAACAGATGAAGGCAGCACAGGATAGACAGAAAAGTTACGCGGATAAACATAGAGGTGACACCCGTAACCCGTCTCCCGCTCACGAGTTGTGCCACATGGACGCCCAAATATATAATAAAATAGCGGGAATTTAAAAACATTTTATTTTATTACACACGCAGCGCAAAAACCAGTATTTGTTTACAAACCCACGTACAGTAGTATACACACCAACATAAGGACGGTAACTGTAATAAAATACAAAGTCAGGTCACCGCCCGTACAAGCCAACATAAGTCCAAAGAAAGAAAAGTACATGATCCAGATAGTTCCCCACACGTCACCAGTCCCCTCGTCCTGCTGCTGCCAATACTGCTCCGTGCCTGAAACGTTGCATAACAACGTCCATAAGCTGAGTAACAAACTTTGCAATATCTTTTTTCATGCCATGCCAAAGAAAGTACTGCTTCAAATTCTGATACATCTTTGTAGTACCCGGATGTATAGAATATCGCGTATTATGCACCTCTTTCAATAATTCTTTCCTCAATTCTTCATCTTTAGGCACATATGCACGACCTCTCAATAGTATCAACCCATCATTTGAAGTGGAATACCCTGCCCTTGTAAAATCTTCGGGCTTTTCCATCAATTCTTTCGTTTTTTCATCTGTTTCTTGAGCCAT
>NW_010965160.1:6732-9466 GCF_000463585.1 Tarenaya hassleriana
CCTGTAGTTCGTGATTTTCCCGACGTCTTTCCGGAGGAATTGCCAGGGCTACCACCGGAGAGAGAGGTGGACTTTTGCATTGATGTGATTCCAGGTACGGAACCGGTATCTAAGACTCCGTACCGAATGGCTCCAACAGAGATGGCAGAATTGAAGAAGCAGTTGAATGAGTTGATGGAGGAGGGATTCATTCAGCCGAGTGTTTCGCCTTGGGGAGCGCCCGTGCTATTCGTCAAGAAGAAGGACGGTAGCATGCGATTGTGCATTGACTATCGAGGACTTAATCAGGTAACCATTAAGAATCGGTATCCACTGCCGAGGATTGATGAGTTACTTGATCAGTTGCAGGGTGCACAGTGGTTCTCGAAGATAGATTTGCGCTCGGGATATCATCAGATTGGTGTGAAGGCCGGGGATGTGCAGAAGACGGCTTTCCGTACACGGTATGGACATTTTGAGTTTGTCGTTATGCCTTTTGGACTGACGAACGCTCCTGCAGTATTTATGCAGTTGATGAACCGTGTATTCATGGATTACCTCGACGAGTTTGTCATCATCTTCATTGATGACATATTGATCTACTCACCGGATCGACGCAGCCATGAGCAACACTTGCGTCTGGTATTGCAGCGTTTGAGGGAGCAGAAGTTGTATGCGAAGTTCAGCAAGTGTGCTTTCTGGTTGCATGAAGTTGGATTTTTGGGCCATGTGATTTCGGCTCAGGGCGTACAAGTGGATCCGGCAAAGATTGAGGCTGTGATGGAGTGGAAGACGCCTACCAATGCCACAGAGATCCGCAGTTTCTTGGGATTGGCAGGATACTACAGGAGATTTGTTGAGGGTTTTGCTAAGTTGGCAAAACCAATGACAAAGTTAACAGGGAAGAATGTGCGGTTTGATTGGACACCGGAGTGCGAAGTGAGCTTTGTGGAGCTCAAGAAACGACTCACGACCGCACCTATCTTGGCATTACCACAGCCAGGTATACTGTATGAGGTGTATACCGATGCGTCGAAGCAAGGCTTGGGTTGCGTATTGATGCAGGAAGGACATGTGATTGCATACGCATCCCGACAGCTGAGGAAACATGAGGAGAATTATCCGACGCACGATTTGGAGCTGGCGGCAGTGGTACATGCGTTGAAGATTTGGAGATCCTATCTATATGGAGAGAAGGTTAAGCTCAACACTGATCACAAGAGCTTAACCTATGTGATATCCCAGAAGGATCTGAATCTTCGACAGCGTAGATGGATTGAGTTGATAGCTGATTATGACTTGGAAATCGCATATCATCCGGGCAAGGCGAATGTAGTCGCAGATGCCTTGAGTCGGAAAAAGATTCTATCAGCTATTCAGATACTCTCATCTTCGCAGGAGAACATAGTTGAGTTGTCAGCTATGTTAGGACATATGGAAATCGAGGAGGATCATGATTTGAGTTTGAGGACGAGGGTTTTGCCAAGTTGACAAAACCAATGATGAAGTTAACAGGGAAGAATGTGCGGTTTGATTGGACACCGGAGTGCGAAGTGAGCTTTGTGGAGCTCAAGAAACGACTCACGACCGCACCTATCTTGGCATTACCACAGCCAGGTATACTGTATGAGGTGTATACCGATGCGTCGAAGCAAGGCTTGGGTTGCGTATTGATGCAGGAAGGACATGTGATTGCATACGCATCCCGACAGCTGAGGAAACATGAGGAGAATTATCCGACGCACGATTTGGAGCTGGCGGCAGTGGTACATGCGTTGAAGATTTGGAGATCCTATCTATATGGAGAGAAGGTTAAGCTGGCGTCTTCCACTCCATCACAGCCTCAATCTTTGCCGGATCCACTTGTACGCCCTGAGCCGAAATCACATGGCCCAGAAATCCAACTTCGTGCAACCAGAAAGCACACTTGCTGAACTTCGCATACAACTTCTGTTCCCTCAAACGCTGCAATACCAGACGCAAGTGTTGCTCATGGCTGCGTCGATCCGGTGAGTAGATCAATATGTCATCAATGAAGATGATGACAAACTCGTCGAGGTAATCCATGAATACACGGTTCATCAACTGCATAAATACTGCAGGAGCGTTCGTCAGTCCAAAAGGCATAACGACAAACTCAAAATGTCCATACCGTGTACGGAAAGCCGTCTTCTGCACATCCCCGGCCTTCACACCAATCTGATGATATCCCGAGCGCAAATCTATCTTCGAGAACCACTGTGCACCCTGCAACTGATCAAGTAACTCATCAATCCTCGGCAGTGGATACCGATTCTTAATGGTTACCTGATTAAGTCCTCGATAGTCAATGCACAATCGCATGCTACCGTCCTTCTTCTTGACGAATAGCACGGGCGCTCCCCAAGGCGAAACACTCGGCTGAATGAATCCCTTCTCCATCAACTCATTCAACTGCTTCTTCAATTCTGCCATCTCTGTTGCAGCCATCCGGTACGGAGTCCTAGATACCGGTTCCGTACCTGGAATCACATCAATGCAAAAGTCCACCTCTCTCTCCGGTGGTAGCCCTGGCAATTCCTCCGGAAAGACGTCAGGAAAATCACGAACTACAGTCATCCGGGCAAGGCGAATGTAGTCGCAGATGCCTTGAGTCGGAAAAAGATTCTATCAGCTATTCAGATACTCTCATCTTCGCAGGAGAACATAGTTGAGTTGTCAGCTATGTTAGGACATATGGAAATCGAGGAGGATCATGATTTGAGTTTGAGGAGAC
>NW_010965160.1:11464-12332 GCF_000463585.1 Tarenaya hassleriana
GCAGACCGTCCGTTCCGGCGGTCTTGGCCCGGGCACGCGCCGCCTCCCTTTCTGCTGAGTCACCGCCGCAATTTCGGCCTCCCTCCGGCGTGTGCCACCTCCTGCTTCTTCTGGGACGCGAGAACTGCCCTAGGTCCGCCCATTCCGTCGTTCTTCGCCTCTCACTTCGCCCTCTCCCTCCCCCACAAACTCTCTCAAAAATCCGAAACTTCGACCTTCGATTGGAGCCCCGATTTCGGTCGAAATCAACAAATAACCACAGCAATCAACCCTACAGAACATCCCCAACGAAACCCCGAGCTCGAATTTGAGCTAAGTGAGTGTTTCGGATTATGCCCAAAAATGATAATCAAATTGAAAATGGAGATTTGATTGCTTTGAGTGGAAATTGCATGAAATTGGTGTTAGATTTGGATTCCTGATGTTCTAGGGATCATTTTTATGTATAACTTGTTGAGTTTGGTGCAAAAATTGGAAACCCGAAGTTCCTGGTGCGCCTAGACCGAACGTTCCAGGCATGGACCGTCCGTTCTAGGGTTCGCAGGGTTTCGGGGGAAGAAGACGAGTCCAGACCGTCCGCTCTGGACATGGACCGTCCGTTCTGTACCCAGAACGTCCGTTCCACCTTTCGCGGAACGTCCGTTCCAGCTTCGGCCAGACCGAAGGGACCAAGCCACCAGACCGTCCGTTCCAGACGGGTAGACCGTCCGTTCCAGACGGGTAGACCGTCCGTTCCAGACGGGTAGACCGTCCGTTCCAGACGGGTAGACCGTCCGTTCCAGACGGGTAGACCGTCCGTTCCAGACGGGTAGACCGTCCGTTCTGGACCCCTTTCTCCCCGTTTTGGTTCGTTCTTTCGGACCGAACG
>NW_010965160.1:12952-16338 GCF_000463585.1 Tarenaya hassleriana
CACCGCCCCGTGGCCACCGCTTCATCACCGTCGGTCCGTTTCTCCATCTTTTCTTAGTTTTTCTTCATCGTTTTCCTTCTCCTTTACCGCCATGGAGTTTTTCCGATTTCCGGCGAACGGAAGCTCGGTTTGGGTTGAGACTTGAAGGGTTTGAAAGCACTTGACGAGTTGAATCTTTTCTGGGTAGTGTCGTCGCCGGAAACGGTGAAACATCGCCGGAAAATCACCGAGAACCGTCGGAGAAAAACTTAGATCTAGGGCGATTTAAACCGATTTAGGCCAAAATAACTTCGGAACTGGATTCCTTGATTGGTTTTACATAGGAAACAAAAAAAAAATTAAATGATTCCGAGATGTATGACGGTCGCCGGCCACCGGCCACCGTCGCCGGAAAATTTTCCGGTGACATGGGTTGAACCGTTTCAATCCTGTGATTTCAAATCCGAAATCCGTTTTATAAAATTCAAAGTATTTAGAGATATTCAAACGATTTAAAATAAGACAGTTTAACCGTAAGACTTACCATTCGATTAACGTTTTTTTTTCGGTAGTAAATATTTTTGAAAAATAATTTGTTGATTAAGATTATTATATGATAATTAATTATTGGTGAAGAAAATCTCGAGGTTATTGAACCCGGGATCGAGGATTAGAGCGAATCTTTCGGAGTTTATCGTTTAGACCAAGGTGAGGGAACTCGACAGATCTTCTCTTTCTTCTATTCGCTTAGACATGATGATAGAGAACATAGATACCATGCGGTTAGGACTTTAGGATAGACGCCTTAAATTCCTTGCGGATTCATGATGTATGTTGATTGATGATTGATGATTGATGAAGGACGATTAATGATTGAGAATCGATGATTTATGAATAATGCATGATGATTGATGATTGATAAATCTCTGTTGAGTGACTATGGTTTATGACGCACATGTTATGGGATGACGTTTTTTTAATAGGTTATTAGCTCGTTAGAATGAGTTGTACTTATGATATTAAATAAACTTTGGCATGATGTTTGGAAAGATGAGAGAATTAAAGAATTGAGTTAGGGACTAGGATGTGACCTCAGACTGTGCTAAAAATATTTTTAAAAGTGAGTTTTGAGACCATGGTACGGCGGCGATCCGTATATGATGGTACGATAACAACCCGGACATGGCAGCGATCCATGTGGAGTGATAACCCCGACTACGGCGGCGATCCGTAGAGGGTTATTGCTATTGGTTGAGTTTTGAGGCCATAGTACTGCGCGGATCCGTATGTGATGGCATAACGACCAGGGCATGGCAGCGATCCATGTGGAGTGGTAACCCCGACTACGGCGGCGATCCGTAGAGGGTTATAACGATATTTTTGTTTTGTTTTATAAAAGAGTTTTGAGCTAAGTCTGAGGGGTACTGAATAGTCCTAGAGTCTGGACTCGTTTTAAAGAATCGAACAAAGAAAACTTAGGAGAAGAACGTGAATCGATAGATTAAGTTTTGTTTGAGTTGAATGTTGATTGAATTGTTTTCTATTTGATTGTCTATTCTGGGTACGGAGGCGAGGTTTATAGTCTTGCAACCTTACTGAGCTATTCGCGTAGCTCACCCCTTCCTTTTCCCCCACAGGTGAAAGGTGAAGCAGATCAAGTGGTAGGACTTGGTAGTTGCAAGAGACACGGTGTTTTAGATTTTTATCTTTATGAGTTCAGTATTTTTAAAGTTATGTTAGAATTTCATTATTGAGACTTCCACTGCAGATTTTGAGATGATAATATGGTATTAAGAATAAACCGAATCTTTCTTTTTAAAACCTAAGTGACGATTCAATGGTTTCCGAAATACCGGATTTTGGGTCGTTACAAAATGTATATTGAAAATAAAGGTTAGACGGGTCAAGTCATATGGGAGTTTAGGTTTGGTAAATATCGCTAATTTTTTTTTAGATAAACTCATATAATAGATATTTACGAGACGATGATAAATTTATCACGAATTATATTTTAAAATTAAAAAAATAATAAAATTATTTTAAATTATCTATATATATTTTCAGACCTTTCTCTCATTGGTCGCATCTGAAGTATCAGAGATACTCACAATGAACATTCGTTAACTAAGCAAAGAGCGACTTACAGATGACAATGTATATAAATATTTGCAATGTTGTATCTTTCAATATTTAAAAATACTTCAAATAAGTGTTACATTTGTTTTTTTACATTTTTTTGTATTTCTATTTTTTTTATTTAATTGTTGTTTAGTGCCAAAGACATTCGGGTGACTGTATGAGACACGAAAGCAGATGATCTCCACACAACATTAGAGAATACATACATACAACCAAAAGTCATTTTGGTGACCAATATCAATCCTAAATTTGTTGGAGGTAATATTTCATAATGTGCGAATTATTTCTCCATATGTTGTTTTAAAATTGGATTTTTTTTGTTATTATTAAAGTTTGTTAATTGCATGTCTCATACCAACGGTTATATCTATTTATATGCATGAATCTTTTTTTAATCCCCGTGCAATCACTAGCATCTTGATATTAACGTTAAATAGAAATCACATATTTTAGGTATTATATTTTATTATTAATAAAACAACCGAAGACAAACACCATAAGAAAAATATACATTCCTTTTAAGTTAAAATTTCTTAAATGTATTTTTTTTTTTATGTAGGGTCATTATATCTCAACACCACGTCAGCTTCCAGATTTTTTTTTGACAATGAAGTCAACGCGAGCAAAACATTTATCATGTATATCTTATAAATTATTATATATATGATGCTTATCAATATGTTATGATCATATATCGTACTATTTGCCCATATGTTTAAAAACAACATCGATGTAACATTAAATATTGAGGAATCGGTCATACAGTTATAAAAATGGAGAGTGTTTCTATATCAAAATTGTGTGATTTTATCACCATGTAAAAAAATCAGGTATGTTGCGTTTCAATAGCCTTAAATCACGTTAAACGCTTTGTTTACAACTTATGTAACATGTATTAATCAACTTAAAATATGTCCGTTCAGTTTTGATTATTGTAATCAGCATCCAAACTTCATCATAAAATAATTTTTTTAATATTTTTTAGGATGCAGATTTTTTATGCAAAGCTACAATTACTGATGTTTTGACTAAAAATGGTTGGACCTACATTGCTTGCGGTAAGTGTAGTAGAAAACTAGCAAAAGCGTCAACATTATTGGTTTGCAACTATTGCCACGACACAAACGCAGTTGGAGTGCTTAGATATTTTTATTGTGGCTTTATTTTATGGTAATGGTTACCTATTTAATGGCCTTTATATTTTGGATGATAAACCATCTGGACACAATTCGATCTATAACATTAGTACCAAGCGGTTTAAGCCGAAC
>NW_010965160.1:16630-19571 GCF_000463585.1 Tarenaya hassleriana
ACTTGGCAAGACGATCAAGTTGCTTCGATCTGATCGAGGTGGTGAGTATATGAGCCAAGAGTTCACTGACTATCTGGCAGATTGTGGGATTGTCTGTTGCATATATTATTGGAGTATTACTCGCAATACAAGGATCAAATTTACGAATGTCGTTATCAACTCAGAAGATTATTCTCTATTTATTATTGGAAGAATAAGTTTTCAAAATTTGTTTACCTCCTAAGCAATGTCATTTTAAAAATTTTTATCTTATTACTTTTATATATATTAACATGTGATTTCAATATAAAACTCAACAACAATATTGTCAAACTATCCATATGGGATGATCTCACTGCAGAACTCCATTCACAAATGTACAGATTGAATGTAAGAAAAAGTATTATAGTCGTTACGGATATAAATTCAAAGATTTTCGACAGTGTGTTATTAAACAAAAAATATTTTCTAAATATTTGATAGATTAATAATGAAAAACAATTATCATTAGTATATTGAATTTACTAATAAATTTAGTGTAACAGATGTCCTATTCCTCAACCCATCAACGTCTATAAAAATTTACATAGATAAAAAATTCAACATCATCAAAAAAATCCGTCTAGGATAATATAACAGTGTGACCAATGTAAATTATTAATTGTGTGACCAGTGTGACTAGTGTGACCAGTGTGACCAATATGACCAATGTGAATTTTTAACTGTGTGAGCAATGTGACTAGTGTGACCAGTTAATACAACAGTGTGACTAGTGTGACTAGTGAAAAAGAAATGTACTTACTCCATCTTTGAGCCACATCCTCTCTTGTAAAAGGTCTTTCCAGAACCTTGGTTTTCTCATTAATTGAGTTCTGATTTCCATAGTCGATTCAGACGATTCATCCTCATAAAATTATACAGAAGTGTCGCCTTGTTAGTAGATGGTTGGACAAAAATCTCTACCCAAAGCACGTTATCTGAAACTACGGTGGGTTTCCATATAAATACAGGACGTCGCTTCTTGGCATTTGGTTCTACTTGTTTCTCTTGATTCACCTCTCCCCCGGTGAATTCTCTAGCCTTTTCCACCTCTTCTTCTTTTTTGACTTGTTTTGTTATTTTGTTTTTTTCTTGGTTGTTCTTCTCCTTCTTCATCATCGTCTTCTATCAAAATTCTCTCTACTTTTTTGTCTTTTCTGCATTTTCGTCTGATTTACGATCAGTGGATGAAGTCTTCTTTTGATTTTTGTTCGATGGAGAACTCATTTTTGTTTGATTTATGATAAACAGAAAGTTGAGAATTGAGAATAGAGAGAATTGTTGAGAAAGACGACTTATTAAAAATGACACGTGGCACAAGGAGAAGTAAAGACGGATACTTTTCCCATGTTCTCCACTTTTCCATGAATTTAATTATTTTTAAAATAAAATTCAAAAGTTTCACTTCTCCTTGTGCCACGTGTCATTTTTAATAAGGTCATTTATGTCTTTTGCTCGTTTTGCTATTTTGCCTATTTAAGTGCATATATGTATATCAACGATTACATCGTTTTGGATTCGGACAAAACACGAAGATATCCGAGAACCTTTTGTTTTACTTTTCAATTACCGATTTTTGAAAATGGAAAAAAAATTCAAATGCTTAATATTTTTTCCTGTTCCCTTGGATTTTTATATAACTTCTTTTTCATATAGCACAACCAAAAATTAACCGTACTAATTTATTTTCTCCATAATCTATTGTGCAATGTGCAATATTGTTTTTGATATTTCTTCTTTTTTTTTATCTTATTCTGGTCATTTCTCTCGTGCAAACACCATTATATATATAAACGTAAATATATATATATGTACATATATATATATGCATATATATGTATATATTTATTTATATATATGTATATATTTATTTATATATATGTATATATTTATTTATATATATGTGTGTGTATATATGTATGCATATACGTACGTGTATTTGTATATACGTATATATATTTATGTGTATATATGTGTAGATATATGTGCATATATGTATATAAGTATATATGTGTATGTATATATGTATATAAATATATATGTGTGTGTATATATACAAGTGTATGTCCCATAATTTTTTTACTATTTTTATTTACAAACCTAAAAAAATCATAAACTTTGCAACTTATTAAAATTAAAATATCATACTTAAAATTCATTATTTAAAACCCCTAACTTTACCCTAACTTTACAAATTGAGTAAAAAAAATCACTAACGGAGAACAACAAAACGGAAGTTATAAAAACTAAAAAGAAATTAAAACAAAACATGTTCTTAATTGTAACTATACAAGTGCTACCTTCAACCCTTAGATCAATTGAAAATTTTATCCTTTGTAACGATCCAAAATTCGGTATTTCAGACTCGTTGAATCGTCACTTGAGTTATAAAAAAATGATTTATTCTAAAATCAACCCTCAAAATCTCATGTCTACAGCGGAAGTCTAAAACAATGAAATTCAATAACTTAAGTCCAACTACTAATT
The DNA here is from genome assembly GCF_000463585.1 of Tarenaya hassleriana. NCBI lineage: Eukaryota > Viridiplantae > Streptophyta > Magnoliopsida > Brassicales > Cleomaceae > Tarenaya > Tarenaya hassleriana. The sequence goes on from NW_010965160.1 coordinate 19,136, forward strand.
TCATGAATAAATTGAATAAAAAAAAATGAAACCCAAAATCTTCGGTTTCCTGGTAACTATCGAGTCAAACCAAAACAATCTGCTTCACCTTTTACCTGTGGGAAAAAAAAGGGTGAGCTACGTGAATAGCTCAGTGAAATTGCAAGACTATAAACCTCACCTCCGTACCCAACATAGACAGTCAAATAGAAAACAAATTCAATCAACATTCAACTCAAACAAAACTCAATCTATCGATTCACGTTCTTCTCCTAACTTTTCTTTATTCGATTCTTTAAAATGATCCAGACTCTAGGACCATTCAGTATCCCTCAGACTTAGCTCAAAACTCTTTTATAAAACAAAACAAAAAATATCTTTATAACCCTCTACGGATCGCCGCCGTAGTCGGGGTTACCAAAACATAACCAATAGTAATAACCCTCTACGGATTGGC
>NW_010965160.1:19639-31349 GCF_000463585.1 Tarenaya hassleriana
CATGGCCTCAAAACTCAACCAATAGCAATAACCCTCTACGGATCACCGCCGTAGTCTTGGTTATCACTCCACATGGATCGCTGCCATGCCCGGGTTATTATCATACCATCACATACGGATCGCCGCCGTACCATAGTCTCAAAACTCACTTTTAAAATATTTTTAGCACAGTCTGAGGTCACATCCTAGTCCCTAACTCAATTCTTTACTTCTCTCATCTTTCCAAACATCATGCCACAATTTAATTAATATCAAAAGTTCAACTCATTCTAACGGTCTAATAATATATATATATATATTAAGAAACGTCATCACATAACATGTACGTCATAAGCCATAATCACTCAATAGAAATTTATCAATCATCAATCATCATTCATCAATTATCAATCATCAATCAACACACATCATAAATCTGCAAGAAATTTAAGGCGTATATCCTAAAGTCGTAACCGTATGATATCTACGTTCTCTATCATCATGTCTAAGAGAATAGAAGAAAGAAGAGTTCTGTCGAATTCTCTCACCACGATATAAAACGATGAATCTATAAATATCCACTCTACTCCTTGAGCTCGGGTCCAATCTCGAGATTTTCTCCATCTACAATTAATTAATAGTCAATAATTCCTAAACATCTCAATTTTCGTAAAATAGATCTCTAATTTGGGATCATGGGATTGAAAGATTTAATTTGTCACCGGAAAATTTTCCGAAAACAATGTAGACAAAATCATTGCAGCGAAAGAAGAAAGAAAAAATAATAATAGTAATAAAATAAAAAAATAATGAGAAAGAGTGAGATACCAGCGATGAAACGCCGTGACGATGGGATCGGTCGACGAAAACGATGGTGAAAGTGAAACATTAATAATAATTATATGAGAGAGAAGAAATATTAGAAAGAAAAAAAAGAACAAAAAGAATAAAAAGAAAATGGGAGAGAAAGGGGGAGATTAGAAGACAAACGAAGATAAGAAGACAAATGAAGAGAGAGAGGTGTGAGATGGAGAAAAGTGAGAGAGGACAGAGAGAGATTGTACCTGAGAGAGAGAGATGGAGTGAATGAGAGAGAGAGAGCATAGCGAGAGGAGACAATAGGGAGAGAAAGAAGAAAAAGAAAAGAACGAAAACCCTAAAAAAAATTGCATATCATCCTCATTTGTTTTCATAATTTTAAAATTTACCCTAAATTTTTATTTTATTTTAGTTAGCCCTCATAAAAATAACATTTTTCCCCAAACTATTTAATTTTATCAACTAACATCTAATTAAATTTCTGAAAAAAATTATGTACGTTATATCTTTAGATTTGAATTATCAATTAAAATTTATGGATGTTTTCATTAGTTTTTTTTATATTGAATTACCTATAGACCTATATTAAAATTATACAAAAAAATGATCATATAAACACGTAAACACAATATTACAACAACAATCGATTACCCAACACCAAAAATATATACTTACAAAACTATATAGAATAAGTACACCAAAAAAGTAGATACCATATAATCACACATGACACAACTTAAATCTATGACTTAAATATTTGACATAATCAAACAATACACGATAGATTTTAGGTTAGAATAAAGATTATACTTAAAAAATTAATTCATTTGACAATTCATCCTTTTAGATGTATATGTTCGTTGGTTATTTGCAGATTGTACTACCGTTTCCTTAGAGTAATCATAAGCTAGAGTTGTAGATGTAGCTTTAGCAAAACCCATTCTTTGTATATAACCAGTGTAAGACAGAAAGGAAATACAAGGAGAAAACTTTCCAAAAACTCTCTCTCTCTCGTTTATTTTTTCTCTCAGCTCCGCATCCTCTGTTCTTCGTTCTTCTTCGCTGCTATTCAAAATCCAGTAAAGAGACCTTCTGCATAAAGATCAAAAGAGGTGGGGTCAAGTTTGGGCCCACCATTCTTTCCCAATGAGTTTTGTCGTATTGTTTTCGGCCTAAGAGAGTAGTGATGTGTGAGCTGGCCACTTCGGTTCGGTTTTTCACTAAAGTAAACCGAAATCGATAACACACAACTGTATCTGTATGTATGCTAAATAAATTTAATAAATTCAAGAATAAATATTTTCATTTTGATACTAAATTTTAATTGAGCATAAAAACATTGGAAAAATCTAACATGATCAATTTTTTTTTAAAAAAAAAGTTGAGTATTTTACGTTTTAAAATAAAAAAGAACAAACCGAATTCAACGACCTAATGGTGGTGTCCGAAAGCTAATAAGTGCAAATCAGTTGGTGGATGCTGCAAAAACAGAAAACCAAGTAAACACTCTCTTCAAAGATTGGCATATAACATGGGGTTCTGATGATAATCCCAATATTAACAGCAAGAATAAGTTTATATTGGATATTACATATGCCGAGAAGAAGAAGTGATGATCCATGTACGGAAAATTCGAAACCTTCTGCTTCCCCATCGATCCTTCTTGTCTTTGTAGTATGAGAATAAGCAGCATTGCACCCATGGCGAATTTCTTTCCGCATCTTCTGAATCGGTTTCCGGTCGCCCAGTCAGTCTGTTTAGCTTTTCGGCAATGGCCCCATCAGCGAGGTCCCCGCCGAAAAACCTCTCCTGCGCCCAAGGATATGTTGTACATAAAGCATTGAATTCTCATTGAAAAGCCTCTCAAAGTGTACATACATACAGGCACTCGCAGGACGAGGTTACCCGGTATCAACATGATGAGGATTCGGGTATCAGAGTTTCGGGCACTCGTAGGATACCCGCAGTACGGGTAATCATACCGACGAAACCCGAACTAAAAACCAAAAATTAAATTTTTTGTTGTCATCGGCCGATGGATGAGTATCCGAAATTTCACATACCCGACTAACGGATCGAACGGATACTCAAAATTTTGGGTCCCGATGCTCACCCTTATATGCATAAGCATGGACACAGCAGTAGAAGTGTTTACCCCTTCGTCAGCGTAAAGGGAGGCAGAGATTCTAGCAGTTGCATCTTCTAATATGAATAGCACCTTGTACTTTCCCTCAGAGTCGCGGAATTTCTCGACATTCCACGGATATGCAGCTACGACCCGAACTACACATCTGAATTTAGCAGTCACCTGAAGAAGTATATCGTCAAAACGTTAACGCGAGCACTACATATAGGCAAAGCAGCAAACGGTTTATCACATGGCAGTATACTATGGCAACTGGCAAGTCACTGAAACTGAAAGATAAAAGCGAAAATCTTAAAACCGAGCTTGAGATTCAATACCTTGTGATATGTGAGGACATCCATTAGAGTAACGAAAGGAGCGTCTTCATGAGCAACCCCTAAGATGCACTTAAAGGTGTATACTTGTTATGAAATGACTGTCAAGTATGTGTTTTGGCAAATTAGGGCAACTCGAAAACACGAGCTTATAACCTGTGATTCCAGAATGTGGGGGTCCAATGCAGATCTTTCTCCAAAGATCCTGACTTTGTAAGAGAGAATCTTAAAGGTAAGACCATATGAAATGTTGCATTTATCGTTCAGATCATAAAACTCATAAAAGAGTTAGAAACCTTTGGTGTTTAAAAGTTTGCATTTCCGGGTTCATTGCATATTGCATCTTTGTAAACTGAGTCAAGATGCCGCTCCATAATCCCGAATCTACTCGAAAGAGAAGGTTGAGAAACTTCAAGTGTTGGCCAGGCTTAAGACAGTGAATAGCTTGTTTATCACTAGCTTCGCCTACTTCCACCCTCAAAACGGATCCAACGGTAGGAAATTCACGTAACACATTGGTAGACAACTTCTCGGGTTCAACATGCAAAGGAACCCTGCATGCCCTGCCATTATTATGTCTAGTTGCGTGAGAAAAAGCTACCAGATTATCCAACGAGAAATCACAAATAATCATCTTATGAAAACAGAGGCCGGCCAAGATTCACTGGCATCTGCTATATAGACAGACTCACTTTGTCGAGATACTGCATGGTGGAAGATCAGTTCCATCCCAGATAAAGATGAACCACCTGTCTTTATCCTCCTTAGAAATGTGAACAATCTTTAAGGGAAAAGAAAAAACAAGAATGAAACACAATGTCAGAACATCGAAGTTGCATTCTTCCATTTTGGGCAATATATATATATATATATATATAATTGGGTACATAAACATAAAACCAAATCAAGATCTATCTAACCCAGACAGATAGGTTAGAACATTCTCCTTCCTTGACATCCTTCAAGAACGTGAAACAGCCTGACCCTAAAACAGAACAAAACAAGTCTTCAAACATGTGGGAACTGAGACTAGCCAAGACCACGGCATTTGAGAGCAAGCACTTGAAAAAATGAGGATTTTCAAGAACAAGAATATTCACCATCAATCTGAATTTCAGCGCACCGTCAACATGAGATGATAATGTTCACTGTTTTTGTCAAATGCACAATCAAAATATACCTTCTTTGAGTTTGTAGGTGATCTCCCATTCTCTCAGATTCGAGATGAAGTTCTTATCTTCTTCTCGCATCTGAAATTTAGGCGAAGACTGGTACGGGAAAAAGCAACCATCGCCTTTCCCTTTGAATAAAGCGAACGAGGAGAGCGTTTCATGAAATACAGCCGTCATTTTTCCATTGATAAGCATCATCTGCGCCACAAATAAGAAACCATTTAAAAGTATGAACCCTGAAGAACATTAATTCACGAATCTTTTGCATGAATGACCTCAAGAACAAATCAATAAACAGAGTCATGATTTGATCAAAACAATGATACGAGGACAATGGAACAATTCCACTCACAAATATGAACTCAACATTGCTTTAGAATATCATAATACGAAAGAAGATGGAGAATCGAACGAGCAGGAAATGAACCGCACATTTGTACATAATCGCATTAGAATGTTAGAGAAGGACCTTAACACGCGAAAGCAAAACTATATCGCCGATCAATTCAACCCGAGGAAGCGATTGGATTGTACGTGCGAGGAACTGAACCGGAAGACTAAATCCAGAACTCCATGGATCAACGATTTTAATAGCACAGGAACAACCTGGAACAAAAATGATCAAATGGGAAGGAACATAAAACCCTAGACTTGAGTCCTTGGATCTGAGAGAGGGAGCTGCAAATGATGAGTTTTACGAGGTTACGGTGCGGTACCGGAGCCGTTCGGAAACCCTAACTCGACGATGACGCCGACGAGATTCACACGGAGATGCAACGTTTTGTAAGCATCAATGATCCTGAGGAACTTGTAATCGTCCTTCATCTCAATGTCTGAGATGATCAGGGCTTCAAAAATGGCTACGAAGGGTTTTTGTAGGGTTCATGGAACAAGAATCAACCCGCGCTTTTCTCGTGGAACCTTCTGATTCAGTGAGAGACTGCAAATTAAGCCTAATGGGCTTACTTTTTGGACCAATGGGCTTATATTTATGGCCTTCCAATTTAAACCACATTGAAATTAAATCGGTTTTAATGTACTTCAACCAAATCAATTATTAAATATATACAGATAACCAAAATCAACTTCTTTGATTTTAATTAAAATTTTATTAGCTCAATTTTTAACCCAATTCGAAATAATGTAAACTAAATCTGAGATTAATTAAGCCAAATCCGATTTTCTTCAAACAAATACTCGTCATTGACATTTTTATTGTATCTTCAATTAAAATATGATAAATAAGAAACCACTTGAAAACTTTTAAATAATGAAACTGTCCACAGCATTCCTAAAATCTTGGATATCTCATTTTTTAAAATGAATTATTGGTAGCCCACTACTCACCATGATCACCACTAAAATATTATTATAAACATAATTATATTAAAAATAAAATAAAGAAACGGAGAAATAGAGTTGAACTTCAAAAGTATAAAATAATTAAACATATATAGATGCTCCGATCTATTGATATTTGTTTCCGGGGGCTCTCCAGCTCATTCGGATCTTCAAAGAGATCTAACTTGAAATTGAAAGCTACTACAATCCTATCATAGTTATGATTTTTTTATTCTTTATAATTTATATATATATATACACGTATATATATATATGCGTGTGTATGTGTGTGTGTGTGTTAATGACATGATTACATGGACATTAGGACAAAATCCAACAGAAATTCGAAATCCACAATCTTATAAATTATAGTTCTAAATACTCTTTATTCATTATTTGACTGTTATACCTAATATTGAATTTTTTTTCGTTTATATGTGACCCTTCCAATAACAATTGAAAGAAGAAAATGAAATTTATTAAAAGAATTTTGTGTTAAGATAGGAGCTATCATAATATAATTAACCATTTTAATATTTAATATATTTGAAGTATAATTTATGTTATAATAAGAAAATGTTTATTTAGAATTGTATTACGTTCATATGTAAAGAAAATACAAAAAAAAAAAAAAGGAAAACCGTGCCCCCACGCTTGCATTGATACGGATGCAAATTTGATGTGTTTTTATTTTGTCTCTATTATCCTTATATTTTATGAAATTTCTAGGGTTTTTTGTCGATTCAATTACGTTTTTTAATGTACCTAAAATGTATCTTCTGTGATAACATGTCGGCCATTCATCTTGCTCAGAATCCAGTCCATCACGAGCGCTCTAAACATATAGAGTTGGACTGTCATTTTATCCGGGATAGAATCAAGGCTGGTCTGATCAAGGTCCTTCATGTTTCTTCCAAAGACCAGGTTGCTGATTTGCTCACCAAATCACTAAACTCTGATCAATTCTTCCATTTATTATTCAAGATGGGGATACATAACCTGTTCTCCCCATCTTGAGGGGGAGTTTTAGCCGACAATTTCTGAATACTTTTTCGGCTCATCTGAAGAAAGGTCCCGACATCCTTTTAGATGTATATGTTCGTTGGTTATTTGCAGATTGTACTACCGTTTCCTTAGAGTAATCATAAGCTAGAGTTGTAGATGTAGCTTTAGCAAAACCCATTCTTTGTATATAACCAGTGTAAGACAGAAAGGAAATACAAGGAGAAAACTTTCCAAAAACTCTCTCTCTCTCGTTTATTTTTTCTCTCAGCTCCGCATCCTCTGTTCTTCGTTCTTCTTCGCTGCTATTCAAAATCCAGTAAAGAGACCTTCTGCATAAAGATCAAAATGGTATCAGAGCATCAAACCTGGGTACGATTCTGATCTTCCTGTTATCCCCTTTCCCGATTTCTTCTCCTTTCCTTCTTTTAACCTAGACTGCCCTACTTTTTCTCGGTAACCATGGCCGACAATCCTTCTACTCCGACCTCTTCCATGTCTGGCGATAATACCCAGACACAATCTCTTCAAAACCCTGATCCATACTCCAACCCTCTTTTTCTCCACGCTGCGGATTCATCAAGTATTGTCTTGGTGTCTGAAAAATTGCTTGGCGAACAGAACTACAACCTGTGGTCGCGTTCAATCACAAAAGCCATGCTAGCGAAGAACAAACTCGGATTCATCAATGGCACGCTTGCCCAGCCATCTGAGACCCATCCCGACTTTGGTGCTTGGTCCAGATGCAATGCCTTGGTCTGTACCTGGTTGACGAACTCTGTTTCGTCGGAGATCGCAAGCCTGCTGCTGTACATCGACGATGCTCATGTCATTTATCGATTCCCAGACTCTCCTTCATTCAGTGGGAAGCTCTCTTGCGCCGGTTGCCGACGAAGGATAGGCTGAATAGATGGGGACTGATCTCTTCTTCCACTTGTGTGCTTTGTGACACAGAGGATGAATCACATGACCACTTATTTTTTCGTTGTCACTATAGTGAAGCAATATGGAGTCTGATGGCTGGAAAAATTTGGCCACTTCCGCCAATGACACTTGATGAATGCATTAGCTGGTTTTCTAATCCTGCGCACAACAAATCCAGGAATAGAGAGCAATTGGCAAAGATGCTTCTTCAGACGACGATCGAAGCAATATGGTATGAGCGCAACCAACGCATATTTTGCAACAAACGGAAGCCGCCGGGAATTGTTCGAAGAAAAATCGATAAATCTGTCCGAACAGCGCTCTTAGCGTTGGGTTTTCGGAAACCTGACTCAACTTCATCATTGTTGGAGGATTGGTACCATCTCGACATATACCACCGAAGTGTAGCTGCTATTACTTAATCTTTATTAGACTATGCTCATGACCCAAATATGGGTTTTTGTATTACCACTTGCCATGGGATCCCGGGTTCTTTTGGGTTTTGCGGATTAAAATCCGAGTTGTAAATTTTTCTAACTTTTACAATTAATATACTTCACATTTCATCAAAAAAAAAAACATATATAGGTTGATGTAAAAATTTTATATTGAAAATATGTAAATAAATCAACCGAAAGATATAACACGATGTATTTTTTTTTCGAATATAAAATTTCAAGATAATACCATGTATTTAAATAAAATATAAAAAAATTAATATAAAATATTATTTTATTTTGGGGAGATCTATTGTAACGACCCAAAATTTGGTTTCGTACCAAATGAATCGTCACTTGGGTTTTAAAAAGAAAGATTCGATTTATTCTTAATCAAATAATAGAATCCCAAAATCTGCAGCGGATCACCGCCGTAGTCGGGGTTATCACTCCACATGTATCGATGTCATGTCCGGGTCGTTATGCCATCACATACAGATCGTCGCCGTACCATGGCTTCAAAACTCAACCAATAGTCATAATCATCTACGGATCGCCGTCGTATTCGAGGTTATAACTCCACATGAAACGCAGTCACATCCGGGTTGTTATCATATTATCACATACGGATCGGCGTCGTACCATGGTCTCAAAACTCACTTTGAAATATTTATAGCACAGTCTGATATCACATCATATAGTGTCTAACTCAATTATTTACTTCTTCCATCTTTCCAAATCTATATATATTAATAATTGTGTTTAAAGGTTTGTGGTGAAGCCACCTCATCCTCCACCTCATTATCTATGTGGTATTTTATTTTTAATTTTTCTATATCATTTAAAAATTCATTAAACTAATGCGTAAATATACATAAATCTATATATATTAATAAAGATGTTTAAAGGATTGTGATGAAGACACCTCATTCTCCACATTATCCATCATCATCTATGTGGCATTTATTTATAAATTATTATTATCAACATTAGTTATTTTATTAGAATACTAAAAATTATACATGAAAATAGGTTTTTTGAAAGAAAAAAATAGGTGATCACATACAACAAAAAAATGTCAGCGTATTATTATAGTTTAAAAAAATCATTTTATTATATAAAAATTCATTTTGGCTTTAGCGTTACATATTGGAAAATATTTTTTTAATAATATAGCTATAGCTATATACAATTGTCATTTTAACTTGAATCTAAAAATAATGAAATAATTCCATTCTACTGAAAATTTTGTTTATATAAGAATCACAAAATCTTTATAATATTTAGAATAAAAAATCATAAAAATATTTAAATTATAATAAATAATATTAATACATATAATTATATGAGAAATGTTATTCTATATTGAGAAATTTCATTTTATTATAATAAAAATAACAAAACAAATATAACATAAAAATCTTGAGGTGATGATATAAAAAATAAACTGTCAATAAATTATTATAGTTTAAAAACAGAAAAAAATATTATAGCTAAAAATCTATATATATTAATAAAGAAGTTTAAAGAGATTTGGTGAGAACACATGGGATCCACCTCATCATCTATGTGGCATTTCTTTTAATTTTTATTTGTCATTTAAAAACTCAAATATATATATACTCACAATAATACTTATAATAAAACATGAATTAAATGTTAAAAGGAGTGGAGGGCAATATACATTCAAGTAACGTAATGGCATTTGTTTTTATTTTTAATCGTCATATATATATACACACAATAATACTTGCAATAAAACATGAATTAAATATTAAAAGGAGTGGAGGGCAATATACATTCAAGTAACGTAATGGCATTTGTTTTTATTTTTAATCGTCATATATATATACACACAATAATACTTGCAATAAAACATGAATTAAATATTAAAAGGAGTGGAGGTAAATGTAACGTAATGATAAAAGAGTGGAGGAAAACTTAAAATCACTAGAAATGACTATAAAAGTTAATTGTTTATTCATAAAACAAATTGTGATTGATACTTTTACGTTTATTTTGTTCATTTTCTGTTCGTTTTTTAATTGACATTTTTTGTCCTTTTTTTTTGCAGTGCACCACTTCCAAGAATTCATATTCTCAGGGAAAAACAGCTATTTTGCTCATTGTGAATACCATATCTTGAGTTGAATTTGTGAAGAGTATTAGAAAAATACGATTGTATGATGAAAAAGGTTCCGTCATTTGAGAATGTACATTTATATGCAAGTCTTTAGGTTTTGGTTGTTTCTTTATGGTTTGTGTTTGTGTTGTGAAAAAAACTTCCATCGCGATTATCTGACACTACAAAAAACACTCACTTTTCCGAGGGAATAATCCGTCGCACTAAAGAGGAATTTCCGTCAGTATACCTGGTTTGCGACGGACATCGACGGAATAAGTTCTGTCCGTTAATGGTTGTCGCAAACATATCCCGGTCTGCATCCGTCGCATAATTGCGACGGAAAAAACCCGTCGTAAGTCAGTCGTTTTTAGCGACGGAATATTCCGCCGGTAAAAGCGACGGCCTAACCATCGCAATGTAGTCGATATGATCGACGAAAACTCCGTTGTTTTTCCATGGTAAACGCGACGGAAATTCCGTTGTTCAGTCATCGCTTTTACCGACGGAATCTCCGTCGTAATTCCGTCGTATGTTGCGACGGATCTTCCATCGCACACTGGTCGCAAAGAGGGACGGGAGGATTGGTCGGATATTAGTCGCAAATTAGCGACGGCCGTTAATGACAGATTTATCCGTCGGTATAGTATAGCGACGGGTTTTCCGTCGCTACGTAGCTACGGAAAGCGGCGGAAGATTTTCGTAGGATTTTTCCTTCCTTATGCGACGGAATAATCCGTCGCATAAGGAATTTTATTCGAAAAAAATAAAAATTTCGTTTAAAAAAAATAATTATACAATAATATTATAAAAAACCGAAATTATTTTATATATTACAAAATTGAAATCTAACGAAATAAATTGTCTGGGAAATTGTCCGGGAAATCATCGAGATTTTGGGGATCGAGATTTTACGGATGTTGCTCGTCTTGATGAACCGATGGACCGGGATTGACGGCGGAACTCAGAGCAGACGAACCGGCGGAATCGGTCGGAGGCATAAAACGTTGCATCATCTCCTCTAACCGAGCGATCTTCGCCTGAGCTACATCAAACTGAGCAATCTTCTCCCGAGCAGCTACAAGTTCCGCAGAAGTCTCCTCGTGTTTTCTCTTCAGCTCCTCGACTTCACGCGTCAGAGATATATGACGTACCACGGACGACGAAGATGCGTCACCACCCCCGAGCTGACTCGCCAACGCACCAATCCCGTAAATCCGACCTTTCGCATCGGGAGGAACGACCTTCAAAACAATATGTAAATAATATTTAAACTCTAACATATTATATTATTTTAAATACAAAAATTACCTCGAGATACAAGCTGTTGATTTCCTGTGAAGTCAATTGCGTTGAACCGCTGCTCTTGTCCATCGTCATTCGATCGGTAATCTTCGATTGAATGGCTTCTTCAATTTCTTGGGCACGATGATCTACGTACGTCCCATCCGATC
>NW_010965160.1:31359-35367 GCF_000463585.1 Tarenaya hassleriana
AATCCCATATTACCTCCAGCTGCGCCCAGATGTCTAAACTAATCCAGTCCGGCTTCTTCCGCAAGAATTTCAACCTATAAAGGTTATCTCGCAATCTCGCACTGAGACAATCCTTCCACGCACGATGGATGACATCATGCACAGAAGGATCACAATAATAAGATTGCTTTAAACAAAATGTGTTAGTTATTTAATACTAAAAAAGATATATTAAACAAAAAACGAACAAGTTAAGACAATACCGCAAAAGCAGCAAACTATTGTGCCAAGACATCATGCGGGACCCGAGAGATGCTACGCCACGGGCCATGATAATCAGAACGGTAGATCGTTTTGATACTCTCAACCAATTGATCATTCCGATCAAACCTATGATATTCAAAAACATTAATTAAGTTGAACAACGGTTGATTTTAATCGTAAACGAAAGTGGTGTTAGAATATACTTACCACAACGCTCCATCAACCGAATCAGGATTGATACAAGGTTGTTGTCGTCGACTCTCTGATGCCAGGATCTCTCTAAGAGAGATCCCAGCATAAACAGAGCGATGGCCGGAACCGCCGGCCTCAAATGAAACCTGGAGAGTACCCTGGCCAGTGAAACGTTGATCCAACTGCAGTGGATCGGGGATTCGTTGACTTTGGATCGCTGGTGATCCAAAATCACGACCCCGGGATCGAGTACTATTCCCGCTATGACTACCAGAACGAGAACCCGAACCACGTCTTTCGTGACTCATCTACAAAGTTCGTTAGAATATCGTACCAAATAGATAATAAAGCTCTAAACTCTAAACGAAACCCCAAACGAAACCCCAAATACCCTAACCCTAACCCTAAGCCTAACCCTAACCCTAACCCTAACCCTAACATATCCGAAAACCTAACCCTAACAGATCCGAAACCCTAACCCGTACAGAACAACAAACCCTAGCCGAAACCCTAAACATAGCAGAATCATAAACCCTACGAAACCCTAACCGAAACCCTACGAAACCCTAAACATAGCAAAATCATAAACCCTACGAAACACATACGAAACGAAACACGTACAGAACGAAACACATACGAAACGAAACGAAACAAACCCAGATTGAAACACAAACCGAACAGATCGAAACACATAGAAGAATCTGAAACCCTAAGCGAAAGGAAATCTGCAAAAATACGAAAATAGATCGAAACACATACGAAATCTAAAAAACTTACGCCGGACAATTCCGTTTGGGAGAGGCGCACAGATGACGGGAACGACGATTTGTCGAGCGGCGACGAACACAGCGATGAGAGCGGTGAGAGAGATTAGCCGGAGCGGAGAAAGGAAAACTTTGCGATTCTGAGGGAAAGATTGAGTTCTGCCTGTTTACTTAATTCTGCGACGGAATTATCTATCGGAAATGGGTCGGAATCATTAAACACGTCGATGCCACGTCACCAGTCGCGACGGAATTTCTGTCGTACCATAAAGCAAATTAACTCAGCGACGGATACTCCCGTCGCTTTGAGTCGGAATCCTTAAACGCGTCGGTGACACGTCGGACATTCCGTCGTAATAGTGCGTTTCCCGAAAAACTCTACATGATCTGACGTTTCTGCAACTTGCGACGGACAATCGGTATTTGTCGGAATCTCAGACCAATAGCGACGGACATTTCGTCGTAATAGTGCGTTTTCCGAAAAACTCTGCATGATATGACGTTTCTGCAAAGTGCGACGGACAATTCCGTCGGTATTTATCGGAATCTCAGACCAATAGCGACGGAAATTTTCGTCACATTCCGTCGGTATTTTGTTGTTATTAAAAAAATAAAAAATGTAAAATACAAATATTATTCAAACGATCCATGTTCTGAAGTGCCGGTCGTTTCTTAATTCGAACCTTCGGTGTTGTCGGCATTATCATCGATTCCAACCTCTAACTCCTCAAATTCTGCATTCGGTAATGTTAGTCTCTCAATATCGATTGGGTCATCAAGTCATACAACAACCCTTATATCTTCGTCTTGAAGAGGAATGTTGTAGGAACCTTTATCGTTAAATATAGTGCCACTTGGGGTGATCTTCACAACAGCCCTCTAGTCGACATCATTTCTTCGCTTCACCTTCTTCGGGTATGATACAAAATAGACCTGGTCAGCTTGAGATGCCCTAATAAATGGATCATACTTTGCATATCGACGAGTATAACAGATGTCAACAATGCCTGTTTTGTTTATGCGGATTCCGCGACCATGTGTTGAATCAAACCAATCACATCTAAACATCATTACTTGTAAGCCGACATGTCCTGGATACTCAAGCTGTATAATTTGTTGTAAAATACCATAAAAATCTGGTTCATCACTGGAAGCGCAGTAGTTCGAGCCTTTAACATGTACTCCGTAGTTGAGGGTTGAACGATGTTCTCCGTGTTCATATGTATGAAAAATATAACCCCTGGTAAAGAAAATCGGCCAACATTTGAGTCGACGAAGTGGACCTTGCACTAATTCGTATAACCATAATGGATGATCTTCGGATGACGCCTCGATCTGCCCAAAAAAAAAAAATTTATTGGTTAATGATACGTACACATATATTATGAAATATAGATGTCGTAATATAACTTACATATTGTTTCAACCATGTTGCAAATCCATTCTCTTTAATCCTGCTAAGTTCTTCATCAGATATTTGATGACCATAAGTATTATATACTTCATCATCATAAACCCTGACACATACAGTAAAAATATTATTTTTTACGTAGGAGAGTATATTCTCTCTATACAGTAATTTGTGTAATGTACTAACCTCTCAAACGGTAGAATATATTCACAATTCAATAATACGTAGGTATAAATGACATGGTAATATCTGTCAGACAGATATGAATCAGTCGATTTACCACCACATCGCCCTTTTCTGTAGAAAATCTGAGGTATGTCTACATGCATCGAATAAGAGGGTCCATCATCGCACTGGAATGACCGATTCTGACTTCTGTTCTTTGTCAAAACATGATCTTCAAAGTAGTATGATGTGAAGAATGATATCTCCTCATTTATATATTGTTCAGCGATTGATCCTTCCACAAAAGCCTTTTGTTTCGCCTTTTTCTTCAAATGGTACATGAACCGTTCGAACGGATACATCCATCTAAATATACAGAAAAATAATCATTTCAAATACAAATATGAATTATTAATTTATTCATGTATATTAAATAATTAAACAAAAATATATACCTAAATTGAACTGGTCCCCCTAGTTCAGCTTCTCGTGGTAGGTGGATCAGTAAATGTTCCATGACATCGAAAAAGGATGGTGGAAATATCTTCTCTAGATTGCACAAGACTAAACTGATATTTTGCTTCAAGATCTCGACATCTTCAACTCGTAACGTCCGACTACATAACTCGTGGAAGAATATGCCGATTCCTAAAAGATAAATCAAAATAAAAAAACTATGTATAACCGTAATATAAAAAATAATAGATATATTTATAAAAATGATTCAGTAATTAATTAATTCAAACCTGATAAAGCTTCGTGTACATTCAGTGGAAGTATATCGGTAAAGGCAATAGGAAGTAAGCGTTGTATAAAGACGTGACAATCATGACTTTTCATACCTATCAATTTATTTCCTTCAATATCGACACATCGAGAGATGTTTGAAGAATATCCATCTGGAAATTTCACATCTTCTTTCAACCATTTGAAGAAGTTTCTCTGAGCTTCTCCAGAAACCCGAAATATCGGGACGGGTGCCTTTCCATCCGATGTCAACTCTAGTTCTTTCCGCAAGCAAATTAATTTCAGATCCTTTCTTGAATCGACATTGTCCTTTGATCTTCCGGGAACATTCAGTACCGTATTAATGATGTTATCGAAAAAATTCTTTTCAATATGCATAACATCAAGATTGTGTCGTAACTTATGATGTCTCCAGTAAGGCAATTCCCAAAATATACTTTTTTTGTGCCAGTTGTGAAAATTACCATACCCTTCTATCTGCAAATG
>NW_010965160.1:35550-50158 GCF_000463585.1 Tarenaya hassleriana
GAGAAAACGACGATGACAATCAAACCAGCACATCTTTCTCCCGTTCTGCAACCAAAATGAATCAGTCTCATCCGTGCAATAAGGACAAGCTAGCCGCCCATGTGTTGTCCAGCCAGACAACATTGAATACGCTGGAAAATCACTGATGGTCCACATCAATACGGCACGAAGTAAGAAATTTTGCATAATCGACACATCATATGCCTCGGCACCAATTCGCCACAAATTGGTCAACTCTTCAATAAGCGGTTGAAGAAACACATCTAGACTTTTTCTAGGATGTTTAGGCCCCGGCACTAATATCGACAGGAACAAAAACTCTCTATTCATGCACATGTCCAGAGGCAAATTGTACGGTGTCAGAATCACCGGCCACATAGAGTAATTCGGACCAGACATTCCAACTGGATTAAACCCATCCGTACATAATGCTAAATATACATTTCTAGACTCGCTTGCGAAATCAGGAAATACCTGTTGAAAATGTTTCCAAGCCAATCCATCATATGTGATGCAGTCTTCTCGAATTGATATAACCGCTTTAATCGATCCGTTAATGACATATAAAACATTCTTTTAAAAGGAATTAACTTGTCTTTTCTTGATGATTTCCGTCGTGGTCGGTATCTGTCTTTGTCGCAAAACCGACATTGCATCAGATCTGAATCGTCTTTCCAGAAAATCATACAGTTGTTCTCGCAGACATCAATCTTCTGATACGGTAAACCCAACGTCCGCATTAAACTCTTAGTTTCATAATAAGATTCAGGTGCAGTGTTATCTTCTGGGAGATAATGTTTAAACATCTGGGTGAAACCGTCCATACACCTTTCTGGAAGATTATAATCTGTCTTCATATTCATCAACTGTGAAGATAATGATAACCTTGAAAGACCTTGGACGCATCCATCGTATATCGCCGTATTCGCCGTATGAAGCATACCATAAAACCTTTTTGCTTCTACGTTGGGTTCCTCCTCCATGTGGGGCGATGGAACGATGTTGGAAAATGCATCACTCACCATTTCCGTATATGGATTCCTTATTTCTTCTCCAAATATCATCTCTGATGTCGTATTATTGATTTCTTCATATCCAACCATATGTACATCTTGTGATGATGATGTATCATAGGTTTCTCCATGTGCAAGCCAAACAAAATAATTCAGCATGAAACCTTTACGATATAAGTGATTCCACACTTCATTCAAACTCCGCCATTTTTTATTCTGGCACTTTAGAGACGGACAAGGCAGCTTTTCGCTCTCCAAATACGACTGATTTGACGTGGCATACGACATAAAATTTTGCAACCCTTCTTCATATTGCTTTGAGATTTGATTCGTAATAGAATCAATTCTTTCATACATCCATTGTCGAGAATAAAACGATATTTTTTTTTAAAACTTTATATTTTTTTTCTCTTTGCCATGGAGAATACATACCGCGGTTGTTAAATAGAGTTGGAACGTGCGACGGAAAACCGATGGAAAACGACGGAATGCACATATAGCGACGGACTAACAACGGAATGCGACAGAATTAGGTCAAAACGAATAACATGTGTTTAACTACCTGCGACGCACCGAATCCGTCGCATTACCGACGGAAATGGCCGTCACCATCCGTCGCTAATTATTTGCGACGCAATATATCCGTCCCAATTCGTCGCAAACTTTTCCGACGAAAGTTCGGTCGCAAATATCAGTCGCAATCCGTCTGACAAAATTACCGACGGAAAGTTCCATCGGTCGTTGTCGAAATTGTCGACGGACTGCGCGACGGGTTATGACTGATGCAAATCCGTCCCAAATCCGTCGTTGTCCGTCGCATATATTTACAGCGACGGAAATTCCGTCGCAACTTCCGTCGGTAAATACAGTTTTTCTTGTAGTGTGAGTATTAATTGAATTTCCATTTGTTATTTGTGTGATGTAAATTGTTTCGCTTCGAAACTTTGATGGAATTTCTTACTACACTTTTCAGGGTTTGAGATTGCTATAATTATGTGTTAAAGAGAGAATATATTCGGAACGAGATCGTTAGACAAAATACCAATCTTAAAAAGGATAGAAAAAACGAGATCGTCGAGTGTGGTACGGAGCTCCGCATTCGATGCTGAGACCAATTTGATGACAAAAATTCTCAATCTTTTCCTACTACGTGAATCGCACTTGTACAGAATGATCCATTGCTTCGAGTAATGGATTTGAGTTCCGAGTTCCATGAAAGACGATGATACTGTAAGAGAAGAAGCAACGACCACCATTTTTATTACTTCAAAGAGAAAGAAAACTTGATGATGCCACATAAGACTTGGGAATGGAGATGGCCCATCCCGATATGCAAGCAGATTGAAAGATGCCACGTGGATAGATATTCTTATCTCCCATTATCTTTGTTATGTAAGAATTTTAAAAATAGAAAATTTGCTTTTTTACCTAATAAATATACCATATATTATGTGTATATATATATATATGATTATACATGTACAACAAAAGAAAAAAAATATTACATTAACATAAATCATGTATGTTTATATGTATATATGCATGCGTCTATGTATAAATTGATTTATTAAATTTTTCTTTATTTTATAAATGATTATTTATATAATACGTCAAGGTAGTGCATCTCGGCCATGGAGGAAATGGTTTCCTGGTGTTGTGGGTTGTGGTTTGTATTTATATAATAGTTTTAAAAAAATTGTTTTCTAGATTATTTATTTTATAAAAATATAAAAACATATATGATATAAATAATATCATTATTAAGTTAACTAATATTTATTATAATTTTATCTCATTATATCTATATATATATAAATAATTTAGTTTAAAAAGATTTGGTGAAGACACCCCATCATTTAGGTGAAATTTATAGTGGAAAAATTTTAGTCATGACATTCGAAAGCCATTAATCGTTTATTGCTTAGATTATATGGAGAAAAAAACTACCACTCACTCATTACCTAACCCAGTTTTTTTTAGGCAACTTCTTTACACTTTTAAAGTGTTTTTCTCTCCTCTGATCCAAGTTCGGGTTTACGGATTCGTTTTCTCAAGGTATGTATTGGAATATGCTATAAGTGAATTTCAGAATTCGGACAATAAGCAAATCAACTCTCTCTTACAACCGATTAGTATTTTTTCCATACGAATTTGATTATGGACTTTTGTATTCTTCACAGGTATGGAAGAATAGTGGATACAACACGGCAGAGTGGTTTTGATAAATAACGGAAGCCGGTTTATACGAAATCAGATGGTGAATCACCAAAAAGGTTTTTGCTTCTTTTCTCCATCTCCGGCCACGGGTATGTCGTCCGGCTTACACCTTGGCCTGGCTTCTTAGTTGCAAGAATGCCCTTTCTAACCTTCATGTTCAGGCCTTGAAGCTTTTGTTCCTTGCAAAAGATTTACCTGCAAGTGAAAAGTCGTATATGACCTTATGTGATATATGTATATGTGTTTGTCCGTTCGTAGAGAGAGACATGGGTGTTAATATTATGATTTATATGTCTAAATGTTGATATTAAATGTGAGTTTGGTATCCCATGGTACGTTTTGTCATAAATTTGTCACTCGTAGTTATGCGTTTTACATTCAGAATCTCCATACTTTATCATACATATATATATATACATATATATATATATATATATTAAATTAGAGATAAATTATGAGCAAATAACAGAGAAATGGTCAAATAAAGCTACCGTCATTTTCAACGAAGCAGAAATTGGTTAAAAGATCTCAAAGTCTATGATTAAATTCCAATGCAACACAAAGTACAACAGCCCCATGATACTCCATAACACAGCCTGTTGGATTTCCCCAGCAGACAACACCCAAATCATAAGACTATTATGCATACATGTATAAAAAACCTATTAACCTTTAAATGACCATGTAGGCATGATTAAACATAATAAAAATAGTCCTCTTTGTAATATTAAAACAATTATTTATAACTTTAAATTATAAATTATTGTAACTTTTAATTGTTTATATTTATATTTTTTTTTAAAAAGCTCAACACAGTATTATTAAAACATCTCTATTTTACTGTCTTTCTATAATTTTTATTTAATTCAACTTATATCTAGATTTTATTTGTTATCTTTTTTTATTTCTCTGAATAACATTATGAAGCGAACATTTTTGGTTGAGTAATGTTTAGAATAATTATCTTTATTATATTTAGTCCATATAACACCTTTATTATTTGGTCTTCCCCTATTTAATTCTAAGAAATATCAGAGATACTAACTTTTCGATTTTTCTCTCATTGGTCGCATCTGAAGTATCAGAGATACTCACAATGAACATTCTTTAACTAAGCAAAGAGCGACTTACAGATGGCAATGTATATAAATATTTGCAATGTTGTATCTTTCAATATTTAAAAATACTTCAAATAAGTGTTACATTTGTTTTTTACATTTTTTTGTATTTCTATTTTTTTTATTTAATTGTTGTTTAGTGCCAAAGACATTCGGGTGACTGTATGAGACACGAAAGCAGATGATCTCCGCACAAAATTAGAGAATATATACATACAACCAAAAGTCATTTTGGTGACCAATATCAATCCTAAATTTGTTGGAGGTAATATTTCATAATGTGCGAATTATTTCTCCATATGTTGTTTTAAAATTGGATTTTTTTTTGTTATTATTAAAGTTTGTTAATTGCATGTCTCATACCAACGGTTATATCTATTTATATGCATGAATCTTTTTTTAATCCCCGTGCAATCACTAGCATCTTGATATTAACGTTAAATAGAAATCACATATTTTAGGTATTATATTTTATTATTAATAAAACAACCGAAGACAAACACCATAAGAAAAATATACTTTCCTTTTAAGTTAAAATTTCTTAAATGTATTTTTTTTATGTAGGGTCATTATATCTCAACACCACGTCAGCTTCCAGATTTTTTTTTGACAATGAAGTCAACGCGAGCAAAACATTTATCATGTATATCTTATAAATTATTATATATATGATGCTTATCAATATGTTATGATCATATATCGTACTATTTGCCCATATGTTTAAAAACAACATCGATGTAACATTAAATATTGAGGAATCGGTCATACAGTTATAAAAATGGAGAGTGTTTCTATATCAAAATTGTGTGATTTTATCACCATGTAAAAAAATCAGGTATGTTGCGTTTCAATAGCCTTAAATCACGTTAAACGCTTTGTTTACAACTTATGTAACATGTATTAATCAACTTAAAATATGTCCATTCAGTTTTGATTATTGTAATCAGCATCCAAACTTCATCATAAAATAATTTTTTTAATATTTTTTAGGATGCAGATTTTTTATGCAAAGCTACAATTACTGATGTTTTGACTAAAAATGGTTGGACCTACATTGCTTGCGGTAAGTGTAGTAGAAAACTAGCAAAAGCGTCAACATTATTGGTTTGCAACTATTGCCACGACACAAACGCAGTTGGAGTGCTTAGATATTTTTATTGTGTGTTATAATTACATTTTTTTTATGAATGGCTTTGGAGTTTTAGTCGTGTACTAGCATTTTGGTTTTCTTATTTCACAACTAATACAAAAACCATAAGAATATTTTTTTAATGTGGGTAGTGAGTAGTGACAAAAAAAGGATGTACAAGATGGTTCATTACCCCATTAATAAAAACCAAAAATAGTGGTAAAGAGTATTCATTAGCCATTACTATTTATTCTTTTTTAATGGTAAATGGGTCATTCATTTTTAAGCAACATGCAGAAAAATTAAAACATACAGTAAACGAAGGAGGTGTATTCTTTATCATACATTTCAAGATTCTACCAAATAAAATTAGATACAAATTAGCGGATAATAATTTTCGTATTTGTTTTACGAAATATACTAATGTTGAAAAAATTATTGTAACTCCTTGTAATATTGTCAAAGAGAAATTTCGTATACGATTATACGATGAATTATGGGCATTGGCAGATAAAAAAAAGACCTGCCAGTATGTGATATTACAAAAAAATACCCCAAAGAAAATATTAAATTTGATACTTACTATATTCTCTCATGTTGCATATATTATTGGAGTATTACTCGCAATACAAGGATCAAATTTACGAATGTCGTTATCAACTCAGAAGATTATTCTCTATTTATTATTGGAAGAATAAGTTTTCAAAATTTGTTTACCTCCTAAGCAATGTCATTTTAAAAAAATTTATCTTATTACTTTTATACATATTAACATGTGATTTCAATATAAAACTCAACAACAATATTGTCAAACTATCCATATGGGATTTGCAGAACTCCGTTCACAAATGTACAGATTGAATGTAAGAAAAAGTATTATAGTCGTTACGGGTGTAAATTCAAAGATTTTCGACGGTAGTTATTAAACAAAAAATATTTTCTAAATATTTGATAGATTAATAATGAAAAACAATTATCATTAGTATATTGAATTTACTAATAAATTTAGTGTAACAGATGTCCTATTCCTCAACCCATCAACGTCTATAAAAATTTACATAGATAAAAAATTCAACATCATCAAAAAAATCCGTCTAGGGTAAGCAAATCATATCATTCTTAAAAATATATTTACTTATAATATTTAATAAAATAATTTTTATTATTACCTTACACCTGAATTTTTGGCAGACATCGAACAAAAACAACACTGGTATCGAAGACAACCAGAAAAAATGGGTGACATTGAACCGGTAAAAAAACTATGCAGTGATACCAATATTCTATCATTGATTTAGTTCTGTTTGCAAACAATATAATAATATTTTAATATTATTAAAGTCTTCTATTTATATTTAGTTCAACTCAAACAAGTCTTCTATCTTAGTTTACGCTACATTCATATTAACAAATTTATCACAACCACAATAAACACCAAATATTTCATATCATACATGTACAACCCAATATTATCAGATAAATTTTGTCAGAATAAAAAGTAAAACTTCCAAAAAACAAATTATTTTTTAATTCATATTAGAGTGATGAGATATATGTTAAATATATACCAAAAATCAGATTAATTAATAAATATATACGAAATATATCAAAAATAATTTATGTACAAAGCTACAAGATTTAATCAAATTATGAAATAGTACGCAACACATAACATATACAAATAAAAAATAATCCATCGAACAAAACACAATTAAAAAGTATATCGAAAAGTAATTAATGACAAATAGCATAAAATGGAGTTATATAAATATACAAATAAAAATAATAATATATTCAACCAAACATATTTGTATAATTCTCCCATAAATAAAAAATAATAACAAAATCGTAAATATAGCCCTATATCTCCCATGAGGGTCATCTATCTATGATTAGTTTAAGTTATTCTTCTGTATTACTTCAATAACCTGATTAAAAGCCAAAATCATACAAAAAATTCACATATATATCACCAACTATATTTACAGAGAGTCTTCAATACATAACTGAAACTAAGAAAACTACCAAGACTATAACAAAAATAAACAAAAATCATAATCAACTTCTTTTATACAAAATATATTACAAATAAACGATGTAAAAAATAAATTATATATGACATGAAATTGAAATGAGTAAGAAAGTATTTCTACGATAAACTGTTTATTGATATCAAACACCTATGTCACATAAACAGCGACCCACTTAACTTACTGCATAATGAATAATGATAATTTTTACAATAATTTTATCTTACTATTTAATCTTTTATTAAATAAATATTTTATTTATTTCTCTGAAATTATAATAAAAAAAATTTAAACACATCTCAAAATATACAAAAAGAATCACCCGCGCATCGCGCGGATCCTAACCTAGTATATATAAAAAATGTGGCAAAAATATCTATCGAAAAACGGTGGCCATGACTCTTCATCAATCCACGAATAGCCATGCACAATTACTATGGTAGTAAATAGAATTTATAGTAATTTTGCATTAAATCAAATTTTAATGTTTAATAGAGAAATACTTGAATGAATTACGTTATAAACTATTTGACGGTTAGATTCAATGTTCATGTGAGGAAATGAACAATCAGCTTCAATTGTATAGCATTTCGTATAAATGTTTCTTTGTTACATGCAGCTAGAGAATAGCAACCTCAGGAGACCGGGCCACAAAATTGAAGACGAAACCAAGCAGCTACGGTAACTTTCTTCACATGATGCACACGCACATACACACACACACTCATATATATAAATATGTGTATATATTTATGTTATTGTGAGCATGTATTCTTGTATAATTGGCATATCTTTATTTTGTATATATAACACGCAACTAAGAGGAGAGGCTCTTCAAGATTTCAGCTTGGGTGATTTGCAACGACGGGAGAATTGGTTTAATCAGTACTCGGTCGAGTTCTTGAGAAAAAAGTTGATGTTACCTTTCATAACATAAAACATTCATGAGATAGTTCTATCGATTTGAAACCCGACCAGATGTTAGAGATTTATAAACTTTCCTCCAGCCGAATTGGATCATATGATGGGATTAATTTATATTTAAAGTAATACTATGTAGAGATTTTTACCATTAAAAGATATTACTCATTATTGTGATTGAGAGATGTCTGATCATGTATGTATATATACATATTGTATGTATTTTTTATGAACACCAATGCTTCATTTGTTTTTCAGGACGAGAGTATTATGGGCGAGGTTTCTTTGCTTGAGAAAAGGGTTAGTGTAAAAATATAATATAAATTTATGTGTTTTCAATACAAACACAAAAATGCTCACAATACATATATGTGTGTATGTGTTTTTAATACATATATGTGTGTATGTATATGTTGATGATGAGTAATGTGCAACATGCAGAGAGCAGAGTTGGTGGAGAACAACAAATGGTAAATTAGAACAATCTTTCACTTCAAACACCCTAAATGATCACGCATTACCTAAATGATCAAGCATTACATATAACTTTATGAGCAAAAGCAATGTTATATCTATATATACATATTGTGTTTTTATATGTTTGTGTTCGTATATGCCAACTGATAACGATGGAGAGAAGCCAAACGACTGCGTTTTGGGAAGGTGAAATTGTAGCAATACAAGATGGGATATCGTTGGAATCAGCTTTGATTACCAATCTCTTTTGCTGTTGCAGTGGACCTCTCCATGACGATTGCTCCGACACTTCGCTTAAACTCGGGTAAGATTGTTCTAATTTTGCATATTATATATATACCATATATATATAACATTAGACGTATATATATGTGCATATACACACACATATATATATATATGTATAAATATATGTATATATATGTATATATGTATACATATGTATAAATTTATTCACTAATTTTATTATTTACTTTTGTATTTGATTATTTATTCTGTTTATTTATATTTATTCATATATAGAAATGATTAATCGAAAATAAAATAATAACAGGAATTTAAAAAATTATAATTATTTTTTTATAAAATTTTAAAAATTATTTATTATTTATAATTAAAATAAAGAAAAAACATTTTTTAAATAAATCTCTAGATTATATATATATATAAATGGAATATCATATAAAAAGTTAAAAAGCTATTGATCTTGGTTATATACATATATGTATACATATATTATTGAGTTTTTTATTTGTGTATATATTTATATTTAAAGTTTTTTTGTTTATCTTAATATAAAAAAATATTAATAGAGTATCATAATTAAAAAAGTTTACCTTTATTCTTTAAAAAAGAAAATGGAATAAATGGCAAATTTAATTTGACAAGAGATAGAAAGTCATGTTCACCCACTAACCACTATATTTTATTATTTTTTATATGTATTATTGCTAGGTATTCATTAGCCCATTTAAATCAAATGTTAATGTCATATGATTTAATGTTAATGACAACTTCTAACATTTATCAACTCTTTTTATATTCTGTAGTTACTGATGATGATGAAAAAAAACTTAATGTGGTCATTTCTTATATTCTTGATTTATTTTTTCAATTACTACTAATTTATTATTTGGTTGATTTATCACCTTTATATTTATCCTTAGATAATGCAATGTATTACTTATTTTTACTATTTACGGCAATGTCGATATTTGGAGTGGTCTCTAGAGAATTGCTATGATTTTAGCCAATATATTGAGTTGGAGAGACCTCTTGCTAGAGTCATTTTCGAGCATACAATATCACAACCAGCTTGGGACATACCCGCATTGCTAAAGAATGTATTTGCCTTTTGATCTACAACTCTTGAATTTCTTATATTTGTAATGTAATGATTTGAACATTTTTATTTGAGCACAATTTTATTCCTTTTTATTCATAAGTCTCATATATGTTTTTTGTTCTTTTTGTCAGTGAGAGAACTACAGTTTTGAACTAATCATTTTAGTTTTTGAAAGAGATTTCTATGGTAACGAATCGAACAATACAATTCTCGTATTTGAAAATCTTCTCGCTTTGGTGTTGTATTGCATAAGGAATCGTTTCACTGACCAAGTGACGGACAAGATCTTCTCTAATGTCGGAACGCGCTTACTCAACATAAAAATGATACGCGATTGTAATTAGATGTTCATGAGCATAGCAAGGGGGTTCAATGAAAAGATTGAAACTGAGTTCGATCACAATTTTTATCATAATAAAAATATTGATTTCTAAAGATAATTTTTATTTTAAGATTTTTTATGTATATATAAGTGATACGCGATTGTAATTAGATAATTTTTATCAAACTTTTTTTATTATAAAATTAAAATATATAATTTTTTAAATAAATGTAGTAATATAATTTTTATTTTTTTCATAATATAATATTTATTAAAACAAAATTATTGATATCAAACCATTTATTCTCATTACGAAGAAGACCATTTCCGATAAAATTATATTACACAATGACAATTAATAACGGCAAGGATAAAGCATGAAACACGTAACCATATATCTAACACAACTGATCTTTAGCCATGGTCAGTTGCATATTGCTCTCTCTTGTGTAACTTCTGCAACAAGAGTAAAAATCTTAGATTATAACGGTCATTTTCTCTTTTTAGAAATTTAAATAGGATTTAGTTGAATAATTAAAACAATTGAGAAAAATCGGTGATTTCGGTAAGGGTTTCCATCACCAAATAAAAGTTTGGTACAAATTTAAAATTTTTCTAGAAATATGGGATTAGATTGTAAAATTTATAGGGTTTTGTTTTTCTCCCTATTTTTTTCTTCACCTACTACTGCACATCCAATCACAATCTCTT
Source organism: Tarenaya hassleriana (assembly GCF_000463585.1). Lineage (NCBI taxonomy): Eukaryota > Viridiplantae > Streptophyta > Magnoliopsida > Brassicales > Cleomaceae > Tarenaya > Tarenaya hassleriana. The sequence goes on from NW_010965160.1 coordinate 46,834, forward strand.
TGTATCTCTCTCTCACGCTCGCTCTCTCACGATCTGTCACGTAAAACCTTTCTCCACTCATCTCTCTCTTCCACTCCCACTCACACGTACAAGATTCTTATTTTTGTACTATCTTCATCATCATCCCCAATGTAACGACCCAAAATCCGGTATTTCGGATATTGATGAATCATCACTTGGGTTATAAAAAAATACGATTTATTCTAAAATCAACCATCAAAATCACATGTCTACAGCGGAAGTCTAAAATAACATAAGTCTAAAATTCTAAACTCATAAAAATAGAAAATCAATTTCTTCGTGTTCCTGGTAACTATCGAGTCCAACCAAAACAGTCTGTTTCAGCTTTCACCTGTGGGAAAAAAAGGAAGGGGTGAGCTACGCGAATAGCTCAGTGAAGTCGCAAGACTATAAACCTCGCCTCCGTACCCAACATAGACGATCAAATAGAAAACAAATACAATCAACATTCAACTCAAGCAAACTCATTTTTCTATTTGCTTGAGTTCTGTCTAAGCGAATAGATGAAAGAGGAGTTCTGTCGAGCAAACTCATATATATTCATATATAATCGCTTAGACTATCATCATGTCTAAGCGAATAGAAGAAAGAGGAGTTCTGTCGAGTTCCCTCACCTTGGTCTAAACGATGAACTCTGAAAGATTCGCTCTAATCCTCGATCTCGGGTTCAATAACCTCGAGATTTTCTTCATCTATTAATATTATCATATAATAATTTTAATCAACAATTTATTTTTCAAAAATATTTACTACCGTAAAAAAAAAGTGTTAATCGAATGGTAGTTTTATGGTTAAACTATTTTATTTTAAATCGTTCGAATATCTCTAAATATTTTGAATTTTATAAAACGGATTTCGGATTTGAAATCACGAGATTGAAACGATTTAACCCATGTCACCGGAAATTTTTCCGGCGACAGTGGCCGGTCGACAGTGGTCGGCGGCCGGTGGCCGGCGACCGTCATACATCTCGGAATCATCTAATTTTTCTGTATCCTATGTAAAACCAATCAAGGAATCCAAATCCGAAGTTATTTTGGCCTAAATTTGCCTAAATCACCCTAGATCTAAGTTTTTCTCCAACGGTTCTCGGTGATTTTCCGGCGATGTTTCCCCGTTTCCGGCGACGACACTACCCAGAAAAGATTCAACTCGTCAAGTGCTTTCAAACCCTTCAAGTCTCAACCAAAACCGAGTTTCCGTTCACCGGAAATCTACAAAGTTCGGTGATGAAGGAGGAGAAAAATAACTCGGCGAAAAACTAAGAAGAGAGGAAAAATGGACCAACGGTGATGAAGCGGTGACCACGGGGCGGTGGTCGACGGTCGACGACGAGCAAGGAGGCAAATCGGAGTGGAAGATAGGCAACAATGGTGTTAGGGTCGGCCATGGGAGGAGGAAAAAGAAGAAGAAGAAACTCTAGCAAAAATTGCAGTCCAATCTCCTATTTTCTGAAAATTTTGAATTCTGCCTAAACTTTTATTTCATTCTAAAAGACCTTAACTGAAATAACATATTTTTCCAGAACTTTTAATTTTATCACCTTACCCCCCAATCTCTTATTTTTATTTATATATATATATATATTTTTTTTTAAAATATTTCGTTCGTTATAATTCCACCACCCTTAAAAGAAGAATTCGTCCCGAATTTTAGAACTACTTAGTATGGTTTGTATGATTTTTCTTACCAAAAAGGCGGGGATAACGAGCCTTCATGTCGTCCTCCAATTCCCAAGTCGCATCTTCTCCCTTGTGGTGTGTCCACGTGATCTTTACTAGAGAAATTTCTCTTCTCCGCAGTTGTTTAACCTTTCGTTCAACAATTTCGATAGGTTCTTCTTCATAAGTCCCATCTGGTTTTAACTCAAGCGGTTGATAATCAATAATGTGATCAGGGTCAGGATGGTACTTCCGAATCATGGACACATGAAACATATCATGAACTTATGCCAACTCGGGGGGTAAGGCAACCTTATAAGCCACTGCTCCTATCTTACTCAATACCTTGAAAGGTCCAATGAATCTGGGTTTTAGTTTTCCCGTCATTCCGAAGCGTGCTTTTCCTTTAGTTGCTTGTACTTTGAGAAATACTTCGTCATTCTCTTGAAAAGTTATGTCACGTCTATGTTTATCCGCGTAACTTTTCTGTCTATCCTGTGCTGCCTTCATCTGTTTCTGGATTACTTTAATCTTGTCTGTGGTTTCATCCACTATATCAGGACCTAACAATCGTCTTTCTCCAACTTCTGTCCAACATAGAGGTGTCTTGCAAGGTCTTCCATATAACGTCTCAAAGGGTGACATCCTGATACTTGAATGAAAACTGTTATTGTAGGCGAATTCCACAAGTGGTAAGTGACGATCCCATTCTCTGTTGGTTTAGTGCTCTATGATGTACTGATTATGAGCTTTGTTCAGATACATTCGATGTATTGATACTTTCTATATGTTTTTTTATGATTGTATCTTGTTCATTACATGTTCCTGCATGCTAGATCTGTTATGAAATCCATGTATCATTATGAATGATACTAAACTCCCTAGTCTTGTGTCATTATGGGAATAACGACATAATAAGACTAGTATGATGTGTGATTGATGATCACATAGATGATCATAGGTATTGGATACGATCACAATCATAGGTATTCGTTGCAGAACGGAATACTGGACTGACCCGCATGAGATTGTCACATGGACTAGCGTCATGACTTGAACCTCATACGACGATTCCATGATTGGATCCTAAGACCTGAGATATCTACAGAATCCAACATGAGGAGTTGCGTGCTTTGAATACGTCAAACGTCCTGCGTAACAGGAGGACTATAAAGGCGTGTATCAGGTACGAAACGAATCATGTACTGGATTGTAGATAGTCAAGACGGGATTTGTACCTCTCGTAAAAGAGAGAGATATCGCTGGGCCCCTCGTGTGAGCAAGACTGTAGAAATGTGTGGCCGCACTATAGACGAACGTCGTCTATTTCAGACAGTCGAACTCAGTGAACGAGAAAGCAGTCGAATCAGATAAGGTGGCTTGTCCATGCCTTATGTTCGACATATCATATCGCGATACAAAAGGATCATCAGTCGGAATCATCACTGGCTTTCGTATGATCACAAACAAACTCTATTCGAGATAGGTAGTCATAGTGTCTTGCTAGAGACCGCCTATGACTTGTATACCCGAAATAGAGATTTCGGGTTATACTGCTATATCGAATGAGCCTACAGAGTCACACACGCAGGGAAGGACGAATACACGAGAGAAAACGACGGAAAACCGAGGCGGAAGGGTCC
>NW_010965160.1:55589-58554 GCF_000463585.1 Tarenaya hassleriana
GGTGTCATTCCTAGTGCTGATAGCCCCATTGCTCTGTATTGTGACAACAATGGAGCGATCGCACAAGCGAAAGAACCCAGATCCCATCAACGATCCAAACACATACTCAGACGATTTCACCTTATCAGGGAGATTATAGACAGAGGAGACGTGCACATTTGCAGAGTGTCGACAGATGATAACATTGTCGATCCGTTGACGAAGCCTCTCCCTTCGTCGAAGCATGAGGGTCATGTTAGGGATATGGGCATTAGATGTTTAGCAGTTCATGATTAGAGCAAGTGGGAGATTGTTGGTTTAGTGCTCTATGATGTACTGTTTATGAGCTTTGTTCAGATACATTCGATGTATTGATACTTTCTATGTGTTTTATGAGAGTATTTTATTCATTACATGTTCTTGCATGCTAGATCTGTTATGAAATCCATGTATCATTATGAATGATACTAAACTCCCTAGTCTTGTGTCGTTATGGGAATAACGACATAATAAGACTAGTATGATGTGTGATTGATGATCACATAGATGATCATAGGTATTGGATACGATCACAATCATAGGTATTCGTTGCAGAACGGAATACTGGACTGACCCGCATGAGATTGTCACATGGACTAGCGTCATGACTTGAATCTCATACGACGATTCTATGATTGGATCCTAAGACCTGAGATATCTACAGAATCCAACATGAGGAGTTGCGTGCTTTGATTACGTCAAACGTCCTGCGTAACAGGAGGACTATAAAGGCGTGTATCAGGTACGAAACGAATCATGTACTGGATTGTAGATAGTCAAGACGGGATTTGTACCTCTCGTAAAAGAGAGAGATATCGCTGGGCCCCTCGTGTGAGCAAGACTGTAGAAATGTGTGGCCGCACTATAGACGAACGTCGTCTATTTCAGACAGTCGAACTCAGTGAACGAGAAAGCAGTCGAATTAGATAAGGTGGCTTGTCCATGCCTTATGTTCGACATATGATATCGCGATACAAAAGGATCATCAGTCGGAATCATCACTGGCTTTCGTATGATCACAAACAAACTCTATTCGAGATAGGTAGTCATAGTGTCTTGCTAGAGACCGCGTATGACTTGTATTACCGGAATGGAGATTCTGCGTTTTACTGCTATTCCGGATGAGCCTACAGGGTCACACACAATAGGGATGGACAAGTACGTGTGCGAAATTATCCCGATTAGGAATCCTAATTGGATTGTGATTCCTAATTGGAATAGGAATCCTAATGGGATTAGGAGTCCTGTTATGTATAGGAATCCTAATGAGATTAGAATTCTATTACATCTAGGAAACCTAATGAGATTAGAATTCTAATAGGTTTAGGAAACCTAATTAGATTAGGATTCCTAGTAATCTATTCCTTGTCAAATTAGGATTTTTGGAAAGTCTATATAAGGAGAATGTCTTCTAGGGTTTTAGATGAAGGAAAAAGAAGAAGAAAAATTAATACATATTTTTCAGTTTAGAATTAGATTCTAAGCTTGAAAAATAAAACCCTAAGCCTCCAAAAACCTTGCACACAAGAGAGATCGAGATCTCTAGTCCTAGCAGACAAGTTCCAAGGTGTTGGAATCCATCCCGACGTGTGGATACGTGTAGGGCGAGGTATTCTTCCTGCCTAGAGTGATCGGACGAACAGATCAATTGATACAGGCCCCGGATCGATTGAGGTAAGCGTTCTAACGTTTCTATGATTCAATAGTAGCATGGTTCTAGGGTTTCATTAAAATTTTTGTTTTATATCCGCTGCGCAAACCCTAAAATCGATCTCTTAGGAATTAGATTCGCTCATGAGATCCCAGGAAACCCAATATTCTCCTCCCCAATCTAATACACACGCACGTAACATATCCTCTAGCGTTTGTATCGTTCTCTCCGATTGTCCATCGGTCTGGGGATGATAAGCTGTACTTGATACGCACGCATCGAGTTATATATATTACCCGATTCGTACCACTATCCGCAAATATATGGTAGTTGTAGTAACGGGGTCGAACACGAGGACTAGGTTGTGTTAATATATCCCTAAGCTAGATTGATGGTTAAATAAAAGTATGATTTGTGATGAGTGTCGGAACACAAGAAAACAAGTAAAATTAACGGGGTTGCAAACAATGATTCTAGGCGTTGTGGGTTCGGGATCCCTCAAGACTTGCATGGACGGTTGATGATACTACAATATCTACGGGTTTATCTTCCAAATGGGGGTTTCAAGCACTTCATCTAGAGTTTGTCTCTCCCGAGCTTAAACTCACTACCTAGAGAATCGATTTACCCATCTCCCAATGATCTAAATGATCTCTAGATGCATTATGTACCCTATCATGAACCCTAAGCAAGTTAAGCCATCTCCCAATGTGAATAACTCACTCATTTGATGTTTGGTTCCAAACATCATCCCCATATCCCTATGATCAATGTGTTCTAACATCATACCAACTAAGATTTCGCCAAAGTTGATAGCATTAAGCACAAAACATCAAACCCATGGAAGAAAACTCATAAACATCATAGGTTAAGCATAGGTATCCATACAAAAGTGGGGATCCCTCACCCACAACAAAAGTTACTACTCCATACCTAGGGTTTCAAAACATAAAACAAAATGAGGAAACATAGAAAAGGGAAAAGAGAAGCTCAAGATTGTCTTCAATGGTAGACTTCTTCTTCTCCAAGTTTTCTAGGTCTCCAAAATCCCCTCTTTCACTTCTCCAAGGTGTTTTTCTTCAAGTTGGTCGAGTCCCCCTTCTCTCTCCTCAAACTCCCTTTTTTATACAAGTGTAGCAGCTAGGTTTCTCCTCAAAAATCGGGCTTTTCCTTTTTGGGCCAGATTTAATAACGGGCGGGCGCCCACTTTTTCCTCAGGGTCGCCCGTTTTCGTCTTCAGGGTCGCCCGTTTTTCTGATTCCGGACGACCGCTCGTTTGTTTGAGCGACCGCTCGT
>NW_010965160.1:58599-60541 GCF_000463585.1 Tarenaya hassleriana
TGCCTGGTTTCTTGAGCGACCGCCTGGTTTCTTGATTTCGGCGTCGAGTGACCGCTCGTTTAAACGGGCGGGCCGCCCATTTTTTCTGATCAAATTCTCGAGATGAATTTCGCTAATGGGCGACCGCTCGGCAAAATGAGCGGGCCGCCCATTATTTCTGAGCTTTCCGGGTCTTCTCGATTCTGCTCCTTTTCCGTGCCTTGTGCGTGAATGTCCTCGTTTGATCATCCTGCATGAAAAATGGAGAAAAGAATCCTACCCATGACCGTCTAACGTCCTATTATGCCTAAGGTATGTGCAAAGTGTGATGTAAGACGTTAGAAAAACCGGTGAAAATCCCGTGTGATCAAATCCCCCCAGACTTGAGGTTTGCTCGTCCTCGAGTAAGTGTGTAGCTATGAAACTATCCAGGGGTGATAAAATATAATCAGAAAACAAATGGGGTTTGAAGTAGATTGGTGGTACGGGTTAGAGTCGCTGTGAATGAAATCGGGTTTGGTGTACTCTATCTTCTCCAACATTCAAACGAAAGTTTATCAATGGGATTTCTATTGTTTCCCGCAACCTAAAATGGAATATCTCTTACTTGCCGAGCATGTCTCAACACATCCCAATCGAGGTCTCTAAAAATTACTTGGTCTACACTTTCACTATTTTTCTCTGTCCTACCTCTTTCCTTTTTATTCTTGTTTTTGCATTCTTTTTCTTTTTCTTTCTTTTTCCTTTTCGTGCAATCCCGGGCTTCTAGGACGTTGGAATTTGACATGTGTCACTTCTTTTTTTTCTTTTTCTTGTCCCACAACTTAGACCCGAGCCCTCATTTTCGACGCACTCATGTCCCCGAATGATTTTCATTAACGAGATGATGACAGAGGAGTGTCGGGATGCATCGTATTTTCTAGGGCTTGTTGCTTTCTATAGGCTTCATAACTTAGAGATCAAAGGGTGGTTCTTAGGGAGATGTTTCGTGCTTGGTTCGTAATTTCTACTCCATCTAGACCTTAGGAGACAAAATCATCCCACGTAGCATCCATTCGCTCTAGGGTTGGATCAGCTATTTCTACCTCACCCGACAATCCATTCAACTCTTTAGATAAATCTAAACTTAGCTCCTAGAACCTTACCAAACCAATCTTCACTCTATACCCCCACATTGTTATCCGGCCAAATTTTCGAGAGGAAAACCTTAAGCAAGTGTGTGTGTGTGGTCCTAGATCTATATGCACATATGCAACCTATTAGTGGTGATTCATGCATGTACAAAATGCAAGACTTGTTTTTTTTTTCCGATGGATATGGAATGCATGATTCTAAGTGCAATTAATGCATGATGTGTAGAGTTCATGGGTACGATGTATGTTAGTGTCACTCCTCCCCCCCAGACTTGAATCAAACACCGTCCACGGTGTTGACTCTCGTCTAGTGGAGAGTTTTCAAAGAGAAATCAGGAATGGATGGAATGATGCGATGATTGTGTTACATTTTTCGATGAGGCGGAGTCGCATTCCAATATCTCTTTTGCGGTTGTCGAAAACCCATGAAGCCTATGCAATGTTAGGGAACTACAGTGCAATGCGATGTTAGCTGAAATGATTGCAAAGGGGTGAGGGTGAGGAGGGAGGACCGAACGGGCCTTTAGCAGGACCCGTGAGATGAGTATCCTTGGTCGGATTCCGTGCCAATATCCATCTGGACTTCGAATTTGATGCCTTCTTGGGTGAGAGGAGGTAGTACAAAGTAAGCCATGTTGAATGATCGACACCTACTCTCGACGTCTACGAACCTCCATAAGATGTCTCCGTTCTGTTCTTTGACTAGGCCATTTTCCATGAGATGAATGAAGTTGATTGTGTCTCCATGAATGGCGCCGTGTACGTATGATCCGAGGTTGATTCCTACGCTCTCTGCAATTAAAGTGACTATACCTCCAAAACAAATTGAA
>NW_010965160.1:60828-64378 GCF_000463585.1 Tarenaya hassleriana
TGTGATCTTCGGAATCGCTGCGTTAGTGCTCATCTCGACGCCCATAATTTCTGCAAGTTGTTCCACCCGGAGATAGAATTGCCGCCCTTCAAGTGTGAAGCCAAAGTAACCTTCCCCGAGGGTTACCATTCGTCGGGATGAAGCATTTGAAGGTGCAAGCGAATTCTGTTGTCAGTCTTCGGTAAGTCCGAGGGTTGGCTTGGAAGAGGCGATCCCAGCCCGCGAGTTGAAAAATATCCCTGATTCTCTCGTAGAGTTGCTTTGGTAGAATGCGGTGATGCACGAACTTTGAAGCTCTGATTTCTCTGTTTTGGACTCGATGTAGGACGAGTGCTTCCTCGTCGGATTGGGGTTGGAATGGAGTTGGTTCCACAAAAGGTGCATCGGTATTGATGGGAGCCGTATCTACGAGACTTGAGAAAGGCATTCCCTGCGGCTTGAAGTCATGGAGGAAGGGTATTCTGTCCGAAATGTACTTGCGCACCTTGCCCCAGCGACTTCTGGAATCCATCTGAAATAGCTGAAAAAAGTCAAGAATTCGTCAGAGAAAACGGGCGGGCCGCCTGCTTTTGCGAGCGGTTGCTCGTTTTCTTGGATTGAAACAGTTGATTTCAGGCGACCGCTCGGGCGGTCGCTCAAAACGGGTCGGGCGGTCTGCCTGAATAGGCGAGCGACCGCTCGTTTTCATCCGCAAGTGGGCGGCCGCTCTAAAAACTGAGCGGGCCGCCCATTTTTTCTGTGAAAAAGTTTATCTGACCCGATTTCAAGGAAATGTTGCATAAACATGAAGTCCGACAAGATTATCAACATTTAAGCACGTCAAAACATCATATAGTAATACCGACAATCCAAAAAGAGCAGCACGAGACAAGAGTTTTAAACACATGAAAACATCGTTCTATGGGAAATATTAAACTTTCTATCCTAAAGATGATCGAATCAAGGGGCCGTCTTCTTGTTCCCTTTGCTGGCCCCGAATGCAGATGAGCCTTCTTCCTCGAACTCCTGGTCTGATTCTCCCGCATCGGAGTCATCGTTACCCATCATCTTCTCACACGCTCGCATTATCTCTCGTTGGGCACTCTCTATCGATGTTGTGAGCGTGGCTTCCAAAGTGCCCATCTGATCTTCCATGGATTCCTCGAGAGAGGTGAGTCGGGGGCCGAAACCCTCGATAGTCGTGAGTCGAGTGTCGAAGCTTTCTAGCTTCTGCAAGATGAGGTCAAGCCGAGGGTCGGGGATGGAGCTCGATTGACCCTCAACTCCCGATGTCGAGGGGTCAGTTGCTCTTCCTCTCCCGATTCTCAATCGGTCTGGGGTAATGTCGAGAAAGTCCAGCCGCAGAGTATCGGGTGTGAACGTCTCGATCTGCTCGCACGGGAGCACAAGGCTTCGAGTCATCTCGTCATCTCCCTTGAAGATCCACTGCCATCCCCTTCGTTGAATGTGCCCTCGGAGTCGGAGGGCGTCCATGTCCAGGAGGATATGATCATCGACCATATCAGCTTCGTAGAATACTATTCCCGTGTCGACCCGCTGTGCTATCTTTGTGATCATACCACCCACGCAAATACATGTCTCGTTGGCCTTGGTGGAGGCCAACGTGTGGAGATGCATGGCTACCCGTGAAGCTAAGTCCATGTTGCTCCATTGGGCACATACATACATGTCGAGAGTTGGACCATCATGAAACTCCCGTAATGCTTGATAGAGGTAACCCAGGTCGATTTTGTGGATCTTACCGGGTTCGTCTCGCGCGAATCGGATTTCCGGACTTGATGCGCGTATCGGATTGCCGGATGCTGCACCCATGAAATCTTCCCCATCTGAGCTTGAGTACCAGCGGAATGCTATCTTCTTCCAAAAATCTTGGAGGACATGCGGAAATCGTCGGTAGTAAGGAGTGCGTTCCCCTTTGGACCTCCAGGATGTCTGCAAATTGCGCCATGCTTAGTCTCACCCATTTCTTGTTCAAGCGGAATTCCATGTACGCTTCGTCGATCGTGTCGTCGGATGGGAAGTAGCATGAGTAGGTGGCCAAGAATTCGCGGGTTACGCTCTTGAATGAGGGCTCGACGCTCCTGCTCAGTGCTCCCCAACCGAGCTTGTCGAATATGTTTCGACGTTCGCTTGAATACCCAACCCTCGAATCGTGCATTCGCACATAGCTTTGCTTGGGCGTTGTTTCAACTTCGATAGGTGCTTCGCCCGCTCGTATGCTTCATCGTGTCGGCCGATCTTGACCAGCTTGGGTGGTCCTTCGACGACGAGATTCTGCTTCGTCTCCAATATCTCTGTGATTGTGTCCGGTCTCATCTCTCTCTTTTGAGAGAACTCGGCTTCCTGTGAAGACGAAGCGACGTCGCTTGTGCGGACTCTTTTAGGTGTCATCTGCAAAGGTATAGTCGATATGGATTGGGGCATTGGGGTTAGGGTGAGAAAAATAGAGTGATTTTTCGGATTTCAGAGAAAACGAGCGGGCCGCCTCTTTCACAGGCGGTCGCTCGAAAAAAAACGAGCGACCGCTCACTGGTTCGGAAGATCGAGATTTCGACCAGAAATCGGGATTTTCCGGTCGAAATCGATCGAAACTAGCCCTAGCAGCTATACCCATCAAAACTTTCGACCTATCTTTAACCAAACTACCCTAATATCACGATTTTGAAAGGAGAAATAACCGGTTAGGGTTTCGGAGAGGGTAGATCTGCGTGGGGTTTGAGCGTGGTGGTTCTAAAACGACAGCGGTGTGGTGGGGCTTTGAAGCGGCGGACTCGGTCATGGTGGCTGGGGAGATCGGTCGCCGGCGAGACAGAAGGGGAGAGAGCATTGGTGATTTTTCGTTAAGTGGTGGTTCTCTCCCCCGAAATCGAGTTAAAAACTCGGTTTCGAGATCGAGCGGTCGCTCGGTTTCTCAGGCGATCACTCGGTATTTATTATTATATGTATATATATATATATTTTTTCGAAAAGCTGCGAGCGATCGCTCGATGAATGGGCGGTCGCCTGGTTTACCGGGCGGGCCGCTCATTTTCTCTGTCATCCGGCGCATGCTAAAATTTTTGGTCCCCCGTTTTTCCTCCCGACGAAAGGACTTGTTTGATTGGAGTGATTTGGGAGAATTTGGAGCCTTTCATGGTGAATAAAAGAAGAAAAGAACGAGGTTCGAAGAATTTACATCCCGGGGGTTAATCGGGGTTGCTAGATAAGGTCGTAGCTAGACCGATGTGGCATTCAGTCTGTAGCACCCGTAACCCGTCTCCCGCTCACGAGTTGTGCCACATGGACGCTCAAACATATGATAAAATAGCGGGAATTTAAAAACATTTTATTTTATTACACACGCAGCGGAAAAACAAGTATATGTTTACAAACCCACATACAGTAGTATACACACAAACATAAGGACGACAACTATAATATAATACAGGGTCAAGTCACTGCCCGTACAAACCAACATAAGTCCAAAGAAAGAAAAGTACATGATCCAGATATCTCCTCACGCGTCACCAGCACCCTCGTCCTGCTGCTGCCAATACTGCTCCGTGCCTGA
>NW_010965160.1:66059-69368 GCF_000463585.1 Tarenaya hassleriana
CATAATCCGAAACACTCACTTAGCTCAAATTCGAGCTTGGGGTTTCGTTGGGGATGTTCTGTAGGGTTGATTGCTGTGTTTATTTGTTGATTTCGACCGAAATCGGGCTCCAATTGAAGGTTGAAGTTTCGGACTTTTGAGAGAGTTTGTGGAGGAGTGAGGGGCGAAATGAGAGGCGAGGAACTGTGAAATGGGCGGACCTAGGGCAGTTCTCGCGTCCCAGAAGAAGCAGGAGGTGGCACACGCCGGAGAGAGGCCGAAATTGCGGCGATGACTCAACAGAAAGGAAGAGGCGGCGCGTGACCTGGCCAAGGCCGCCGGAACGGACGGTCTGCTTGTCAGACCGGACGGTCTGGGCCCTTTTCGTCCGTTTTTCTCGCTCGTTTCGGTCCAATCCTTCGGGTCAACTTGGTTAGTGTCTAATTCAATATTTTAGGGACATTTTTATGACTTATATTTAATTTTCTAAAATTCGGTTCCATGGTGAAATTTACGGGTTATTACATTCTACCCCCCTTAAAATGAATTCGTCCCGAATTCTAATAAGGGAGTTGAGAGAAGATACATACCGAAGAGATGTGGGTAATGGTCGCGTATCTCTTGTTCCGGCTCCCCTGTCATGTCCGAGACTCCTTGGCTGCTCCAAATGACTTTGACCAAAGGAATTTCCTTGTTCCGCAATCTCTTGATTTTCCGATCAACGATCTGAAGTGGTTGATCGCGGATTCTGACATCACTGGTAAGCTCAATCTTCTGTGGTTGCAATATATGCGAAGGATCCGCGATGTACTTCCGCAACATAGATACATGGAATACATCGTGGATGCGACCGAGCTCTGGAGGTAGGTCCAACCGGTACGCTACAGCCCCGACCTTCGCAATCACAGGGTACGGCCCAATGTAACGCGGCTTGAGTTTCCCCGTCTTTCCAAATCGCGTATACCCTCTAATCGCCTGTACTCGGAGAAATACAAGATCGCCCACCTCAACTGTAAAGTCTCTTCTTCTCCGGTCCGCATAAGACTTCTGGCGATCCTGTGCGACCTTCAGATTGACCTTGATCTTGCGGATAACCTCTGTCGTTTCTTCCACAATCTCAGGTCCAAAGATGCGTCGCTCTCCGATCTCCGTCCAACACAAAGGCGTCTTACAAGACCGGCCGTATAAGGCCTCGTAAGGTGGCATACCTATGCTGGCGTGGTAGCTGTTGTTGTACGCAAATTCGCACAACGTCAGGTACCTATCCCAAGGAACTCCCCATTCCAGAATACACGCTCTCAACATGTCCTCGAGCGTCTGAATGGTTCACACCGATTGCCCGTCTGTCTGAGGATGATAAGCAGTACTCATCCTCAGCTGAGTTCCCATCGCGCTCTGTAGGGCACCCCATAGTCGCGCGGTAAACCGGGGATCACGATCTGAAACGATCTCACTCGGAACTCCATGCAAGCGGACAATCTCATCAATATAAATATGTGCCAGCTTCTCCACTGTATACTCCTGTCGAATCGGAATGAAATGTGCGGACTTCGTCAATCGATCGACGACCACCCAAATAGCATTCTTCTTCGCTGGGGTCGTCGGTAATCCAACCTCAAAATCCATCGCAATCGAGTCTTACTTCCATTCCGGAATCTCCAATGGCTGTAACTTCCCACTGGGCATCTGTCGCTCCGCTTTCACCTGCTGACAGATCAAGCAATGGGCGACAAACTCTGCAACGTCCCTCTTGATCCCTGGCCATGTGTACCACTGTCTCAAACCCTGGTACATCTTGCTGGCTCCCAGATGTATGGCCAATCGAGACTGATGTGCCTCTCGCAAAATGTCCGGTCTCAGCTCAAGGTCTGCTGGTACACAAAGTCGCTGATGGAGCCTCAATGCATGCTCCTCATCCATCTGATATCCCTTCTCACCATATCTGCTAATTTCCTCAATAATCTTCTGCAAATCCGGATCATGACTTTGTCCCTCTATCACACGTCTCCTCAAACTCAAATCATGATCCTCCTCGATTTCCATATGTCCTAACATAGCTGATAACTCAACTATGTTCTCCTGCGAAGATGAGAGTATCTGAATAGCTGATAGAATCTTCTTCCGACTCAAGGCATCTGCGACTACATTCGCCTTGCCTGGATGATATGCAATCTCCAAATCATAATCAGCTATCAACTCAATCCATCTACGCTGTCGAAGATTCAGATCCTTCTGCGATATCACATAGGTTAAGCTCTTGTGATCAGTGTTGAGCTTAACCTTCTCTCCATATAGATAGGATCTCCAAATCTTCAACGCATGTACCACTGCTGCCAGCTCCAAATCGTGCGTCGGATAATTCTCCTCATGTTTCCTCAGCTGTCGGGATGCGTATGCAATCACATGTCCTTCCTGCATCAATACGCAACTCAAGCCTTGCTTCGACGCATCGATATACACCTCATACAGTATACCTGGCTGTGGTAATGCCAAGATAGGTGCGGTCGTGAGTCGTCTCTTGAGCTCCACAAAGCTCACTTCGCACTCCGGTGTCCAATCAAACCGCACATTCTTCCCTGTTAACTTTGTCATTGGTTTTGCCAACTTGGCAAAACCCTCGACAAATCTCCTGTAGTACCCTGCCAATCCCAAGAAACTGCGGATCTCTGTGGCATTGGTAGGCGCCTTCCACTCCATCACAGCCTCAATCTTTGCCGGATCCACTTGTACGCCCTGAGCCGAAATCACATGGCCCAAAAATCCAACTTCATGCAACCAGAAAGCACACTTGCTGAACTTCGCATACAACTTCTGCTCCCTCAAACGCTGCAATACCAGACGCAAGTGTTGCTCATGGCTGCGTCGATCCGGTGAGTAGATCAATATATCATCAATGAAGATGATGAAAAACTCGTCGAGGTAATCCATGAATACACGGTTCATCAACTGCATAAATACTGCAGGAGCGTTCGTCAGTCCAAAAGGCATAACGACAAACTCAAAATGTCCATACCGTGTACGGAAAGCCGTCTTCTGCACATCCCCGGCCTTCACACCAATCTGATGATATCCCGAGCGCAAATCTATCTTCGAGAACCACTGTGCACCCTGCAACTGATCAAGTAACTCATCAATCCTCGGCAGTGGATACCGATTCTTAATGGTTACCTGATTAAGTCCTCGATAGTCAATGCACAATCGCATGCTACCGTCCTTCTTCTTGACGAATAGCACGGGCGCTCCCCAAGGCGAAACACTCGGCTGAATGAATCCCTTCTCCATCAACTCATTCAACTGCTTCTTCAATTCTGCCATCTCTGTTGGAGCCAT
>NW_010965160.1:69519-70558 GCF_000463585.1 Tarenaya hassleriana
CCAACCTCATCTCCACCTCCTGGGTAGCTGTCACTACCACGAGAAACACCTCATCTCCCTTCCGAATCATTCGGCTGGCTCGAAATGTTGATATGATCGGGAAAGGATTCCGTGCTCTGTCTCCCATAAACTCAAACTTCCCTGCCGCATCTGCAAACTGAATCACCCGCCTGCGGCAGTCAATATGTGCCTGATGCACGGTCAGCCAATCCATTCCCAATATCAAATCATACCCCTGAATAGGTACTATACTCAGATCAGCTAAGAGATTCCTTCCATAGAGTATTAGAGGGATCCCGCGTAACACCCCGGTCACTGGCAGGATCTCTCCCGAAGGGGTCTCAGATCAGCTAAGAGATTCCTTCCATAGAGTATTAGAGGGATCCCGCGTAACACCCCGGTCACTGGCAGGATCTCTCCCGAAGGGGTATGCACTCTATATCTCTCAGCTGTACAGGAGACAGTCTCCATTGATGCTGTCGTCGAGGGTGACCCCGAGCAGTTAGACGCTGCTACCATCACAGGTATCATACATCTTCATGGTACTGCATGCCACGTTTTGTTTGATACGGGAGCTACACATAGCTTCCTAAGTTTAAGTACAGCGGAGGACTTGGATGTGATGGATATGGATAACAGTGAGGCTGCCAGGACCGCGCAGATCTTGCCCACGTTGCGGGCGAGATCATGTTGGACCATGCCGTACTGGGTATACTTGTTACCGTTGTGGTCAACCTGGCCACTTCGCTAACCAGTGCACCGGAGACGTAGCTGCTTCCAGTCAGCAGAGAGTCAGACCTCCACGCCCTCAGCCACCACGTAGAGGAGGAGTAGCACCACGGGTATATGCACTTGCTGCGGAGGAAGAAGTCCTGGGGGACGGGGCTTACTTTGCTCAGGAGACAGTCACCATTGATGCTGTCGTCGAGGGTGACCCCGAGCAGTTAGACGCTGCTACCATCACAGGTATCATACATCTTCATGGTACTGCATGCCACGTTTTGTTTGATACGGGAGCTACACATAGCTTCCTAAGTTT
>NW_010965160.1:70768-71666 GCF_000463585.1 Tarenaya hassleriana
GCCGCAGGCGGGTGATTCAGTTTGCAGATGCGGCAGGGAAGTTTGAGTTTATGGGAGACAGAGCACGGAATCCTTTCCCGATCATATCAACATTTCGAGCCAGCCGAATGATTCGGAAGGGAGATGAGGTGTTTCTCGTGGTAGTGACAGCTACCCAGGAGGTGGAGATGAGGTTGGATGAGATGCCTGTAGTTCGTGATTTTCCTGACGTCTTTCCGGAGGAATTGCCAGGGCTACCACCGGAGAGAGAGGTGGACTTTTGCATTGATGTGATTCCAGGTACGGAACCGGTATCTAAGACTCCGTACCGAATGGCTCCAACAGAGATGGCAGAATTGAAGAAGCAGTTGAATGAGTTGATGGAGAAGGGATTCATTCAGCCGAGTGTTTCGCCTTGGGGAGCGCCCGTGCTATTCGTCAAGAAGAAGGACGGTAGCATGCGATTGTGCATTGACTATCGAGGACTTAATCAGGTAACCATTAAGAATCGGTATCCACTGCCGAGGATTGATGAGTTACTTGATCAGTTGCAGGGTGCACAGTGGTTCTCGAAGATAGATTTGCGCTCGGGATATCATCAGATTGGTGTGAAGGCCGGGGATGTGCAGAAGACGGCTTTCCGTACACGGTATGGACATTTTGAGTTTGTCGTTATGCCTTTTGGACTGACGAACGCTCCTGCAGTATTTATGCAGTTGATGAACCGTGTATTCATGGATTACCTCGACGAGTTTGTCATCATCTTCATTGATGACATATTGATCTACTCCCCGGATCGACGCAGCCATGAGCAACACTTGCGTCTGGTATTGCAGCGTTTGAGGGAGCAGAAGTTGTATGCGAAGTTCAGCAAGTGTGCTTTCTGGTTGCAGGAAGTTGGATTTCTGGGCCATGTGAT
>NW_010965160.1:72720-73731 GCF_000463585.1 Tarenaya hassleriana
CGTCCATAAACTACGTGCTTAGTGAGTACTTCGGGTTAGACCCGAAGATCATACTCAAATGGCAAATGGCCAAACACAATCAATATTATACATACACTAGATATAAGTGTATACATATATACACACTTCATGCCAGGAAACACAATTCACTCATTCGCACAAGTAATTCACTTATCACACACACTCAGTCCGCATGATGTATCATCGGACATAACCGTCAATTCATCTCTATGTGCATCGCACACATAGGACACCACACCGGATCTGGTCTCACCAGTCCAGGACATATGTACACAAGTCATAGCTCGACCCATCGGGTCTCTCATTAATAACCGTACCGTCAAAAGGAAGGAGAAACAGGGTCTGGACCGGACGGTCTACTTTCCTGGACCGGACGGTCTGCAGGGTCCGGAACGGACGTTCCGAAAAACTCAGAACGGACGGATCGAGGGCACTGGACCGGACGGTCTGGCGACTTAGACCGGACAGTCTGAGTTCGTCTTCTTCCCCCGAAACCCTGCGAACCCTAGAACGGACGGTCCATGCCTGAAACTTCGGTCTAGGCGCACCAGGAACTTCGGGTTTCCAATTTTTGCACCAAACTCAACAAGTTATACATCAAAATGATCCCTAGAACATTAGGAATCCAAATCTAACACCAATTTCATGCAATTTTCACTCAAAACAATCAAATCTCCATTTTCAATTTGATTATCATTTTCAAGCATAATCCGAAACACTCACTTAGCTCAAATTCGAGCTTGGGGTTTCGTTTGGGATGTTCTGTAGGGTTTGATTGCTGTGTTTATTTGTTGATTTCGACCGAAATCGGGCTCCAATCGAAGGTTGAAGTTTCGGACTTTTGAGAGAGTTTGTGGAGGAGTGAGGGGCAAAGTGAGAGGCGAGGAACTGTGAAATGGGCGGACCTAGGGCAGTTCTCGCGTCCCAGAAGAAGCAGGAGGTGGCACACGCCGGAGAGAGGCCGAAATTGCGGCGATGACTCCACCGGAA
>NW_010965160.1:74620-80273 GCF_000463585.1 Tarenaya hassleriana
GTACACGAGTTGAAACGGAGTCATCCCGATCGGTGTCTTAAATGCTGTCCGATATGCCCAAACCGCATCTTCAAGCTTCAAAGCCCAGTCTTTCCTTGACTTGGCCACTGTTTTCTCCAAGATCTGTTTTATCTCCCTGTTGGAGACCTCAACTTGGCCACTCATTTGGGGGTGATAGGGAGTGGCTACTCTATGGTGAACACCATATTTAGTCAATATGCCCTGAATCACTCTATTAACGAAGTGCGCTCCCCCATCACTTATCACCACTCTCGGGACTCCAAACCGAGGAAATATGACTCTTTTGAACATTCGTGAAACAGTGCTTGAATCATTCTTCGGGCTAGCAAGTACTTCCACCCATTTCGTCACGTAATCTACAGCCACAAGGATGTATAGGTTACCACAGGATGATGGAAATGGTCTCATGAAGTCGATTCTCCACACATCGAACGGTTCCACTTCTAAGATGTAGTTTTGTGGCATCTCATTCCGACGCGAAATATTCCCTGTTCTTTGAGAAGCATCGCAAGAGCTCACAAAACGGTGGGCATCCTTAAAGAGAGTCGGCCAATAAAAACTCGCTTGCAAAACCTTCGCGGATGTCTTGGCCGAAGCAAAATGACCTGCATAATCCGATGCATGACAATGATGGATCACTTGTTGCACTTCCTCTTCGGGGGTGCATCTTCTAAATAACCCGTCTTTTCCCCGTTTGAAGAGAAATGTTTCGTCCCAAAAGTAATCCCAAACATCGTGGAGGAACTTTTTCTTTCCATTATAGCTCAACTCCGGTGGAATCACCTTGACAACCAAATAATTGACAAAATCCGCATACCAAGGGACATCGGAACTAACCTCTAATGCTAAAATTTGTTCCTCTCGTAGTGAATCATTGATCGACATCTCATGGGGTACTTCTAGTCTTGACAAATGATCGACCACTGTATTCTTTGTCCCCTTTCGATCTCGAATTTCCAAATCAAATTCTTGTAGAAGCAATATCCATCTAATCAACCGTGGCTTGGCATCTTTCTTTGTGAGTAGATATCGCAAGGCTGCGTGGTCCGTATAAACAATGACTTTTGATCCAACCAAATAGGATCGGAATTTCTCAAACGCAAATACTACCGCCAGGACCTCCTTCTCCGTAGTTGAGTAATTCATTTGGGCGTCATCTAGTGTCTTACTAGCGTAGTAAATCGCATGATGTTTGCCATCTTTTTTCTGTCCCAAGACCGCACCCACGGCGTAATCACTAGCATCACACATGAGTTCAAAGGGAAGATCCCAATCCAGGGGTTGGATGATTAGAGGTGTCACCAACGCCTTTTTGAGTGTTTCGAAGGCTTGATGACACTCCTTGTCAAACTAAATGACACGTCTTTTCCCAAAAGAGTGGTTAGGGGTCTTGAGATCTTCGAGAAATCTTTTATGAAATGCCTATTGAACCCCGCATGTCCGAGGAAGCTTCGGATTCCTTTCACGTTCGTCGGGGGAGGAAGCTTCTCAATAACTTCGACCTTTGCTCTATCAACCTCAATCCCTTTATCTGAAATCCTATGACCAAGCACGATGCCCTTTTGCATCATAAAGTGACATTTTTCCCATTTTAAAACCAAGTTCGCCTTGCTGCACCTGTCTAATACTCGATGAAGATTAGTTAGACACACATCAAAAGAGGGTCCATGGACCGAAAAATCGTCCATGAACACTCCATTATATCTTCAATCACATCAGAAAAAATAGCCATCATACATCTTTGAAACATGGCCGGTGCATTGCATAATCCGAATGGCATGCGTCTATATGCAAATGTACCATAAGGGCATGTGAATGTTGTCTTTTCTTTATCGCTAGGATGAATTGGAATTTGGAAAAATCCGGAATAGCCATCGAGAAAGCAAAAATATGAATGCAATGCGAGTCTTTCTAACATTTGATCAATGAATGGTAAAGGAAAGTGGTCTTTACGGGTATTTGTGTTTAGCTTCCGATAGTCAATAAACATTCTCCATCCCGTGATTGTCCTTGTTGGTATGAGTTCATTGTTCTCATTAGGAACGACCGTGATACCTCCTTTTTTGGGTACAACTTGTACCGGGCTAACCCAAGAACTATCCGAAATCGGGTAAATAATCCCCGCATCTAACAATTTCAAAATCTCTTTCTTGACTACTTCTTTCATGTTCGGGTTTAGCCTACGTTGATGCTCGATTGACGATTTGGTATCATCCTCTAAATGTATGCGGTGCATGCAAAGAGAGGGGCTAAGACCTTTGATGTCTCCTAGAGTGTACCCTACTTGACCCTCATCTAATGTATCGTTAACGATAATGGGATAAGTAGAAGTTGATCCGAGGAAAACATACCTTAACCCTTGAGGTAGGGGTTTCAATTCCACTTGTGGGGCATGTTTGGGATCCCAACCGATGTGTGTGTCTCCTCTCGGGACTTGAGGCGCGTCGGGTATGGCTCGAGTGGTTGCGAAGAGGGCTTCGAACTGTAATTCTTCCCTCTCAGATAGAATTGGGCGGTCGCTCGTTTTGTCCGAAACTGAGTCGATTTTGCTCAGACTTTTCAGGCGGACCGCCTGGAAATTCGAGCGGTCGCTCGTTTCCTCAGAATCCACTTCGAATTTGCTCAGAAATAGTGGGCGGGCCACCTGCTTTCCCGGGCGGTCGCTCGTTTCTTCAATATTTTCTTCGAATTTGCTCAGAAATTTCGGGCGGGCCGCCTGCTTTCCTGGACGGTCGCCCGTTTTTTCCTAGATCTATTCTTCTTCTAAGACTTTCGGGCGGGCCGCCCGAAAATCTGGGCGGGCCGCTCGAAATACTGCAGAAGCTTCTTTTTCTTCTTCCCGATCGTCTAATGCCCAGCTAATCTCCTCGATTTCTTTCCAGTTGCTATATAAACTTGCTTCTGCGGCCATAAGTGAGATTTCTAGCGGATCCACTTCACGAAATTCTCCAATCACTTCCTCTGCCATTGCTTCGAGTATATCCGCATAACATACCGTATCACTTGTTGACGGTTGCTTCAGATTCTGATCGAGGGTAAACTCGACTGTCTCGTCTCCAATTTTCATCGTCAATCTACCAGCTCGAACGTGCACTACAGCTTCCGCTGTGCTTAAAAATGGTCAGCCTAGTATGATCGGTACCTTGGAATCTTCATTCATGTCTAAAACCACGAAATCTACTGGCATAGAACCCACCAATCTTCAAAGGTACATCCTCTAGTATTCTTGCTGGATACTTGACTGATCGATCCGCTAATTGCAGTGCCATTCTTGTAGGTTTTAGCTCACCAATATTCAGCTTCTTGTAGATTGACAAGGGCATTAAGCTCACGCTTGCTCCAAGATCACATAGGACTCGATCTATCTCAATATTTCTCAACTTGCAAGGTATAGAGAAACTCCCCGGATCGGACATCTTCAGAGGAAGTTCGTGCTTCGTGATTGCGGCACTAACCTCGGTACTAAGAGCTACTGTTTCTTTCTCCACAACCCTTTTCTTCGTCAAAATATCTTTCAAAAACTTTGCGTAGGAGGGCATTTGGAGAATTGTCTCGTGGAAGGGCATTGTAATCTCCATCTTCTTTAACATCTCCGCAAACTTCCCGAACTGGCTGTCCTCATTAAATTTCTTTAGACGAGAAGGGAAAGATATCGGGGGTACCTTAGGTGGAGGCGGGATGTAGGCTGGTTCTTTCTCCTGTTTTTGCACTTTAGGGATGTCTTCCTCTACCCTTTGCCCTTTTCCTCCCTCGTCAACCCCGGAGGTGCTACTTTCTCAACCATTGGGGTGTAATATATGGAAGTTGTTTTCCACTCCTTAGTTCGACTGCATTGATATGCTCACGAGGGTTCACTTCGTTCTTTCCGGGAAGCATTCCTTGCTGTCTTGATGAGGAGGAGGATGCAATTTGGGCCACCTGATTGTCCAAAATCTTCAAGTGAGCTTGTTCTCCTTCCAATTGCTTATTGAATGCAACTTGCTCATTTTCAATGCTCCCAATGGATACTCCTTGTGATTTTTGACCTTGGAGGATTTGAAATAGCATATCCTTGATGTCCGGGTCTTGATCCTTGGGTTGCACTTGCTGTGGTCTATAGTTGGAATTTCCTTGGTAACCTTGACTCCCTTGACCTTGTTGTTGATACTTTGATTGAAAACCCGGAGGTCCTTGGTTGTTCCGTTGGAAAGCGGGTTGAGGATTTAGCACATTCGATGTGTTCTTGTAGGAGAAATTGGGATGATTCCTCGATCCCGAGTTGTATAGGTTGAATGGATGAGTGTATTGGTTTTGGCCGACATAGTTGGCCTCTTCCGCTTCTTGATCAATCATATACATACCCGGTTGAACTTGCGCTACATTGTGATCCTCCACAACAGTTACTTGTTTGGCATTCGCAAGTTGGACCTTTATCTCTGCAAGGTCGGCTAGCACCGCCTTAAGAGCTGCGTTGTCACCCACATCTCCTTTCACTGAGCTTCTCCTACTGAACTCATTGGACATGTGGCTACGTCCTTTGGCCAGTTTTGTATTGTTGCTTCCAATTCTTGGAAAGGGATGTCATATATGTCACCTCCACACGCTGCATCAATCCAAGACCGAGTATCATCCTTCAACCCATGGATAAAGATGGATAAAAGGTAATCTCTTTCCATTCCATGGTGAGGGCACATTCTTTGATATTCCTTGAAGCGTTCCCACGCATCATGGAGATTCTCCCCGTCCTCTTGCACAAAATCATTAATCCGATTCCTCGCATGTTGAGTCTTGGTAGGAGAATAGTATTGCATAAGGAACTGCTCTTCCATCTCATCTTATGTTGAGATAGAGTTTGGCTCAAGAATGTAGACCCAATCTCTAGCTCTCTCCGTAAGCGAGTAGGGGAAAGTTTCGAGGAATACGTCTTCAAGAGTAATCCCCGGTCCCTTCTTGATTGCCTTACAGTTTATCTTGAAGTTCGTAAGGTGAGCATTCGGATCCTCGTTTGGTCTCCCCCGAAAACTCATATTGTTGAGCATTTGAATACATTGCGGTAGGAGTTCAAAATCTTCTAGAGGTCTCCGGCTGATGCATGACAGTAACTGAGTGTGCTTCGGTTGTGTGTATGTTCGAAGCGTTCTAGGGGGTGCTTGGGCTGGACCTCTTTGGGCATTAACCCCTCTCAACAACTCTTCGGCCATGTCGGGCAGTTCTCTTCGTGCGTTGTTCTCTCTCAGCATTTCTTCGGCCATTCTCCACTGTCTTTGCTGTCTCCGAGCGAAGCGCAGTGTTCTTTCTATTTCGGGGTCGAAGACAAGTTGATCTCTATCGGTGGTACTTCTTGTCATACACCGGAAGAACTGCGCACCAAAGAGACAAAACGAACCGAAAGTGCTGTGAAACGGTTATGTCGCAAAGTAATCCAAACAAAAATCCAAGCAATGGTGATCTAGCAAAAATCTAGACTAACACGAAAACTCCTAGTCCCCGGCAACGGCGCCAAAAACTTGATGCGCACGCAGCGAGTTATATATATTACCCGATTCGTACCACTATCCGCAAGTATACGGTAGTTATAGTAACGGGGTCGAACACGAGGACTAGGTTGTGTTAATCTATCCCTAAGCTAGATTGATGGTTTAATAAAAGTATG
>NW_010965160.1:81102-85445 GCF_000463585.1 Tarenaya hassleriana
CCCATTTTTTCTGATCAAATTCTCGGGATGAATTTCGCTAATGGGCGACCGCTCGGCAAAATGAGCGGGCCGCCCATTATTTCTGAGCTTTCCGGGTCTTCTCGATTCTGCTCCTTTTCCGTGCCTTGTGCGTGAATGTCTCGTTTGATCATCCTGCATGAAAAATGGAGAAAAGAATCCTACCCATGACCGTCTAACGTCCTATTATGCCTAAGGTATGTGCAAAGTGTGATGTAAGACGTTAGAAAAACCGGTGAAAATCCTGTGTGAGCAGTACTCAATCGTACCTTAGTGCCCATAGCCTCTCGTAAACTGTTCCAAAACCTCGAAGTAAATCGTGGATCTCTGTCCGACACGATACTAATAGGGATTCCATGAAGTCTTACCACCTCCTCTATGCAGACCTGTGCTAAAAGAAGCATTGAGAATGTCTTTTTAATCGCGATAAAATGTGCAGACTTAGTTAAATGGTCCACAATAACCCATATTGCACCATTTTCTTTTGGTTTCCTTGGCAACCCAACTACGAAATCCATCGTCACCAAGTCCCATTTCCACTGAGATATTGATAGTGACTGTAGTTTTCCTGCAGGTACTTGGTGCTCGGCTTTAACTATCCCATGATGAGATAGAGTTTGGCTCGAGGGTGTAGAGCCAATCTCTTGCTCTCTCCATTAAAGAATAGGGAAAGGCTTCAAGGAGCACATCATTCATAGTTATGACTGACCCTTTCTTTATCGCCTTACAATTCATCTTGAAGTTTGTAAGGTGGGCGTTTGGATCCTCGTTGGGCCTACCCCGAAAACTCATGTTGTTGAGCATCTGGATGCATTGTGGTTGGAGTTCGAAGTCCTCCAACGGCTCCTTGTTAATGCAAGAGAGGAGTTGAGTGTGCTTCGGTTGTGTGTATGTTCGAAGCGTTCTAGGGGGTGCTTGGGCTGGACCCCTTTGGGCATTGACCCCTCTCAACAGCTCTTCGGCCATCTCGGGTTGTTCTCTTCGTGCGTTGTTCTCTCTCAGCATTTCTTCGGCCATTCCCCACTGTCTTTGCTGTCTCCGAGCGAAGCGTAGAGTCCTTTCTATTTCGGGGTCGAAGACGAGTTGATCTCTACCGGTGGTACTTCTTGTCATGCACCGGAAGAGCTGCACACCAAAGAGACAAAACGAACCGAAAGTGCTGTGAAACGGTTATGTCGCAAAGTAATCCAAACAAAAATCCAAGCAATGGTGATCTAGCAAAAATCTAGACTAACACGAAAACTCCTAGTCCCCGGCAACGGCGCCAAAAACTTGATGCGCACGCAGCGAGTTATATATATTACCCGATTCGTACCACTATCCGCAAGTATACGGTAGTTATAGTAACGGGGTCGAACACGAGGACTAGGTTGTGTTAATCTATCCCTAAGCTAGATTGATGGTTAAATAAAAGTATGATTTGTGATGAGTGTCGGAACACAAGAAAACAAGTAAAATTAACGGGGTTGCAAACAATGATTCTAGGCGTTGTGGGTTCGGGATCCCTCAAGACTTGCATGGACGGTTGATGTTACTACAATATCTACGGGTTTATCTTCCAAATGGGGGTTTCAAGCACTTCATCTAGAGTTTGTCTCTCCCGAGCTTAAACTCACTACCTAGAGAATCGATTTACCCATCTCCCAATGATCTAAATGATCTCTAGATGCATTAGTGTACCCTATCATGAACCCTAAGCAAGTTAAGCCATTCCCAATGTGAATAACTCACTCATTTGATGTTTGGTTCCAAACATCATCCCCATATCCCTATGATCAATGTGTTCTAACATCACACCAACTAAGATTTCGCCAAAGTTGATAGCATTAAGCACAAAACATCAAACCCATGGAAGAAAACTCATAAACATCATAGGTTAAGCATAGGTATCCATACAAAAGTGGGGATCCCTCATCCACAACAAAAGTTACTACTCTATACCTAGGGTTTCAAAACAGAAAACCAAATGAGGAAACATAGAAAAGGGAAAAGAGAAGCTCAAGATGGTCTTCAATGGTAGCCTTCTTCTTTTCCAAGTTTTCTAGGTCTCCAAAATCCCCTCTTTCACTTCTCCAAGGTGTTTTTCTTCAAGTTGGTCGAGTCCCCCTTCTCTCTCCTCAAACTCCCTCTTTTATGCAAGTGCAGCAGCTAGGTTTCTCCTCAAAAATCGGGCTTTTCCTTTTTGGGCCGGATTTAATAACGGGCAGTCGCTCACTTTTTCCTCAGGATCGCCCGTTTTCGTCTTCAGGATCGCCCGTTTTTCTGGTTCCGGGCGACCGCTCGTTCTTCATAGTGCACGGTCGACCGCCTGGTTTCTTGAGCGACCGCCTGGTTTCTTGATTTCGGCGTCGAGCGACCGCTCGTTTAAATGGGCGGGCCACCCATTTTTTCTGATCAAATTCTCGGGATGAATTTCGCTAATGGGCGACCGCTCGGCAAAATGAGCGGGCCGCCCATTATTTCTGAGCTTTCCGGGTCTTCTCGATTCTGCTCCTTTTCCGTGCCTTGTGCGTGAATGTCTCGTTTGATCATCCTGCATGAAAAATGGAGAAAAGAATCCTACCCATGACCGTCTAACGTCCTATTATGCCTAAGGTATGTGCAAAGTGTGATGTAAGACGTTAGAAAAACCGGTGAAAATCCTGTGTGAGCAGTACTCAATCGTACCTTAGTGCCCATAGCCTCTCGTAAACTGTTCCAAAACCTCGAAGTAAATCGTGGATCTCTGTCCGACACGATACTAATAGGGATTCCATGAAGTCTTACCACCTCCTCTATGCAGACCTGTGCTAAAAGAAGCATTGAGAATGTCTTTTTAATCGCGATAAAATGTGCAGACTTAGTTAAATGGTCCACAATAACCCATATTGCACCATTTTCTTTTGGTTTCCTTGGCAACCCAACTACGAAATCCATCGTCACCAAGTCCCATTTCCACTGAGATATTGATAGTGACTGTAGTTTTCCTGCAGGTACTTGGTGCTCGGCTTTAACTAGCTGACACGTTAGACAATGAGTAACAAACTTTGCAATATCCTTTTTCATGCCATGCCAAAGAAAGTACTGCTTCAAATTCCGATACATCTTTGTAGTACCCGGATGTATGGAATATCGCGTATTATGCACCTCTTTTCAATAACTCTTTCCTCAATTCTTCATCTTTAGGCACATATGCACGACATCTCAATAGTATCAACCCATCATTTGAAGTGGAATACTCTGCCCTTGTAAAATCTTCGGGCTTTTCCATCAATTCTTTCGTTTTTTCATCTGTTTCTTGAGTCATCTTCACCTTTTCCAACCAACTATCCCATTTTATAGCACTACTTTCCAATTCATCTCGATTCTCCTGAGTTGATATCTGCATTAAACTCAATTGAGTTGTTAGATCACTTGTCAATCTTAAAGTAGATAACTCAACTTTCTTTCTACTCAAGGCATCTGCAACCACATTAGCTTTGCCGGGATGATAGGCAATATCCACATCGTAATCTGCCACTAATTCCATCCACTTGCGTTGTCTCAAATTTAGTTCCTTTTGAGAGAACACATACTTGAGACTTTTATGGTCAGTGTATACTTGAACCTTTTCCCCATACAAGTAAGATCTCCAAATCTCCAGTGCAAAAATCACAGTTGCAAGTTCTAAATCGTGAGTAGGGTAGTTTTCTTCATGTTTTCGCAGTTGGCGTGATGCATACGCAATAACGCGGTCTTCTTGCATCAACACGCATTCTAACCCTTGGTGAGAGGCATCACTATACACCACAAACGGTTTTCCGGGCTTTGGTAATGCCAAAATAGGAGCTGATGTCAATCGCTTCTTCAACTCTTCAAAACTTGTCTCGCATTTTTCGTCCCATTCAAACTTCACACCCTTTCCCGTCAATCTCGTCAATGGCTTAGATAGGTTGGCAAAACCCTTTACAAACTTTCTGTAATACCCAGCCAATCCGAGGAAGCTTCGAATCTCTGTAGCATTAGACGGTCTCATCCAATCAACTATAGTCGACACTTTGGATGGATCTACTTTCACTCCTTCCGCAGATACCACATGCCCCAAAAATCCTACCTCGTGCATCCAAAAGTCACACTTACTCACCTTTGCATATAACTTTTCTTTCCTTAAGCGTTCCAACACCTTCTGCAAATGTATCATATGATCCTCACGAGATTTGGAATACACAAGGATGTCATCAATGAAGATGATAACAAACTCGTCCAAATAATCCCTGAATGTTGTGTTCATCAACTAGGAGAAACCCTCTTATACGTTTCTGGGGGGGGTTATTAATCTACATCTATCCCAATGAGCCGTTTATCGA
>NW_010965160.1:94656-96616 GCF_000463585.1 Tarenaya hassleriana
CACATGGGTCGAATTTATCGAATTAGTGACTTGGCATGGTTATGCAGTGATTAATCATGGATTTTAACATCAATAACAACTTTAAAATCATATTCGTTTCAATTTCCATATTCAAATCACTCCTGCAAATGTAATCCATAAGTGATACTAGTGTTTCATGACAACTTATGAACAAATTGTACTAATGTTCATATAACTCTTACACTCAACTTTCTTTCTACTCAAGGCATCTGCAACCACATTAGCTTTGTCGGGATGATAGGCAATATCCACATCATAATCTGCCACTAATTCCATCCACCTGCGTTGTCTCAAATTTAGTTCCTTTTGAGAGAACACATACTTGAGACTTTTATGGTCAGTGTATACTTGAACTTTTTCCCCGTACAAGTAAGATCTCCAAATCTTCAGTGCAAAAATCACAGCTGCAAGTTCTAAATCGTGAGTAGGGTACTTTTCTTCATGTTTTCGCAGTTGGCGTGATGCATACGCAATAACGCGGTCTTCTTGCATCAACACGCATCCTAACCCTTGGTGAGAGGCATCACTATACACCACAAACTGTTTTCCGGGCTTTGGTAATGCCAAAATAGGAGCTGATGTCAATCGCTTCTTCAACTCTTCAAAACTTGTCTCGCATTTTTCGTCCCATTCAAACTTCACACCCTTTCCCGTCAATCTCGTCAATGGCTTAGATAGGTTGGCAAAACCCTTTACAAACTTTCTGTAATATCCAGCCAATCCGAGGAAGCTTGAATCTCTGTAGCATTAGATGGTCTCACCCAATCAACTATAGTTGACACTTTGGATGGATCTACTTTCACTCCTTCCGCAGATACCACATGCCCCAAAAATCCTACCTCGTGCATCCAAAAGTCACACTTACTCACCTTTGCATATAACTTTTCTTTCCTTAAGCGTTCCAACACCTTCTGCAAATGTATCATATGATCCTCACGAGATTTGGAATACACAAGGATGTCATCAATGAAGATGATAACAAACTCGTCCAAATAATCCCTGAATGTTGTGTTCATCAACTCCATAAAAACTGCAGGTGCATGAGTAAGTCCAAACGGCATGACAACAAATTCAAAGTGTCCATACCTTGTTCTGAAAGCAGTTTTCTTTATATCATCATCTAGAACACGTATCTGGTGGTAACCTGATCGTAAATCAATCTTCGAAAACCAACTAGCACCTTGAAGTTGGTCCAATAGCTCATCAATTCTTGGAAGTGGATATTTGTTCTTTATTGTTACCTGATTCAATTCTCGATAATCGATGCATAATCTCATACTCCCATCTTTCTTCTTAACAAATAGTACAGAAGCACCCCAGGGAGAAGTACTAGGTCTTATAAAACCTTTTCCAATCAATTCCACCAATTGTTTCTTTGACTCAGTCATTTCTGAAGCAGCCATACGATAAGGGGCTCTAGTGATAGGTTCAACTCCCTGTTTCAACTCAATAGGAAAAGATATCTCTCTTAGAGGAGGTATCCCATGTAGAACTTCCGGGAAAACATCAGGAAAATCATTAACAACCGGTATATCCTCTAGTCTACTTGATATTTTCGGTCCGTTTAATTCTATTACCGCTAAATACGCCTCACTCCCTTGTTGAATTAGCCGGTTTACCCGCACTGCTTAAATGAAAGGCAAACTTGAAGTCTTTCTTACACCCTCAAACTCTAGTACCAAAGATCCCTCTTGTTCAAAACGAACTCTACCTCTCTTACAATCCAGATGAGCTCGATGACTTGATAACCAATCCATACCCTCTCTTACAATCCAGATGAACTCTACCTCTCTTACAATCCAGACGAACTCTACCTCCCTGGATTGGTACCACTATCAGATGAACATGTAAGTCATGTATACCAATCAGAACCGATACATCACGAATCATTCCTTCCGATTCCATTTCCTCTCCACCAGGTGTATGGACCAATACTCTA
>NW_010965160.1:96872-98073 GCF_000463585.1 Tarenaya hassleriana
ACATACCTATGATTGTTGTCGTTTCTTCTTCCTCTTGCTCTTCAGTTCCTAGAGCATAGACCCTAGGCTTCACCGCTGGTCTCTTAGCAGCTTGTTGTTGATGAACTGGTTTTTGTTCAATCCTCTTAGGTGCTTCTCTTTTTAACTCGAGACAATCGCTCTTATAATGTCCCGCCCTTCCACAGTGGAAACAAGTGATCTGGAGCAATCTACACTCGCCAAAGTGACGTCTCCCACATTGTGAGCACATCGGGATACCGGATGTATAAGGTTGCATAAGCGCCTTGCCCTTACTCTTGTCATCTTGGACTAGATGCCTATGACTGGGGTTAGTCGACCGCTTAGTAGATGCTTCGATTTCACGTTCTGTTCTCTCAGCTCGATCGACCATATCAACTATTTCTGACATCGAGTTGATTTTCAAAAGTTCCACCTATAGATAAACAATCTCAATTTAGCAAGGTAACATTATCTCAATGAGATATATGTGGTTGTTCGAAACCTACCTTTGCCTTGAGAGACGGACGAAGTCCTCTTACGAACTTTTTAACCCTTAAGGTCTCTGTTTGCAGCATCTCACCCCCATATCTAGCCAATGCATTGAATTCCCTCTCGTATTCTTTCACTGAACGATTTCCTTGTTGAAGGCTAATAAGCTTCATCATCATCTCCTCTTGTACTCCAGGTGAGTAATATTTCTCTCGAAATGCATGGGCGAACTGTCCCCAAGTGAACTGATAGTTTGTCCTAAATGGTTGGGCAACTCCTTTCCACCAGTGTCGCGCCTCCCCATCAAGATGGTAGATGGATATGTGTGCCCTAAAAAGATCAGGACACTGGATAAGATCAAATATCTGAGTCATCCTGTCCAACCAATCCTCGGCCACAGCTGGATCAGATGTACCACCAAATCTTGGAGTTGTACGACACTCCACTCGATCAAGGAACTGGAAAAATTCTACATTCATCACAGGTGGTGCAGGTGCAGAAGTTGCAGCCGGTTGTACGGGAGGTGGAGGTGGTGGTACATAAGGCGGTGGTGGTGCAGGGACCGGTTGTGGAGCTGGTGCTGCTCCCTGTTGTCTCACAGTAGTGATGAGCTCCATCAGTAAATTCCTCATTTCTTGCATATGATCAGGCTGGGGAGGATTTCCACATCTCCCCTCCTCTGGGACTGGACGTCCTCGTCCACGACCAGGTG
>NW_010965160.1:98197-113605 GCF_000463585.1 Tarenaya hassleriana
TGAGGCGTATTTAGCGGTAATAGAATTAAACGGACCAGAAACATCGAGTAGACTAGAAGATATACCGGTTGTTAAAGATTTTTCTGATGTTTTTCCGGAAGATCTACATGGAATACCTCCTGTAAGAGAGATATCTTTTCCTATTTAGTTGAAACAGGGAGTTGAACATATCACTAGAGCCCCTTATCGTATGGCTGCTTCAGAAATGGCTGAGTTAAAGAAACAAGTGGTGGAGTTGATTGGAAAAGGTTTTATAAGACCTAGTACTTCTCCTTGAGGTGCTCCTGTACTATTTGTTAAGAAAAAAGATGGGAGTATGAGATTATGCATCGATTATCGAGGATTGAATCAGGTAACAATAAAGAACAAATATCCACTTCCAAGAATTGATGAGCTATTGGACCAACTTCAAGGTGCTAGTTGGTTTTCGAAGATTGATTTACGATCAGGTTACCACCAGATACATGTTCTAGATGATGATATAAAGAAAACTGCTTTCAGAACAAGGTATGGACACTTTGAATTTGTTGTCATGCCGTTTGGACTTATTAATGCACCTGCAGTTTTTATGGAGTTGATGAACAAAACATTCAGGGATTATTTAGACGAGTTTGTTATCATCTTCATTGATGACATCCTTGTGTATTCCAAATCTCGTGAGGACCATATGATACATTTGGAGAAGGTGTTGGAATGCTTAAGGAGAGAAAAGTTATATGCAAAGCTGAGTAAGTGTGACTTTTGGATGCAAGAGGTAGGATTTTTGGGGCATGTGGTGTCTGCGGAAGGAGTGAAAGTAGATCCATCCAAAGTGTCAACTATAGTTGATTGGGTGAGACCATCTAATGCTACAGAGATTCAAGCTTCCTCGGATTGGCTGGATATTACAGAAATTTTGTAAAGGGTTTTGCCAACCTATCTAAGCCATTGACGAGATTGACAGGAAAGGGTGTGAGGTTTGAATGGGACGAAAAATGCGAGATAAGTTTTGAAGAGTTGAAGAAGCGATTGACATCAGCTCCTGTTTTGGCATTAGCAAAGCCCAGAAAACCGTTTGTGGTGTATAGTGATACCTCTCACCAAAGGTTAGGATGTGTGTTGATGCAAGAAGACGGTGTTATTGCGTATGCATCACGCCAACTGCGAAAACATGAAGAAAACTACTTACTCACGATTTAGAACTTGCAGCAGTGATTTTCGCCCTCAAGATTTGGAGATCTTACCTGTATAGAGAAAAAGTTCAAGTATATACTGACCATAAGAGTCTCAAATATGTGTTCTCGCAAAAGGAACTTAATTTGAGACAACGGAGATGGATGGAACTAGTGGCAGATTATGATGTAGATATTGCCTATCATCCTGGCAAAGCTAATGTGGTTGCAGATGCCTTGAGTAGAAAGAAAGTCGAGTTATCTACTTTGAGATTGGCGAGTGACCTAACGACTCAATTGAGTTTAATGCAGATATCAGCTCAGAAAAATCGGGATGGGTTAGAAGCTAGTGCTATAAAATGGGATAGTTGGCTGGAAAAGGTGAAGATTTCTCAAGAAACAGATGAAAAGACGAAAGAATTGATGGAAAACCCCGAAGCTTTTACAAGGGCAGGTTATTCCACTTCCAATGATGGGTTGATACTATTGAGAGGTCGTGCTTATGTGCCTAAAGATGAAGAGTTGAGGAAAGAATTATTGAAAGAGGCACATAATACGCGATATTCCATACATCAGGGTACTACAAAGATGTATCATAATTTGAAGCAGTACTTTCTTTGGCATGGCATGAAAAAGGATATTGCAAAGTTTGTTACTCATTGTCTAACATGTCAGCTAGTTAAAGCCGAGCACCAGGTACCTGCAGGAAAACTACAGTCACTATCGATACCTCAGTGGAAATGGGACTTGGT
The DNA here is from genome assembly GCF_000463585.1 of Tarenaya hassleriana. Lineage (NCBI taxonomy): Eukaryota > Viridiplantae > Streptophyta > Magnoliopsida > Brassicales > Cleomaceae > Tarenaya > Tarenaya hassleriana. Next base: position 100,101 of record NW_010965160.1, read on the forward strand.
GACGATGGATTTTGTAGTTGGTTTGCCAAGGACACCAAAGGAAAATGATGCGATATGAGTTATTGTGGACCGTTTAACTAAGTCTGCACATTTTATCGCGATTAAAAAGACATTCTCAATGTCTCGTTTAGCACATGTCTACATAGAAGAGGTGGTAAGAGTTCATGGAGTCCCTACCAGTATTGTGTCGGACAGAGATCCATGATTTACTTCGAGATTTTGGAACAGTTTCCAAAGGGCTATGGACACTAAGTTACGATTGAGTACAGCTTATCATCCCCAAACTGATGGACAATCAGAGAGAACGATACAAACGCTAGAGGATATGTTACATGCATGTGTATTGGATTGGGGAGGAGAACGGGATTGTCACTTACCACTGGTGGAATTCGCTTACAATAACAATTTTCATTCAAGTATCGGGATGTCACCCTTTGAGGCGTTATATGGAAGACCTTGTAAGACACCTCTTTGTTGGACAGAAGTCGGGGAAAGACGATTGTTAGGTCCTGATATAGTGGATGAAACCACAAACAAGATTAAGGTAATCCAGAAACAGATGAAGGTAGCACAAGATAGACAGAAAAGTTACGCGGATAAACATAGACGTGATATAACTTTTCAAGAGAATGACGAAGTATTTCTCAAAGTACAAGCAACTAAAGGAAAAGCACGTTTCGGAATGACGGAAAAACTAAAACCCAGATTCATTGGACCTTTCAAGGTATCGAGTAAGATGGGAGCAGTGGCTTATAAGATTGGCTTACCTCCAGAGTTGGCTCAAGTTCATGATGTGTTTCATGTATCCATGTTTCGGAAGTAGCATCCTGACCCTGATCACATTATTGATTATCAACCGCTTGAGTTAAAACCGGATGGGACGTATGAAGAAGAACCTATCGAGATTGTAGAACGGAAGGTTAAACAACTGCGGCGAAGAGGAATTCCTCTAGTAAAAGTCATATGGACATATCATAAAGGAAGAGATGCGACGTGGGAATTGGAGAACGACATGAAGACTCGTTATCCCCACCTTTTTGGTAAGAAAAAAAAACCATTCATACTATATTAAGTCGTTCTCGAATTCGGGACGAATTCTTCTTTTAAGGGTGGTGGAATTATAACGGTCATTTTCTCTTTTTAGAAATTTAAATAGGATTTAGTTGAATAATTAAAACAATTGAGAAAAATCGGTGATTTCGGTAATGGTTTCAATACCAAATAAAAGTTTGATACAAATTTAAAAATTTTCTAGAAATATGGGATTAGATTGTAAAATTTATAAGGTTTTGTTTTTCTCCCTATTTTTTTCTTCACCTACTGCCGCACATCCAATCACAATCTCTTTCTATCTCTCTCTCAAGCTCGCTCTCTCACGATCTGTCAGGTAAAACCTTTCTCCACTCAGCTCTCTCTTCCACTCCCACTCACACGTACAAGATTCTTATTTTTGTACTATCTTCATCATCATCCCCAACATCATCATCTCCTGCGTACTTCTTATTATTATTATTATTATTATTATTATTATTATTATTAGTATTATTATTATTATCATTAATTATGACCATTATTATTATTATTATTATTATTATTATTATTATTATTATTATTATTATTTCTCTCTATCCCATGTTACGACTTAAATCCTTTGATGTTGTGATCCAAATTTTAAAACCCGTTTTACCAAAAATCTAAACAGTTAGAGTCTTTTTTTTATGATTTAACCGAATAGATTTTTTTTATGATTGTTAAATTGTTAATCAATATTTTAGGTGGAGAAAATCTTGAGATTGATGAACCCGGGATCGAGGATTAGAATAGACATTTGAGATTCAACATTTAGACCGAGGTGAGGGAACTCGACATAACTCCTCTTTCTTCTATTCGCTTAGACATGATGATAGGGAACGTAGATATCATGCGGTTAGGATTTTAGGATAGACGCCTTAAATTTTCTTGCGAATTTATGATGCATGTTGATTGTTGATTGATGACTGATGAGTGATGATTGAGGATTGATGATGATTGATGATTGCTAAGTAATGAATGATGATTGATGATTGATAAATTTCTGTTGAGTGATTATGGCTTGTGACATTTCTTAATGGATTTATTGGATCGTTAGAATGAGTTGAACTGTTGATACTAATTAAATTTTGGCATGATGTTCGGAAAGATAGGAGAAGTAAAGAATTGAGCTAGGGACTGTGATGTGACCTCAGACTGTGCTAAAAATATTTTTAAAGTGAGTTTTGAGACCATGGTACGGCGGGGATCCGGATGTGGTGGTGATCCGTATGTGATGGTATGATAACAACTCGGGCATGACAGCGATCCATGTGGAGTGATAACCCCGACTACGGCGGCAATCCGTAGAGGGTTATTGCTATTGGTTGAGTTTTGAGGCCTGGTACGGCGGCGATCCGTATGTGATGGCATAACGACCCGAGCATGACAGCGATCCATGTGGAGTGGTAACCCCGACTACGGTGCGATCTGTAGAGGGTTATTACTATTGGTCGTGTTTTGATAACCCTACTACGGCGGCGATCCGTAGAGGGTTATAATGATATTTTTGGATTTTGTCTTATAAAAAAAAGTTTTAAGCTAAGTTTGGGGATACTGAATGGTCCTAGAGTCTGGACTCGTTTCAAAAAAATCGAATAAAGAAAAGTTAGGAGAAGAACGTGAATCGATAGATTGAGTTTTGTTTGAGTTGAATGTTGATTGAATTGTTTTTCTATTTGACTGTCTATGTTGGGTACGGAGGCGAGGTTTATAGTCTTGCAACTTCACTGAGCTATTCGCGTAGCTCACCCCTTCTTTTTTCCTATAGGTGAAAGGTGAAGCAGATCAAGTGGTAGGACTTGGTAGTTGCAAGAGACACGATGTTTTAGATTTTTGTTTTTATGAGTTCAGTATTTTTAGACTTATGTTAGAATTTCATTATTAAAAATAAACCGAATCTTTCTTTTTAAAACATAAGTGACGATTCAATGGTTTCCAAAATACCGGATTTTGGGTCATTACATAGATCATACAAAAAATTTTAATGACAAAAATACCATCACCAACATTGTTCATACAAAAATCTTCAACGCATTAACAGACAAGGAGGTTAGATAAAAAAACAACTTATATCCAACTCCTTTTATATGAAATATATTATAAATAATTGATTAAAAAATAGCATGACGTACTAAAATTGTCCAATAGTGCAATTAAAAAAAATCAGAACAGAACATGAAATTAGTGTCAAGAAAAAATATTGGTAACAAACTATTTATAAAGTAGATAAAATAAATAATAAAATTATAATATTGCAGGATGATATCGTTGAAGGAAAAAAATTTAGAATCATATAGAAAAATACAAAAAAATAAATGATAGAGATATATTCTTTATTAGTGATTTCGAGATTCTGTCAAACAAAATTAGATATAATTTAACAGATAATTAATTTGATATTTATCTCATATAAAATAATATTAATTGAAAAAGTTGATGTCGTCATTTGTAATATTGCCAAAGAGAAATTTTTTATACTGTTTATTCCACGTTTTGCTATCGATAGCAAAAAAACCAACCACGTTCTTCAAAATACAAAAGAAAAGTTTTAAAAGATAAGCTTGGATTTTAAAAATATATACTTTGAGCGCACTAAAAAAATTAAATTTATAAATGATATCATCTACTCAGAAAACTCTTCTCCATTTATTATTGAAATAGTAAATTTCTAATATTTTAGTTAAGTTGCAATCCATATAATTTAAAAAAAAAATTGATATCTTACTTTGTTTCTAACAAACTATATTTTGATTTAAAACAATAAAAATATCTTAAAGTTTTTCATATTGAATGATCTTGCAATAGAAATCTGTTCACATGTTTAATGCGAGATAAGGATTATTTTAGTCATCAGTGTAAATCTAAAGATTATCAACGATGATTATTATAATACAGAAATTTCTATATATCTAATAGATTCATATATAAAACCATATTAGTACTATATTAAGTTTACTAATACTTTTTATAAATCAGATATTCTATCACTCAATAGATCTTCGTCTACAGAGATTTATATAGAGAAAAACACTGTATCGTAAAAAAAACCTATAATTGATCATTCTTAAAACAAACCATATTTAACAATAGGGTAAAAACCCTAAAAAACCTCCAATTTGCAAAAATATATACAAATAAACCTTGAACTTGAAAAACTATCATTCAATCCCCGAACTTTTAACTTGTCACTGAATAAAACATCGAACATGCAAATTATTGCTCTAATAAACCTTTGACTGGTTTGACCACAATTTCAGGCGATCGGAAATCCACATATTAACGGATTGCTGATGTCACCTTATACATGTTATCAATTTTAGTTTAAAAAATGACATCAGCAATCCGTCAATATGTGGATTTCCGATCGTTTGAAATTGTGGTCAAACCGGTCAAAGGTTTATTAGAGTAATAATTTACAAGTTCGAGGTTTTATTCAGTGACAAGTTACAAGTTCGGGGATTGAATGACAGTTTTTCAAATTCAAGGTTTATTTGTATATATTTTTACAAGTTGGAGGTTTTTTAGGGGTTTTACTCTTAACAATATTATATTTATTATTATCTTATAATTAAATTTTTCGTAGAGATTGAAAAAAACAAAGACTGACAATGAAGACAAACAGAACAAAATCATTGACATTGAACCATGTACAACAATATTTATATTCCTTCGATATTTTAGTTTTTTTATATAGACATTATAATGATTTTATAATAATAATAATTTAGTTCTACAAATATATTATTTCTGCACCAAACAAATTATATACATTGGTTTTAACTACATATATATAAACAAATTTTACAAAAATATAATATTATATCCATATTAAATAAATAATTTATATCATGTTTGACAATATTAATATCAATAAATTTAATAAAAATATAATCAATATAAAAAAAAAGGAATAATCCGCGCATCGCGCGGATCGTCAATTAGTCTATATATATTAATAATTATGTTTGAAGGATTGTGGTGAAGCCACCTCATCTTCCACATCATCATCTATGTTTTCCACCTTATCATCTATATATTATTATTTTTAAATTTTTATTGACATTTAAAATATTTCTATATAGTTTGAGTAGATTACCACTAATTTTTCTTTTGTGTATGAGAAAAATTACGTTTTACCACTAAATAAAATGAATAAATACATTAGTATAGTTTAAAAAAGGATCAATTTTCATCTTTATTATATAAAAATTAAATTTTTTTAGTTTTTATATTGAAATGATAATTGAAACGTTCATGGTAAAATTAAAAACAAAACTTTTTATATAGATTTAGCTTGAATATAAAATTCATAACAAAATAGTTAAGTCAAATAATCATACTACGATGACATATTTTTAAGTTCTCATTTTTTTTTGTGTGAAAAATAAATTTTAATTTGTATTGTTGTTTATTAGTAATAAGAACTTTAATTGGCCGTTATAAATTTTAAAAAACGTATGGCAACTCCAACGTCTCTTATTCATTCCCACTATTTGCCACATTTATTATTGGTATTGTAATATTTACTGGTGACTTGGAATATTATGGTGTATGGAGAATAGTAATTTCCTATCTATAAATCTACATATATATATATATATATGTGTGTGTGTGTGTGTTTTACATCAACACCACATCCACCGCTGCATAAAGAGGCTACTGATTTGTACATGGCGTACGCCCTCTCCGTTTTGCTTGGTCCAGTTCTGCTTGATGTTAGCATCGTCGAAGAATTCTGTTGAGTATCTGATTAGAGTTTTTAATTTTGGTTTTCTTTTTCTTTTTTCTCTTTTCTATCGTTCGTGTTAAAAATAACTTTTCTGAAAAATAGTTAAACTGGGTTTCAGTTATGTGATGCACGAGTTAGGACTACAATCAAGAAAGCCATTCAAGAAATTAATGTGCTCGAGTTGTTGGAAAGGTGGAGCAATCGTTTGGATTTATTTCTCTTTTTCCGGTCGTTTTTTGGTGGAATACATATCAGGATGATAGTGACGTTGCATGTTTTGGTAAATTGCATCCGCATGATTTTTATTTAAGGTTGACATGATATTTTCTGATTTTAAATATGAATTTCTTATTTATGTTTTTTTAGATTTCCTGAATTGGTTCGGTCGAAGAGTTTGTACTACTCTCTAATCATGTAATCTAATGATTTGATAACATTTAATATTATTTGGGGTGGAATGGCAAGAAATATTCCCTGCGTTATCTTGAAGAGTTATGCTTTAATCCAACCAAATGTCCATTCTCTTTGTATTTGTCTTAATGTGATTGTAGGACATGGTTGTGCTACGTCATAGTTTTTGGTTCTTTATCTGCATCAACGGGAAGAATATCATGGAAAAAAAATTCCTTTAGTTTCATATTACGTCTTTATCTCTCTTAAGATTAGTTTTCAATCTTGAAATCATTTTTTAATTCACTCTTAATTCAATGTATTAATTGACATAAATTTTATATATAAAATAAAAATTATACATTTCAACTGATTGTATGAAATTCTACTTGAAAAAACATTCATGTTAAAATATTCTATACGATCATTTTATATGGCTTAGACATTAAATATATGAAATTTAATCATTACCAAATAACACATTTCGATAAATTTGACTGTGCACACATCAAATAAAAGCGGCACCATCTCAAAACAATAATATAGTGATGCCTGAATATTTTTATCATTGGTAAATTAATATCTTTAATAATTATATATAATTTGATTAGATTATCATTAACAGGAGGGTGACACGTGTCTATCTTTTTTTTTAAAATTTTTTTCCTATTCTAATTATATCTATTAAGATTAAGATGTACATTTAAAACTTTAAAACTTTATTTATAAGAACTAAATGTAACAAATATTTATGTAGTATGATACGTGTCTTTATAGTGTTTTTAAATTAAATTCTTACGCAAGATAATTATTAAAAAAAAAGCATTAATATTGAGATATATAAATTAAACTTTGTTATTCAATGCATTTAACCATTTTATTGCGATACATAACTAATTTGGTGAAAATATTTTTTAAAATTTCAGTAAATATTTAGTGTGATTCTTCTCAGATTAATCAAATTTTAAATTATCTATTCATCTGAATTTATAATCATATCAAGTAACCACACTATATATTTTATCTTACATATCTTATTGTATATCTTATATCTTATTTTATAAACAGTTGATCTTTAGGAGTTGACACGTGTCTTTTAAAAAAAATTGAATTGTTCTCTATCCCATCCAAAGAAGTATAATAAATTAAATTAATTTATCTAGAGAATTACTCCTTTCGTATATAATTATAAATATTGTTTGAATTTGAATAATTAAATTTTTGAAAAAGTATAATTGTTCTCCGGAAAAGACACGTGTTGAAAAAAAAATACTATCATATTATTTTTTTAAATGAATCCTTTCATATCAAATGAAGTATAATAAATTAAATTAAAACAAATATTGTTTGAATATGAAATTTATGAAAATTTTCAAAATATAAAAAAAGTTTAAATATAATTATACTGGAAGCTTGAATTTAGATAAATATATAAATTAATTGAATCTAAATTTTAATTTATTTAGTAATTTGAATATAGACATAATAACAGATTCAATTTATTAATTTAATTAAATTTATTTAAACAGATCTTTTAGATCTCATTAACTTCAATTCTTAACGAAAAACTCTATATATATTCTTACATCTCTTTCATAGTTTTCTACATTTCCCTTAACAAAAACAATATTTTCAAATCTCAGGTTTGTTCTCTTTATATTTTTATCTTCTACATAACATTGTTAAATCTCCATCTCTCTCTATATATATGCATGCATACATATATCTTATACACACGTTTGTGTTTGCTATTTTTTTTATATTTATTTTTGTTTTTTTACGTTTTCTATACAACACCACAAAACAATGAAATTGGAGACATCACATTCCCATCTACTGTATATTCTATTTATGACCCTAATATAGGTCCACTCGCATTGTTAATATATACATGTATATATATGCGTGCATTTATGAACAGTAGAAATATATATATATATATATATATATATATTTATTTATTGCTTTTTACTTTTTCTATAAGATGCGTGTATGCATATATGATATATACAAATACGCGTGTATGTTTTTTTAGATTTTTTATTTTTAGTTTAAAATAGCTTTATATATATATATATATATATGATTATTAGAATATTTTGGGTTTACTTTTGATTAATAAATCAACTAGCCAAACATATCAATTTCTTAGTGTTAGGCTGTTAGCAATCTGTTAAATATTAATAAACATAACTTTTCGTCGTTTTTCATCAGAGTTTTCCGCGATTATCAAAACAGTTGCAATTACTTAGAACAATAATTACTTTAATTAGTGAAATTCTAAACTATTAAATGATGGAAATGACCTCCGAACAAACACGTCAACACTACAAACTTTCAATCCAACAAAACGATCATTTTTGTGTTTGTATGTGTTTGATATCAAAGATCCATTTATATTTGTTCAGGTTTGTTATCCGATTGTATTTTTTTTGGTTTTCTTTTGATCCCGTTTTTTTTAATATTTAGTTGTGTCAATCGCTTTTGAAATTATCGTATATATATATATATATTATTTTTTATTCACATAATACCGTACAAAACATATATTTATTTTTTTATTTATATCATATATATATTATATAACAGAAGTTAAAAATTTGTTTTTGTTTGTCAATTTACCTTTAACATGTTTGTTTTTTATATATATGATTAAATTTATTTTTTAAATTTGACTTTAATAACAATGAATCACATATTCTATAGATACTATTCTCCGTATCTATATATATATTTTTTTTATTTAGAGCAATTTGGTGCACCCATCAAAACATCTCTTACATTTAATTTTGTTTAATTTTTATTAATTCATATAAAACAAAATATTTATTTAATAATTAATCAAATTAAATCTATTATAGGAATCGAAAAATTAGATGCAAGGAGTGATATCAACCCATATAAGATTGGATTAGTTGAGTACACATCATAATTATCAGTGTATTATGGTCAGATTTCTAAGGATATGGGATGAATGGAATCCTTTCAATGAGAATAGATTCATTGGCGTTGGATTCTTATTAATCGATGAAAATGTACGTTTTAGTTAGCATTTATGTTATTATATGTTATGATTATAAAAAATCTAATCTTTTCAACTTACATCGTTGCAGGAGAATGTTGTTGAAGGAAAAATATTTCAGAATCATGTAGAAAAATTTAAAAGTACAATAAACGAGGGAGATGTATTTTTAATCAGACATTTCAAGATTCTACCAAATAAAAATATATACAAATTAACGAACAATAAATTTCGTATTTATTTTACGGAATATACTATTGTTGAAAAGATTGTTATAACTACTTATAGTATTGCCAAAGAGAAATTTTGAATATGTTTATACGGCGATTTGTTGGCATTGGCAGACAAAAAACAAGATCTACCAAGTATGTGACATTATAAAAAATCCAGAAAAAATTATTGGATTTTATAATTAATATATCCGCTAATGTTACATATGTTATTGGAGTTTTAGTCGCAATACAAGGTTTAAATTTACGAATGTCGTCGTCAACTCAGAAACTTATTCTCCGTTTATTATTGGAAGAGTAAGTTTTAAAATTTATTTACATTGCAAGTAATGTCATTTTAAAAAAATTTAACTTAATTATTTTTATACATACTAACATATAATTTTTTATATAAAAACCAGCAACAATATCGTCAAGCTTTCTGTATGGGATGATCTCGCCGCAGAACTCCGTTCACAAATATATAGATTGAATATCAGAAAAAGTATCATAATCGTTACGGGTGTAAATCCAAAGATTATCGACGGTAATTATTTAACACAAATTAATTTCTAAATATTTGATAGATTAATATTTAAAAACCATTATCATGGTCATATTATGTTACTAATATATTTTACTATTAGGAGTTTTATCGCTAAACACATCAACGTCTACAAAGATTTATATAGATGAAAAACTCAGCATTATCAAAAATTTTCGTCTAAGGTAAATAAATTATATCATTTTTGAAAAAATCTGTTCTTATAATATTTACATGAATAATTTTATTATTACTTTACAACTGAATTTTTTGCAGACATTGAAGGAAAGTCATACCAATATTGAAGACAACCATAACAAATCGGTTACATCGAATCGATAAAATATCTATGTAGCGATGTCAATATTGTATCATTGATTTAATTATGTTTGAAAAAATATAATGATGTTTTTATATTATTAAAGTTTTCTATTTTTATTTAGTCTAACTCAAACAACTTATCTATCTTAGTTTTACTATATTCATATTAACAAATTAAATAAAAATATAATGAAAACCAAATGTTCATATCATATATGTACAACTCAAAATAATTAGAAAATCTAAGTCAGATATACAAAGTAAAAACTTCAAAAAAATGAACTTTGTATTAATCTAAATATTGGATTTCTAAACCATAACCAAAATATTATTATTATTTATAACAATAGTTGCTTATTTTCATTAATTATATTTTTCAAAATATCCTAAATTTACCAAAAATATAATTCTTTTGTCATAGATGAGTTCTATTAGAGTGTGACAGTCTGTATGAGTTTGATAAATGACGTTTTATTTGAAACTTGAACTCTTATCATTAATAGTTTAAAAGATGATAATAGATCTTTCACATATTAAAAACTAATTCAACTTATTAATCACATAATTGAAGATCTTAGAACGGATCGTGGGAGAACAAATAAACAAAATTAAGATGATAAAAAAATTTAAAAAAAATAAATTTAATAAAATGTAGGTCAAACAAAATAAAAGATTCAACTAAATGAGGATTCAACTCATATTTATTTAAATTTAAAATTATACGAGTTCTTGAATTAATATTATTATGATGAAATATACGTAGCAGAAAAATCTAATATAATCTTAAATTTATATTTTTTAAATAAAAAAGTCAGCAGTTAGTTTGTAAAAAATAATATAATGACTTAGACTTTATTAGAATAAATAAAAAATAACATGAATAGTATTATATTTTATTAATTTAGTTTAATTAAATAAATATCTTTAAAATTTAAAAACTGGTTGTAAAATATAGGCTTAACATTAAACCAATGTTTTATAGTGAAAAATTTATTAATCCAATTATATTATTATTAAATTTCTAACATACAACCAAATTCCTTTTATTATTTATCACAATATCTGTTTATTTTCATCAATCATTTGTTTTAAATTTGAAAGGAGACAAATTGGATCACTAATTTGCAGAGTCTAACATAAACGAGTCGATTTGTTTAGATATTTGCAGAGTCTAAATCACTTCCTTTTTGGAGACATTTGACCAGACTTAAATATTTATATACAATCAAACAGAAATAATTAGGATAATTTTAATTATAAAAAACTAATTGAAAGTGATGTTTGACCCGGCTAGACCACAATCACCCATGAACATGCCTATAAATAGGAAAAACTTAAATGTTTAATTTTGAAAATACATTAATAATTAAAATTGATACATAGACAAGATATGTAATTATAAATATATATTCTTGAGGTTGTCTATAAATGTATTTATATTTATGGAGAATATGATGATCTTTTTATTTACAAATGATTTATTCCATCTTATCTTATATATAAAAGTATAATTCATTACACATTGTTTTTGAAAAATAAACTCTTGATATTCGAATAGGATATAAATATTATAAAATTAATATAATAGAGATAAAAATAAATATATAGGGAGTGAGGGAGAGTGGAGGATGTTAGTGTATAAATATTATATTTTTTAGATAATTTTTTTCCTAATACCATAATAAATGATTCAATTTATAATATTAGATTTGGTTCTATCATCTCAACGCATACTAACTTTAACAAAAAAAAATTTATATATCAGAGAAAATGTATTACCACACGAATTTGTACGAATTTGTGTTAAAGTTCTAATTAACTATACAAAAATTCAATTTGACAAAAATTTATGCCAAACTTTAAAAAATTTCCTAATTGCAACAGAAAATGTTAAAATATATTTCAAATTTCAAACTTGATTTTTTACGAGAAGATGATGATGATATATGTGACACGAGAACTATGTCAACTCTTTAATCATATAAACGAAGATCTCAACACAGGTCTTAAACAATTATATTAAATAATTTTGAAATATAAGAATAATAAAAAACAATTTCAACAAAATATATGCCGAACTAAATGAAAATACATAATTAAACTAGACTCTATTTCATATATATATGAATTATAACTAGACTCTATTTAAGTGTAAGATATAAAATATACATAACAAAAAATATAATATAATATTAATTTATTTTTATAAAATAAAAAATCTTAGTTTATAAAAATACATTGAATTATAGTGTAATATGAGTTATTACTGATATAGTTAAAAATATAAAAAAAAATAATAAAATTGAGTTGTAGGTTGTAAATATTTTTAGACGATATATATTATTATTAGTTTTTGTATTATATATATGTTATTGTTATCCCATTCAAAAAGTTTTATGGATATGTTACTAATTGTATATGTGTATACCAATATTTTATGGTTAAATGTTATTAATCCAAATACATTATTATTGGATTTCTAACACTAATAAAATTTATATTTAGATTACAAAAAAAAATTAACAGAACAAAGAGAAAATCAGATTAATGAAATAAAATAATAATCCTACGTCTTTATTCAAAGAACATAGAAAATCAAACACAAAAGAAGAAAAGTGCGGATTTATCTATTGTGAGAGAAATTTGAGAAAACGTTATATGTGTGTTGTATGTGTTGTGAAACATCTTTGAGATATAAAATTATATTGTTAGTGTATGTTGAGCGTGTATTACAAAATATTGTGTATTTGATTTGTTTATATGTGAAGGGTGAAATAAAATTAACATGGTATTACTATCAATAGTTGCATTCTTTAGATAACTCACAGTTTTCCAACAGCTAGATTCTTTTATCGAGTTATAAAATTTATAAAACCATTGTTATGATATTACAAATTTCAATTATTAATTTTATATTATAAAATAAGAAAATATAGATACAAAAACTATTTATGATCATTTTTTGAAAAAAAACATAACATAACATTATCTCGATATTTTTTAAAAAATATTTAACAATTTGATGTAGAGATATGAATTATAACTTCTAACACAAAATATAATATATTAAATTTAAAAACTAATAAAAAAATTTTTAAAAAAAAATTATTATATATATATATTTGTAGAAAACTAATAGTAAATTTTTTTTAAAAAAAAAAAAATATATATATATATATATATATATATATATATATATATATTTGTAGTCCACGCAAT
>NW_010965160.1:118373-121453 GCF_000463585.1 Tarenaya hassleriana
TTCCGATCTATATATTTGTAGTCCACGCAATACGCTGGTTATTACCTAGTAGATTTAAAAATAGATGATCACATACAATAAAAAATGCGAATATTTTATTATATTTTAAAAAATTAATTTATTATATAATTTTTTGGGTATTGGTTATATATATCTAAAATAATATTAAAATCAAAACAGAATTTTAAAATTTAGTTAAACTAATTATTAGACATGTAAAATAGATTTTAAAAAAAGATGATCATATAGAATAAAAATAATGCGAATATATTATCATAGTTTAAAAAAGTTTAATTTATTATTTTTTTGGATATTAGTTGTAAATAGTGGTATATATTGAATATGCAAATAGATGATAATCTAAAAACAATGTGAATAGATTATTCTGGTTTTAAAAAATGAGAATAGATTATATAGAAATTTATTTGGGTATTAGTTGGAGGAAGAAAACTGTCCAAAATAAATTTCATCTAAAAACAATGTCTTGTCTTCTCACCATTGGATATCGATATATACTACTAGATTGAATGATATGAAAAATAAAAATATTATTTTAAAATAAAAATTTAATATAAATTAAATAAAATATTTTTAAAATGAAGAAATAAAAATTATTAAATCAAATATTAAGAAAAAAATAACAAAAAAATAAATTATTTTTTAAAAATAATATTATTAATTTAGATGATATTTATTGATTTATAACAGAACAATAGATAAATAAAAAAATATGATGGTTAAGAAATTATCAAAAAAAATAAATTAGAATAAAAAATTAAACAGAGATAGAAATTTTGATAATTTTAATCAATTTTGTATACAATTTATTATTATTTTAAAAATAAATAAAGTTTTTAAGATGTAATAAAATTTAATTTAAGTTCAATCATTCAAATAAAAAAAATATATGTATTTATATATATGTGTGTAATATATAGATTCAGATGTGTATGAAATATGTAATATATATAACTATATATATATATATAAACACTAAAATAAATTACTGATATCGATTTTATATGATATCTATACATTATATAAATATACTAATATTAATTTATTTTATTTTTTAAAATATATAATTTTATATATAAAAAATTATTGTATATGATATTATACTAAAATTATATAAAAAATATAATTAAAATAATCATCAAAGAATAACTCACGCATCACGCAGATCTCACCTAGATTGACATATTTATATTCATAAAATTTTCTTAAGATTATTATCTTTATTTATATGTTAATTATGTAATTAAAATAATAGTATTTTAACATCTAATTATATTTAGTGGAATAAAAAGTTAACAAAATTTAAATGACCAACTAAAACCAAAAAATGTATCCATTTTAAAAAACGTGGAGTAGTAGGGGAGTCACCACAAAAAGGTGAACGGAATGAGATGTAGAGTTGTTGTCATGCCAAACTGAAAAGATGATGTGTTAAATGAGGCCTATTGTCATTATTCAATTTGTATTCAGTTTCCTATAATTAGGAGGTCATCATAAGTGTATGCAAATAGGGGTACGTTTAGGCTACATAAAATTAGAGGCCTTAAATTTTTAATCATTTTAATAGAAAATATTTATATATAATTAAATTATATAATAAATATATACAATTCAGTGTAGTAATAATACAATATTAATCTAATCAAATTCAAATTATTTACTTTTAAATGATTTACTTTAAATTTTATTGATAATAAAAATAAATCACATTACATGTCTATAGTGGAAAAAAGGATGTAGATATTCTCTTCAACTTATTTATTGTAACGACCCAAAATCCGGTATTTCAGATATCGTTGAATCGTCACTTGGGTTATAAAAAAAATCCGATTTATTCTAAAATCAACCATCAAAATCAGAGTCTACAGCGGAAGTCTAAAACAATGAATTCAATAACATAAGTCTGAGCGCCGCCGTAGTCGGGGTTATCCCTCCACATGGATCGCTGCCATGCCCGGGTTGTTATCATACCATCACATACGGAGCGCCGCCGTACCATGGTCTCAAAACTCACTTTTAAGATATTTTTAGCACAGTCTGAGGTCACATCCTAGTCCCTAACTCAATTCTTTAATTCTCTCATCTTTCCAAACATCATGCCAAAGTTTATTTAATATTAAAAGTTCAACTCAGTCTAACGATCTAATAATCTATTAAAAAAAGTCATCACATAACATGTGCGTCATAAACCATAATCACTCAACGGAAATTTATCAATCATCAATCATCATGCATTATTCATCAATCATCGATTCTCAATCATTAATCATCTTTCATCAATCATCAATCATCAATCAACATACATCATGAATTCGCAAGGAATTTAAGGCGCCTATCCTAAAGTCCTAACCGCATGATATCTATGTTCTCTATCATCATGTCTAAGCGAATAGAAGAAAGAGGAGTTCTGTCGAGTTCCCTCACCTTGGTCTAAACGATGAACCCTGAAAGATTCGCTCTAATCCTCGATCCCGGGTTCAATAACCTCGAGATTTTCCTCACCTATAATTAATTAATACACAATAATCTAGGTCACAAATATAACGAGTAAATATTTTTCATAGAAAAATATCTATATATATATTTTGACTTTGTAAAATATGTTTTAAAATTAGAATCCTAAAGTCAAATACAAATAAGTGATCATAATAATAATAATAATTAGAAGGAGAAGTACGAAGATGGTGATGGTGTGGATGATGATGACATTGTTGGTTGTAATGCTCTAGGATGATCCATGATATGACATGGTGACCGGTGGCGGTGGTCGGCGGCCGGTGGCCGGTGGCGGTGGTCGGCGGTGTTGGGTTTTCCTGGGATCTCAAGAGCGAATCTAATTCCTAAGAGATCAGTTCTAGGGTTTGCGCAGCGGATGTAAAACAAAAATTTTGATGAAACCCTAAAACCTATCATGCATGATCTTGTAGAAACGTTAGAACGCTTACCTCAATCGATCTGGGGCCTGTATCAATTGATGTGTTCATCCGATCACTGTAGGTAGGAAGAATACCTTGCCCTCTACACGTATCCACACGGCGGAAAGGATTCCAACGGTTGGAACT
>NW_010965160.1:121632-122471 GCF_000463585.1 Tarenaya hassleriana
TCCAAACCTCTCCCTAGGGTCTGAAAATCGTGCCAAAAGAGTTGGGTGGCATTTTCCTAAGTTTCCCACCATTAAAACCCTAATTAGAGCGAGTTTAGTAAATCTTGACGTCTGGACCGATCGGTCAGGAGCTTTTTAACGTCTGGACCGATCGGTCTGGAATAATTTCCGGACCTCACACGTTACCTCTGGACCGACTGTTCTACGTCTAGACCGATCGGTCTGGGTTAGTTGGACCGATCGGTCCAGACCTTCTGGATCGGTCGGTCTGGCCTCCGCTCCACCGGGATTTTCTCGTCTCTTCTCGCACATTCGTCCTTTCCTGTGTGTGACCCTGTAGGCTCATCCGATATAGCAGTATAACACGAAATCTCTTATTTCGGTTACACAAGTCATAGGCGGTCTCTAGCAAGACACTATGACTACCTATCTCGAATAGAGTTTGTTCGTGATCCTACGAACGCCAGCGATGATTCCGTTTGATGATCCTTTTGTATCACTATCATATGTCGAATATAAGACATGGACAAACCACCTTATCTGATTCGACTGCTTTCTCGTTCACTGAGTTCGACTGTCTGAAATAGACGACGTTCGTCTATAGTGCGACCACACATTTCTACAGTCTCGCTCACACGAGGGGCCCAGCGATATATCTCTCTTTTACGAGAGGTACAAATCCCGTCTTGACTATCTACAATCCAACACATGATTCGTTTCGTACCTGATACACGCCTTTATAGTCCTCCTGTTACGCAGGACCTTTGACGTAATCAAAGTACGCAACTCCTCATGTTGGATTCCGTAGATATCTCAAGTCTTAGGATCCAATCATGGAA
>NW_010965160.1:122864-127330 GCF_000463585.1 Tarenaya hassleriana
GGGGGCGGGTGGCGGTGGTCGGCGGCCGGTGGCCGGCGACGGTCATATATCCCGGAATCATCTAATTTTTTTGTATCTTATGTAAAATCACTCAAGGAATCCGAATCCAAAGTTATTTTGGCCTAAATCGAACTAGAATTGTCTAAAACTTGATTTTTCTCCGATGTTTCCCGGTGATTTTTCCAGTGACGGTTCACTGTTTCCGGCACGACATTACCCAAGAAAGATTCAGCTCGCCAAGAGCTTCCAAACCCCTCAAGTCTCGACCAAAACCGAGCTTATGTTCGCCGGAAATCGGAAAAACTCCATGGCGGTAAAGGAGAAGGAAAACGATGAAGAAAAACTAAGAAAAGAGGGAGAAACGGACCGACGGTGATGAAGCGGTGGCCATGGGGCAGTGGTCGACGACCGATGGCGAGCAAAGAGGTAAACCGGAGCAAAAATCTGGTTTTGGGCGAGCTAAGGTCGGCCATGGGAGGAGGAAGAAGAAGAAGAAAAGAAACCCTAGGCGAAATTGCACTCTGGACCTTCTTTTTTTTTTAAAATTTACAAAATTTGCCAAACTTTTAATTCGTTCTGAAAGACCCTCACTGAAATAACAGATTTTTCCAGAACTTTTAATTTTTATCACCAAACCCCAATTCATTTTTTTTTAAATTTTCGTTCGTTATAATTCCACCACCCTTAAAAGAAGAATTCGTCCCGAATTCTAGAACGACTTAATATAATATGTACGGGTTTTTTTTTCTTACAAAAAAGATGGGGATAACGAGTTTTCATGTCGTCCTCCAATTCCCACGCCGCATCTCCTCCTTTATGATATGTCCATACGACTTTTACTAGAGGAATTTCTCTTCGCCGCAGTTGTTTAACCTTCCGTTCAACAATCTCGATAGGTTCTTCTTCATAAGTCCCATCCAGTTTTAACTGAAGCGGTTGATAATCAATAATGTGATCAGGGTCAGGATGGTACTTCTGAAGCATGGACACGTGAAACACATCATGAACTTGTGCCAACTCGGGGGGTAAGGCAACCTTATAAGCCATTGCTCCTATCTTACTCAATACCTTGAAAGGTCCAATGAATCTGGGTTTTAGTTTTTCCGTCATTCCGAAACGTGCTTTTCCTTTAGTTGTTTGTACTTTGAGAAAAACTTCGTCATTCTCTTGAAAAGTTATGTCACGTCTATGTTTATCCGCGTAACTTTTCTGTCTATCATGTGCTGCCTTCATTTGTTTCTGGATTACTTTAATCTTGTCTGTGGTTTCATCCACTATATCAGGACCTAACAATCGTCTTTCTCCAACTTCTGTCCAACAGAGAGGTGTCTTGCAAGGTCGTCCATATAACGCCTCAAAGGGTGACATCCCGATACTTGAATGAAAACTGTTATTGTAGTCGAATTCCATAAGTGGTAAATGACGATCCCATTCTCCTCCCCAATCCAATACACACGCACGTAACATATCCTCTAGCGTTTGTATCGTTCTCTCTGATTGTCCATCAGTCGTGGATCTCTGTCCGACACGATACTGATAGGGATTCCATGAAGTCTTACCACCTCTTCTATGTAGACCTGTGCTAAACGAGGCATTGAGAATGTCTTTTTAATCGCGTTAAAATGTGGAGACTTAGTTAAACGGTCCACAATAACCCATATCGCATCATTTCCTTTTGGTGTCCTTGGCAAACCAACTATAAAATCCATCGTCACCAAGTCCCATTTCCACTGAGGTATTGATAGCGACTGTAGTTTTCCTGCAGGTACTTGGTGCTCGGCTTTAACTAGCTGACACGTTAGACAATGAGTAACAAACTTTGCAATATCCTTTTTCATGCCATGCCAAACAAAGTACTGCTTCAAATTCCGATACATCTTTGTAGTACCCGGATGTATGGAATATCGCGTATTATGCACCTCTTTCAATAACTCTTTCCTTAATTCTTCATCTTTAGGCACATAAGCACGACCTCTCAATAGTATCAACCCATCATTTGAAGTGGAATACCCTGCCCTTGTAAAATCTTCGGGCTTTTCCATCAATTCTTTCGTTTTTTCATCCGTTTCTTGAGCCATCTTCACCTTTTCCAACCAACTATCCCATTTTATATCACTAGTTTTCAACCCATCTCGATTTTTCTGAGCTGATATCTGCATTAAACTCAATTGAGTCGTTAGGTCACTCGTCAATCTCAAAGTAGATAACTCAACTTTTTTTCTACTCAAGGCATCTGCAACCACATTAGCTTTGCCAGGGTGATAGGCAATATCCACATCATAATCTGCCACTAGTTCCATCCACCTACGTTGTCTCAAATTAAGTTTCTTTTGCGAGAACACATATTTGAGACTCTTATGATCAGTATATACTTGAACCTTCTCTCCGTACAAGTAAGATCTCCAAATCTTGAGTGCAAAAATCACTGCTGCAAGTTCTAAATCGTGAGTAGGGTAGTTTTCTTCATGTTTTCGCAGTTGGCGTGATGCATACGCAATAACTCGGTCTTCTTGCATCAACACGCATCCTAGCCCTTGGTGAGAGGCATCACTATACACCACAAACGGGTTTCTGGGCTTTGGTAATGCCAAAATAGGAGCTGATGTCAATCGCTTCTTCAACTCTTCAAAACTTGTCTCGCATTTTTCGTCCCATTCAAACTTCACACCCTTTCCCGTCAATCTCGTCAATGGCTTAGATAGGTTAGCAAAACCCTTTACAAACTTTCTGTAATATCCAGCCAATCCGAGGAAGCTTCGAATCTCTGTGGCATTAGACGGCCTCACCCAATCATCTATTGCTGTCACTTTGGATGGATCTACTTTCACTCCTTCCGCAGACACCACATGCCCCAAAAATCCTACCTCTTGCATCCAAAAGTCACACTTACTCAGCTTTGCATATAACTTTTCTCTCCTTAAGTCATGTATACCAATCAGAACCGATACATCACGAATCATTCCTTTCGATTCCATTTCCTCTCCACCAGGTGTATGGACCAATACTCTACCACTATTAATATCAGGTACAATCTTCATGCGATTTACGTGTGTGGGCGAAACAAAACTATGTGTCGCCCCTGTATCAAAAAGGGTATGAGCTTGTTCACCTCCAATACTCAACATACCTAAGAAGAGAAATGATATGACCAGTGAATTACACCTTAACTAATTAACCACACCTACATTCGAAATTAGTTTTAACTAGCCATATTTTTCACGATTTCTTGTTATATTTAAATGAAATATCGACATACCTATGATTGCTGCCGTTTCTTCTTCCTCTTGCTCTTCAGTTCCTAGAGCATAGACTCTAGGCTTCACTGCTGGTCTCTTAGCAGCTGGTTGTTGATGAACTTTTCTTTGTTCAATCCTCTTAGGTGCTTCTCTTTTTAACTCGGGACAATCGCTCCTATAATGTCCCGCCCTTCCACAATGGTAATAAGTGATCTGGAGCAATCTTCATTCGCCAAAGTGACGTCTCCCACATTGCGAGCACATCGGGATGTCGGACGCATAAGGTTGCATAACCATCTTGCCCTTACTCTTGTCATCTTGGACTAGACGCCTATGATTGAGGTTAGTCGACCTCTTAGTAGATGCTTCGATTTCCGTTCTGTTCTCTCAACTCGATCAGCCATATCAACTATTTCTGCCATCGAATTGATTTTCAACAGTTCCGCCTATGGATAAACAATCTCAAATTAGCAAGATAACATTATCTCAATGAGATATATGTAGTTGTTTGAAACCTACCTTTGCCTTGAGAGATGGACGAAGTCCTCTTACGAACTTCTTAATCCTTAAGGTCTCTGTTTGCAGCATCTCACCTCCATATCTGGCTAATGAATTGAATTCCCTCTCATATTCTTTCACTGAACGATTTCCTTGTTGAAGGCTAATAAGCTTCATCGCCATCTCCTCTTGTACTCCAGGTGAGTAATATTTCTCTCGAAATGCATGGACGAACTGTCCCCAAGAGAACTGATAGTTTACCCCAAATGGTTGGGCAACTCCTTTCCACCAGTGTCTCGCCTCTCCATCCAGATGGTAGATGGATATGTGTGCCCTAAAAAGATCAGGACACTGGATAAGATCAAATATCTGAGTCATCCTGTCCAACCAGTCCTCTGCCACAGCTGGATCAGATGTACCACCAAATCTTGGAGCTGTACGACGCTCCACTCGATCAAGGAACTGGAAAAATTCCGCATTCATCACAGGTGGTGCAGGTGCAGGAGCTGCAGCTGGTTGTACGGGAGGTGGAGGTGGTGGTACATAAGGCGGTGGTGGTGCAGGGACCGGTTGTGGAGCTGGTGCTGCTCCCTGTTGTCTCACAGTAGTGATGAGCTCCATCAGTAAATTCCTCATTTCTTGCATATGATCAGGCTGGCACATCTCCCCTCCTCTGGGACTAGACGTCCTCGTCCATGACCAGGTGTCATCCTACGTTCACATCATGGCAAA
>NW_010965160.1:128542-130432 GCF_000463585.1 Tarenaya hassleriana
TATAGATAAACAATCTCAAATTAGCAAGGTAACATTATCTCAATGAGATATATGTGGTTGTTCGAAACCTACCTTTGCCTTGAGAGATGGACGAAGTCCTCTTACGAACTTCTTTACCCTTAAGGTCTCTGTTTGCAGCATCTCACCTCCATATCTAGCCAATGAATTGAATTCCCTCTCATATTCTTTCACTGAACGATTTCCTTGTTGAAGGCTAATAAGCTTCATCGCCATCTCCTCTTGTACTCCAGGTGAGTAATATTTCTCTCGAAATGCATGGACGAACTGTCCCCAAGAGAACTGATAGTTTACCCCAAATGGTTGGGCAACTCCTTTCCACCAGTGTCTCGCCTCTCCATCCAGATGGTAGGGATCAGATGTACCACCAAATCTTGGAGCTGTACGACGCTCCACTCGATCAAGGAACTGGAAAAATTCCGCATTCATCACAGGTGGTGTAGGTGCGGGAGCTACAGCCGGTTGTACGGGAGGTGGAGGTGGTGGTACATAAAGTGGTGGTGGTGCAGGGACCGGTTGTGGAGCTGGTGCTGCTCCCTGTTGTCTCACAGTAGTGATGAGCTCCATCAGTAAATTCCTCATTTCTTGCATATGATCAGGCTGGCACATCTCCCCTCCTCTGGGACTAGACGTCCTCGTCCATGACCAGGTGTCATCCTACGTTCACATCATGGCAAACAATATTAGAATGGTTATTTTACCATAAACCGAGTCTCTAACACCAAACGAAGATTTTTTTTGTTTAAAGTCCGATGGAAAGAGTAGGCTCTGATACCATCTGTAACGACTCAAAATCCGGTATTTCGGATATCGTTGAATCGTCACTTGGGTTATAAAAAAAATCCGATTTATTCTAAAATCAACCATCAAAATCAGAGTCTACACAGCGGAAGTCTAAAACAATGAATTCAATAACATAAGTCTGAATATTAATCTCATGAATAAATTGAATAAATAAAATAGAAATTCTAAATCTTCGTCTTTCTGGCAAACTATCGAATCCAATAAAAATAATCTGCTTCACTTTTCACCTGTGGAGAAAAATGAAGGGGTGAGCTACGCGAATAGCTCAGTAAGGTTGCAAGACTATAAACCTCGCCTCCGTACCCAGAATAGACAATAAAAAAGAAAACAATTCAATCAATATTCAACTCAAACAAAACTCAATCTATCGATTCACGTTCTTCTCCTAACTTTTCTTTGTTCGATTCTTTAAAACGAATCCAGACTCTAGGACTATTCAGTACCCATCAGACTTAGCTCAAAACTCTTTTATAAAACAAAACAAAAATATCGTTATAACCCTCTACGGATCGCCGCCGTAGTCGGGGTTATCAAAACACGACCAATAGTAATAACCCTCTATGGATCGCTGCCGTAGTCGGGGTTACCACTCCACATGGATCACTGCCATGCCTGGGTCGTTATGCCATCACATACGGATCGTCGCCGTACTATGGCCTCAAAACTCAACCAATAGCAATAACCCTCTACGGATCGCCGCCATAGCCGGGGTTATCACTCCACATGGATCTCTGCCATGTCCGGGTTGTTATCATACCATCACATACGGATCGCCGCCGTACCATGGTCTCAAAACTCACTTTTAAGATATTTTTAGCACAGTCTGAGGTCACATCCTAGTCCCTAACTCAATTCTTTAATTCTCTCATCTTTCCAAACATCATGCTAAAGTTTATTTAATATCAAAAGTTCAACTCAGTCTAACGATCTAATAATCTATTAAAAAAAGTCATCACATAACATGTGCGTCATAAACCATAATCACTCAACGGAAATATATCAATCATCAATCATCATGCATTATTCATCAATCATCGATTCTCAATCATTAATCATCTTTCATCAATC
>NW_010965160.1:130883-143697 GCF_000463585.1 Tarenaya hassleriana
TTCAATAACCTCGAGATTTTCTTCACCTATAATTAATTATCATATAATAATTTTAATCAACAAATTATTTTTCAAAAATATTTACTATCGAAAAAAAAACGTTAATCGAATGGTAAGTCTTATGGTTAAACTGTCTTATTTTAAATCGTTCGAATATCTCTAAATACTTTGAATTTTATAAAACGGATTTCGGATTTGAAATCACGGGATTGAAACGGTTCAACCCATGTCACCGGAAAATTTTCCGGCGACGGTGGTCGGTGGCGGTGGTCGGCGGCCGGTGGCGGTCATATATCCCGGAATCATCTAATTTTTCTGTATTTTATGTAAACTCACTCAAGGAATCCAAATCCGAAGTTATTTTAGCCTAAATCGAACTAGAATTGTCTAAAACTTGATTTTTCTCCGATGTTTCCCGGTGATTTTTCCAGTGACGATTCACTGTTTCCGGCACGACAGTACCCAAGAAAGATTCAGCTCGCCAAGAGCTTCCAAACCCCTGAAGTCTCGACCAAAACCGAGCTTCCGTTCGCCGGAAATCGGAAAAACTCCATGGCGGTAAAGGAGAAGGAAAACGATGAAGAAAAACGAAGAAAAGAGGGAGAAACGGACCGACGGTGATGAAGCGGTGGCCACGGGGAGGTGGTCGACGACCGATGGTGAGCAAAGAGGTAAACCGGAGCAAAAATCTGGTTTTGGGCGAGCTAAGGTCGGCCATGGGAGGAGGAAGAAGAAGAAGAAAAGAAACCTTAGGCGAAATTACACTCTGGACCTTCTTTTTTTTAAAATTTACAAAATTTGCCCAAACTTTTATTTCGTTCTGAAAGACCCTCACTAAAATAACAGATTTTTCCAGAACTTTTAATTTTTATCACCAAACCCCAATTCATTTTTTTTTAAATTTTCGTTTGTTATAGTTATATAGAACACATTTATTCTCCATTCGGAAGACCCAACAGAGTAAATAATCATTGATTGGT
The DNA here is from genome assembly GCF_000463585.1 of Tarenaya hassleriana. Taxonomy (NCBI): domain Eukaryota; kingdom Viridiplantae; phylum Streptophyta; class Magnoliopsida; order Brassicales; family Cleomaceae; genus Tarenaya; species Tarenaya hassleriana. The sequence goes on from NW_010965160.1 coordinate 131,864, forward strand.
AATCATTGAAATACAGTTATCCATTATATATATATATGCATGTTTTGTACATATATATATATATTATATTTTTTATAAATAGATTTATATATATTATATTTAGATTTTTTTCCCCATTGAGATCTTTCTATGAGACAATTATAGTATGTTATTTGTTACATATAATAATGACATGTAATCAAATCTATTAAATAATTAGTTAGAATGAATAAAGGTTTTAATGTCATATCAAAATTCACTTAAATCTATATGTATGGATCTTAGTCCATTAGAAAATAATTAGTGAGTTACTTTCTTACTGTGAGTATTATCATATTGCATCTAAGTTATTTGTGTTATTATTATACTAATTGATATTGTATATTGTTTTTATTTTTTCTTTTTCTTTTTTTTCTATTTTTATAGACATGAGAACAGTGGATAATATATCATCATTGTTATTATGATCTACAAAAAAAATTCAACACAATGATATAAATTTAATTATTATGCAAATAAAAAATAACTAAAATATTTAATAATATCATTTTTACTATTACCTTATAATTAAACTAAATTTAATAAAGAATGAATTAAAATCTAAATAAATAATAAAAATACATGATATATTATTGATATCGATTTTACACAGTTTGTACAATGATATTCATATTTTGACACTTCTTTACTCTTTTAGATATAGGAAAAAAACCCTAAAAATTCCTAAACTTGTAATTTGGAGTAATATTAATTCCTAAACTTGTAGATGTGCTCATTAATTCCCAAACTTGTAAAATTGAACACATTAAATCCTTAACTTGCCTTTGAATCATAAAAAGAAGATATATGATATCATATCTTTTATACTCATTATTTGATAATATTCAAAATGTTTTAAGAATTTTGAGTCACAAAGTCTTGGAATGTTTTGATATTATTTTAGATACTTAATCATTGTTAACAAAAAGTTAGAATATAGATTCATTTAAATAAATAAAATATATATGTGTTAATTTACATTTTAATTTATTTACTAAAATTTATTGCTATTCATTCCAAAAACTATTTTTTTTATACCAATGTTTTGGGATATAATATGAGTATATTAAAAAAATAAATAATTTTCGAGGGTTATATAGACTTGTAAAGAAAAAGATTACATTAGACCATATATTCCTTTCGGAAAATGTTTAGTCCAAAAAAATGCTCAATTGAAAAGATTTATGTTTGAGAATTACTAACATATTTTTATTTAAACATTATTAACAGACATATTTCTATATTTCTGTTTAGACATTGTCAACAGATAAAGTGACGAATAACCAAACAGTGACGAATAAATAACATACATATTTCTATATTTCTGTTTAGACATTGTCAACCAGTTTTTAAATTTTAAAGATATTTATTTAATGAAACTAAATTAATAAAATATAATACTATTCATATTATTTTTTTATTTATTCTAATAAAGTCTAAGTCATTATATTATTTTTTACAAACTAACTGCTGACTTTTTTCTTTAAAAAATATAAATTTAAGATTATATTAGATTTTTCTGCTACGTATATTTCATCATAATAATATTAATTCAAGAACTCGTATAATTTTAAATTTAAATAAATATGAGTTGAATCCTCATTTAGTTGAATCTTTTATTTTGTTTGACCTACATTTTATTAAATTTTTTTTTAATTTTTTTATCATCTTAATTTTGTTTATTTGTTCTCCCACGATCCGTTCTAAGATCTTCAATTATGTGATTAATAAGTTGAATTAGTTTTTAATATGTGAAAGATCTATTATCATCTTGTAAACTATTAATGATAAGAGTTCAAGTTTCAAATAAAACGTCATTTATCAAACTCATACAAACTGTCACACTCTAATAGAACTCATCTATGACAAAAGAATTATATTTTTGGTAAATTTAGGATATTTTGAAAAATATGATTAATGAAAATAAGCAACTACTGTTATAAATAATAATAATATTTTGGTTATGGTTTAGAAATCCAATATTTAGATTAATACAAAGTTCATTTTTTTGAAGTTTTTACTTTGTATATCTGACTTAGATTTTCTAATTATTTTGAGTTGTACATATATGATATGAACATTTGGTTTTCATTATATTTGTATTTAATTTGTTAATATGAATGTAGTAAAACTAAGATAGATAAGTTGTTTGAGTTAGACTAAATAAAAATAGAAAACTTTAATAATATAAAAACATCATTATATTTTTTCAAACATAATTAAATCAATGATATAATATTGACATCACTACATAGATATTTTATCGATTCGATGTAACCGATTTGTTATGGTTGTCTTCAATATTGATATGACTTTCCTTCAATGTCTTCAATATTATAAGAACAGATTTTTTCAAAAATGATATAATTTATTTACCTTAAACGGAAATTTTTGATAATGTTGAGTTTTTCATCTATATAAATCTTTGTAGACGTTGATGTGTTTAGCGATAAAACACCTAATACGTAAAATATATTAGTAAACATAATATGACCATGATAATGGTTTTTAAATATTAATCTATCAAATATTTAGAAATTAATTTGTGTTAAATAATTACCGTCGATAATCTTTGGATTTACACCCGTAACAACTATGATACTTTTTCTGATATTCAATCTATGTATTTGTGAACGGAGTTCTGCGGCAAGATCATCCCATACAGAAAGCTTGGCGATATTGTTGCTGGTTTTTATATAAAAAATTATATGTTAGTATGTATAAAAATAATTAAGTTATTTTTTTTAAAATGACATTACTTTCAATGTAAATAAATTTTAAAACTTACTCTTCCAATAATAAATGGAGAATAAGTTTCTGAGTTGACGACGACATTCGTAAATTTGATCCTTGTATTGTGACTAAAACTCCAATAACATCTGTAACATTAACGGATATATTAATTATAAACTCCAATAATTTTTCTGGATTTTTTTATAATGTCACATACTTGGTAGATCTTGTTTTTTGTCTGCCAATGCCAACAAATCGCCGTATAAACATATTCAAAATTTCTCTTTGGCAATACTATAAGTAGTTATAACAATCTTTTCAACAATAGTATATTCCGTAAAATAAATACGAAATTTATTGTTTGTTAATTTGTATATATTTTTATTTGGTAGAATCTTGAAATGTCTGATTAAAAATACATCTCCCTCGTTTATTATACTTATAAATTTTTCTACATGATTCTGAAATATTTTTCCTTCAACAACATTCTCCTGCAACGATGTAAGTTGAAAAGATTAGTTTTTTAATAATCATAACATATAATAACATAAATGCTAACCAAAACGTACATTTTCATCGATTAATAAGAATCCAACGCCAATGAATCTATTCTCATTGAAAGGATTCTGTTCATCCCATATCCTTAGAAATCTGACCATAATACACTGATAATTATGATGTGTACTCAACTAATCCAATCTTATATGGGTTGATACCACTCCTTACATCTAATTTTTCGATTACTATAATAGATTTAATTTGATTAATTATTAAATAAATATATTGTTTTATATGAATTAATAAAAATTAAACAAAATTAAATGTAAGAGATATTTTGATGGGTGCACTAAATTGCTCTAAATAAAAAAAATTATATATAGATACGGAGAATAGTATCTATAGAATATGTGATCCATTGTTATTAAAGTCAAATTTAAAAAATAAATTTAATCATATATATAAAAAACAAACATGTTAAAGGTAAATTGACAAACAAAAACAAATTTTTAACTTCTGTTATATAATATATATATATGATATAAATAAAAAAATAAATATATGTTTTGTACGGTATATATATACGATAATTTCAAAAGCGATTGACACAACTAAATATTAAAAAAAGCGGGATCAAAAGAAAACCAAAAAAAATACAATCGGATAACAAACTTGAACAAATATAAATGGATCTTTGATATCAAGCACATACAAACACAAAAATGATCGTTTTTTTGGATTCAAAGTTTGTAGTGTTGACGTGTTTGTTCGGAGGTCATTTCCATCATTTAATAGTTTGGAATTTCACTAATTAAAGTAATTATTGTTCTAAGTAATTGCAACTGTTTTGATAATCGCGGAAAACTCTGATGAAAAACGACGAAAAGTTATGTTTATTAATATTTAACAGATTGCTAACAGCCTAACACTAAGAAATTGATATGTTTGGCTAGTTGATTTATTAATCAAAAGTAAACCCAGAATATTCTAATAATCATATATATATATATATATATAAAGCTATTTTAAACTAAAAATAAAAAATCTAAAAAAACATACACGCGTATTTGTATATATCATATATGCATACACGCATCTTATAGAAAAAGTAAAAAGCAATAAATAAATATATATATATATATATATATATATATTTCTACTGTTCATAAATGCACGCATATATATACATGTATATATTAACAATGCGAGTGGACCTATATTAGGGTCATAAATAGAATATACAGTAGATGGGAATGTGATGTCTCCAATTTCATTGTTTTGTGGTGTTGTATAGAAAACGTAAAAAAACAAAAAAAAAATATAAAAAAAAAATAGCAAACACAAACGTGTGTATAAGATATATGTATGCATGCATATAGAGAGAGAGAGATAGAGATTTAACAATGTTATGTAGAAGATAAAAATATAAAGAGAACAAAACTGAGCTTTGAAAATATTGTTTTTGTTAAGGGAAAGGTAGAAAACTATGAAAGAGATGCAAGAATATATATAGAGTTTTTCGTTAAGAATTGAAGTTAATGAGATCTAAAAGATCTATTTAAATAAATTTAAAGTACATGTATCAAATTGATAAATTGAATATGTCATTATGTCTATATTCAAATTACTAAATAAATTAAATTTTAGATTCAATTAATTTATATATTTATCTAGATTCAAGCTTCCAGTGTAATTACATTTAAACTTTTTTTATATTTTCAAAATTTTCATAAATTTCATATTCAAACAATATTTGTTTTAATTTAATTTATTATACTTCATTATGAAAGGATTCATTTAAAAAAATAATATGATAGTATTTTTTTTTCAACATGTGTCTTTCCCGGAGAACAATTATACTTTTTCAAAAATTTAATTATTCAAATTCAAACAATATTTATAATTATATACGAAAGGAGTAATTCTCTAGATAAATTAATTTAATTTATTATACTTCTTTGGATGGGATAGAGAAGAATTCAATTTTTTTAAAAAGATACGTGTCACCTCCTAAAGATCAACTGTTTATAAAATAAGATATAAGATATAAGATAAGATATGTAAGATAAAATATATAGTGTGGTTACTTGATATGATTATAAATTCAGATGAATAGATAATTTAAAATTTGATTAATCTGAGAAGAATCACACTAAATATTTACTGAAATTTTAAAAAATATTTTCACCAAATTAGTTATGTATCGCAATAAAATGGTTAAATGCATTGAATAACAAAGTTTAATTTATATCTCTCAATATTAATGCTTTTTTTAATAATTATCTTGCGTAAGAATTTAATTTAAAAACACTATAAAGACACGTATCATATTACATAAATATTTGTTATATTTAGTTCTTATAAATAAAGTTTTAAAGTTTTAAATGTACATCTTAATCTTAATAAATATAATTAGAATAGGAAAAAAAATAGACACGTGTCACCCTCCTGTTAACCACTGTACTTTTATATATATATATATATAAAAGTACAGTCACTTCTTGAGGGAGTGACACGTGTCCCATTATATTAGTAATATAACAGATTTAAGTTTAAAATTGCTTAAATATTAATTATTTTAATTAAAAAAAATTATGGTAAATACAAAGACATGAAATTCATGTTCAAAGGATATGTCCCTCCTTAGACTCCTTAGACTTAAGGAATATGAAAGATTTTTTTATCATTAAATTAATAAATTAATTTGAATCTATCATTAATACATTAACTTACATTCATTTAAAAATTTATTGATATGCGTTCATATATGTATTCATCCTTTCAATTATTTCATTAATTGTTTTAATTACACTGATTTTCATTATTCTATTCCCGATTGGAGAATATTCAATCTTTCAAATGTATTCATTTTAGTTTTAAATTTATTGAACATTAATTAATTTAATTGCAAACTATAAAATGGCAGGTACAAGGTTCCATGGTGTGACACCCGTAACCCTCTTCCGCTCACGAGTTGTGCCACATGGACGCTCAAACCTTATGATAAAATAGCGGAAATTTAAAACATTTTACTTTATTACACATGTAGCGAAAAACAAATATATGTTTAACAAACCCACGTACGGTAGTATACATGCCACATAAAGACGGTGAATCCGATATAACACAAAGTCTAGTCACCGTCCGTACAAACCAACATAAGTCCAAAGAAAGAAAAGTACATGATCCAGAGAACTCCTCACGTGTCACCAGTACCCTCGTCCTGCTGCTGCCAAAACTGCTCTGAGCCTGAAACGTTGCATAACAACGTCCATAAGCTACATGCTTAGTGAGTACTTCGGGTTAGACCCGAAGATCATACTCAAATTGCAAATGGCCAAGCACAACCAATATTACACACACGGTAAATATAGGTGTATACATATATACACGCTACATGCCATCAAACACGGTTGACTCAATGGTACAAGTAATCACTATCATACACACTCAGTCCGAATGACGAGTCATCGGACATAACCGTCAAATCATCTCTATGTGCATCGCACACACAGGATACCGCAAGGATCTGGTGATCCTAGATCAGGACAAATATACCAGTCAAAGCTCGACCCATCGGGTCTATCAGTATCATCAATCTCGTCAAATCATCTCCACGTGTGCATCACACATGTGGGTAACGACGCTCCATGTGCAACGCACATCCCCCGCTCTCCTCGGCCATCGCCGGAATAATAAAACATATCAACTCCGTGCCCCACTTCGTAAAACATATCACATCAATCATCCTCTCTGGTATCGATGTAACCTCTCGATGCCAGAGCGCCAGGTGCCTACTCCAGGCCACCACCGACTATGTCGAGCGAAGCCAGTACACAACTGACAACCTCTCGCCGGCCTTCCGCCACGAAGAAACTCATTGGACCCGAGCTCAGGTCTTTCTGAGTTCCTTCGCATAACCTCGTCGGGAGAATCACTCAATCCCGAGTCACGGGTAAATGTATTGCCAGTCTCTGCCGGGAGAATCACTCAATCCCGAACCCGCTCCATAGCTAGTGGAACGTTGGCGCGGTTACAATGTAACCGTAGGATTTTCTCAACCCCGTGATAGCCGAATCGCTCAAGACTATCACGTGTATCATCGGCTCCAAGCTCTGCCCGTGGGCAACCAATCACAATCATGCCTCCTCAATATGAAACCCGACCCGGGTCAGAGATCATAAAGAGGCGATCTCAGCCAATGCAATCATCGAAATATCACATCAACCCGCTACAATCACACGCTCAACCTTATCCCGGCCCTCCGGAATAAAGTCTCACGCCATGCCAACTACTCGTTTTCCCAATCACATACACCTGTATATCATTATACCTAAATCATATATACATACGTCCTTACTTGTCATTTTTGGTATATCGATTCCTTTACGTTCATTCTCTTCTTTTATACTCTGGTCCGATCAAATTGGGTTCCGACCATTTCGGATTACCAATTCAGCTCGTTCCGAAGGTTTTACTTACTGTTGAAGGACAAGAGAACGACGAGCATGTTACGAACTTACGAGCGAACCTATATGGACCACGAAGAAATTTGATTGTGAGAAGTGCATGGATTGTGACGTGCATGTTGCACGTGTCTTCATGCAGAAACTTAAGTCTTGGACAGCATGGAGGTATGGAACACGGTTTGGAAAGAAGATTACCAAGATGCACAACCTGCCATAATCGCATAACAACTTGGTCAAACATACCAACATATATATCAACACTTGATTATTTCCTTGTATAAATATTTCCTTCCATTTTCTCCATATAGCCGTTGCACTTCTTCCATTTTTATATTTGACATATTGTGTATATATTGAAATGTTTTCTCCTGTATTTTAGTGAGGAATAAACAAGGGACATTGTCCCATTCTTAGTTTCTTCAACTTCTCATTCTTCTTGTTCACTCCTTTTCACTTTCTCACCACATCTAAATACACATAAATCTTCATGAGATTCATGAGATTCGGGTAGTTTCATGAGATTCGGGTAGAGAATGAGACTAGGTAGGTCAGGTATGAGGGTCGGTTGCATCGGATCCCGCTCGATCCGAAGAAACGAGCCAAGACGGGGAGATGGAGGTCCGGAACGGACGATCTGCCCCGTCCGGAACGGACGGTCTGGATGGCTCGGTCTGTCCGGTCTGTTTAGACTGGAACAAACGGTCCAGGGCATGCGGAACGGACGGTCCGCACCTGGACCGGACGGTCCAGCTTCGTCTTCTTCCCCGACACCCTGCAAAACCTAGAACGGACGGTCCACTAGTGGTTCGTCCGGTCTAGTACTCCGAAAAATCTCGAGTTTCATGTTTTCGCACGAAATTCAACAAACTATATCGTAGAGCTCCTAGATCTAACCGGTTTCTGTGCAACGATTGTATATATCAAGGATCAATAATTATTCCTTGATCAGATGTATTACATAATCCGAATAGACCATCCATTCGATTATGTAAACCCAATCTAGAAGCTCCCACTCAATCAAGCATATCCAATATTTTGATTAAGTCACATGCATTCTTTCACTATGGACCATCCATAAGAATAAATCATGTTATTTGAGTCACAGTTGATCAGATTAAGCAACGATTGCATAATCGGACTTCGAAAACGAAAAATTTCGGAATCTGGACCTCGGACCGTCCGTTCTAAAGATAGAACGGACGTTCCAGGATGGCAGAACGTTCAGTCTCTGTTGGGTTTCCTGGGATCTCATGAGCGAATCTAATTCCTAAGAGATCGATTCTAGGGTTTGTGCAGCGGATATAAAACAAAAATTTTAATGAAACCCTAGAACCATGCTACTATTGAATCATAGAAACGTTAGAACGCTTACCTCAATCGATCCGGGGCCTGTATCAATTGATCTGTTCGTCCGATCACTCTAGGCAGGAAGAATACCTCGCCCTCTACACGTATCCACACGTCGGGATGGATTCCAACACCTTGGAACTTGTCTGCTAGGACTAGAGATCTCGATCTCTCTTGTGTGCAAGGTTTTTGGAGGCTTAGGGTTTTATTTTTCTTCTTTTTTTCTTCTCCTAAAACCCTAGAAGACATTCTCCTTATATAGACTTTCCAAAATTCCTAATTTGACAAGGAATAGATTACTAGGAATCCTAATCTAATTAGGTTTCCTAAACCTATTAGAATTCTAATCTCATTAGGTTTCCTAGATGTAATAGAATTCTAATCTCATTAGGATTCCTATACTTTAAGCATGGTAGGACTCTTTTCCTATTGTTATTCGATATTAATCACATTTTTTTCTTCTTACAATGGATATTTTTTATTAAACGGAGTGTCATGGCCTCCGTTATGGTTTCTAACCTTTTTGGTGAGTTATTACAGAAAATAAAATGGTGTTTAGGACTCAATGGAAATTTGGAATCAAAATCGCAATGGAATGCATTTGGATACATGAAGAACGAACAACGCATTCTCTTGACAAGATTAGCTTTTCGAAATTTCTCCAACCTAATCTTGAGGGGGAATGTTGAAGGACAAGAGAACGACGAGCATGTTACGAACTTACGAGCGAACCTATATGGACCACGAAGAAATTTGATTGTGAGAAGTGCATGGATTGTGACGTGCATGTTGCACGTGTCTTCATGCAGAAACTTAAGTCTTGGACAGCATGGAGGTATGGAACACGGTTTGGAAAGAAGATTACCAAGATGCACAACCTGCCATAATCGCATAACAACTTGGTCAAACATACCAACATATATATCAACACTTGATTATTTCCTTGTATAAATATTTCCTTCCATTTTCTCCATATAGCCGTTGCACTTCTTCCATTTTTATATTTGACATATTGTGTATATATTGAAATGTTTTCTCCTGTATTTTAGTGAGGAATAAACAAGGGACATTGTCCCATTCTTAGTTTCTTCAACTTCTCATTCTTCTTGTTCACTCCTTTTCACTTTCTCACCACATCTAAATACACATAAATCTTCATGAGATTCATGAGATTCGGGTAGTTTCATGAGATTCGGGTAGAGAATGAGACTAGGTAGGTCAGGTATGAGGGTCGGTTGCATCGGATCCCGCTCGATCCGAAGAAACGAGCCAAGACGGGGAGATGGAGGTCCGGAACGGACGATCTGCCCCGTCCGGAACGGACGGTCTGGATGGCTCGGTCTGTCCGGTCTGTTTAGACTGGAACAAACGGTCCAGGGCATGCGGAACGGACGGTCCGCACCTGGACCGGACGGTCCAGCTTCGTCTTCTTCCCCGACACCCTGCAAACCCTAGAACGGACGGTCCACTAGTGGTTCGTCCGGTCTAGTACTCCGAAAAATCTCGAGTTTCATGTTTTCGCACGAAATTCAACAAACTATAGCTCAAAACAACCTAGAGATCATCAGGAACTCAAATCTAAGATCAATTTCATGCAATTTGCACTCAATACACGCAAATCTCCATTTTCAATTTGATTATTATTTTCGGGCATAATCCGAAACACTCACTTAGCTCAAATTTGAGCTTGGGGTTTCGTTGGGGATGTTCTGTAGGGTTGATTTATGCGTTCCTTGTTTGATTTCGACTGAAATCGAAGCTTCAATCAAGGATTGAAGATTCGGAAATTTGAGAGAGTTTGTGGGGAGTGAGAGAGCGAAGTGAGAGGCAAAGAACCGCGAAATGGGCGGACTTAGGGCAATTCTCGTGTCCCAGAAGAAGCAGGAGGTGGCCAAAGGTGGGAGAGGCGGCTGCATGGCGAAGCAGGAGGTGGCGGCGCGTGAGAATTCGATTCCGCGACCTCGGATTGGACGGTCCGGCTAGGCAGACCGGACAGTCTGCGCCTCCCAGACCGTACAGTCTGACCAATTTTTCGCCTGTTTTTCTCGCTCGTTTCGGTCTAATCCTTCGGGTCAACTTGGTTAGGGTCTAATTCAATATTTTAGGGACATTTTTATGGCTGATATTTGATTTTCTAAAATTCGGTTTGAAAGTCGAATTTATGGGTTATTACATTCTACCCCCCTTAAAATGAATTCGTCCCGAATTCTAATAAGGGAGTTGAGAGAAGATACATACCGAAGAGATGTGGGTAATGGTCGTGTATCTCTTGTTCCGGCTCCCATGTCATGTCCGAGACTCCTTGGCTGCTCCAAATGACTTTGACCAAAGGAATCTCCTTGTTCCGCAATCTCTTGATCTTCCGATCGACGATCTGAAGTGGTTGATCGCGGATTCTGACATCACTGGTAAGCTCAATCTCCTGTGGCTGCAATATACGCGAAGGATCCGCGATGTACTTTCACTTGGAATACATCGTGGATGCGACCGAGCTCTGGAGGTAAGTCTAATCGGTATGCTACAACCTCGGCCTTCGCAATCACAGGATACAGCCCAATGTAACGCGGCTTGAGCTTCCCCGTCTTTCCAAACCGCGTATGCCCTCTAATCGCCTGTACTCGGAGGAATACAAAATCGCCCACCTCTACTGTAAAGTCTCTTCTTCTCTGGTCTGCATAAGACTTCTGACGATCCTGTGCGACCTTCAGATTGACCTTGATCTTGCGGATAACCTCTGTCGTCTCTTCCACAATCTCAGGTCCAAAGATA
>NW_010965160.1:144545-148957 GCF_000463585.1 Tarenaya hassleriana
TCTCCAAGTCATAATCAGCTATCAACTCAATCCATCTACGCTGTCGAAGATTCAGATCCTTCTGCGATATCACATAGGTTAAGTTCTTGTGGTCGGTGTTGAGCTTAACCTTCTCTCCATATAGATAGGATCTCCAAATCTTCAACGCATGTCCACTGCTGCCAGTTCCAAATCGTGCGTCGGATAATTCTCCTCATGTTTCCTCAGCTGTCGGGATGCGTATGCAATCACATGTCCTTTCTGCATCAATACGTAACCCAAGCCTAGTCTCGACGCATCGGTATAAACCTCATAGAGAATACCTGGTCGTGGTAATGCCAGTATGGGTGCAGTCGTGAGTCGTCTCTTGAGCTCTACGAAGCTCGCTTCACACTCCAGTGTCCAATCAAACCGCACATTCTTCCCCGTCAACTTGGTCATTGGTTTTGCCAACTTGGCGAAACCCTCGACAAATCTCCTGTAGTACCCTTCCAGTCCCAAGAAAATGCGGATCTCCGTGGCATTGGTAGGCGTCTTCCACTCCATCATAGCCTCAATCTTTGCCGGATCCACTTGTACACCCTGAGCCGAAATCACATGGCCTAGAAATCCAACTTCCTACAACCAGAAAGTGTTGGGTTTCTTGGGATCTCATGAGCGAATCCTATTCCTAAGAGATCGATTCTAGGGTTTGCGCAGCGGATATAAAACAAAAATTTAATAAACCCTAGAACTATGCTTCTAATGAATCGTAGAAACGTTAGAACGCTTACCTCAATCGATCCAGGGCCTGTATCAATCGAAGAACACGTCTGATCACGAAAGGGAGGAAGATTACCTCGCCCTCTACACGTATCCACACTTCGAGATGGATTCCAACGCTTGGAACTTGTCTGCTAGGACTCGAATCCGCTATTCGATTTGTGCTTCGAGAAAAACGGACTTTGATCACACTCTCAATCTCTTGGATCTCTTCAAAAGTCTGCTAAGAGTGTTCTGAAGTCGGCTCTTTTTCTCTCTTTTCATTAGGGTTTTTAATCTCCCTTTTATAAAGTGATTTAACCCTAATTTCGGTTTAATTTCGGAACCACTGAAGCCCAGAACGGACGGTCCAAAAATGCACGTGGTAGAACGGACGGTCTGCTCACGTGGACCGTCCGTTCCAGACTTTCTTGAACGGACAGTTCGTTCTGGACCGTCGGGTCTGGCACGGCGGACCGTCCGTTCTGGACTTCTGGTCCGTCCGTCCACTGAAGCCCAGAACGGACGGTCCAAAAATGCACGTGGTAGAACGGACGGTCTGCTCACGTGGACCGTCCGTTCCAGACTTTCTTGAACGGACAGTTCGTTCTGGACCGTCGGGTCTGGCACGGCGGACCGTCCGTTCTGGACTTCTGGTCCGTCCGTTCCAGACCCTTCCGTCTCGGTTTTTCCGTCGTTTTCTCGCACGTTTCGTCCTTCCCTGCGTGTGTGACCCTGTAGGCTCATTCGATATAGCAGTATAACCCGAAATCTCTATTTCGGATATACAAGTCATAGGCGGTCTCTAGCAAGACACTATGACTACCTATCTCGAATAGAGTTTGTTCGTGATCATACGAACGCCAGTGATGATTCCGGCTGATGATCCTTTTGTATCGCGATATCATATGTCGAACATAAGGCATGGACAAGCTACCTTATCTGATTCGACTGCTTTCTCGTTCACTGAGTTCGACTGTCTGAAATAGACGACGTTCGTCTATAGTGTGGCCACACATTTCTACAGTCTCGCTCACACGAGGGGCCCAGCGATATCTCTCTCTTTTACGAGAGGTACAAATCCCGTCTTGACTATCTACAATCCAGTACATGATTCGTTTCGTACCTGATACACGCCTTTATAGTTCTCCTGTTACGCAGAACGTTTGACGTATTCAAAACACGCAACTCCTCATGTTGGATTCCGTAGATATCTCAGGTCTTAGGATCCAATCATGGAACCGCCATATGAGATTCAAGTCATGACGCTAGTCCATGTGACAATCTCATGCGGGTCAATCCAGTATTCCGTTCTCCAACGAATACCTATGACTGTGATCGTATCCAATACTTATGATCATCTCTATGATCATCAATCACACATCATACTAGTCTTATTATGTCGTTATTCCCATAACGACACAAGACTAGGGAGTTTAGTATCATTCATAATGATACATGGATTTCATAACAGATCTAGTATGCAAGAACATGTAATGAATCAAATACTCTCATACAACCATATAAAGTATCAATACATCGAATGTATCTAAATAAAGCTCATGAACAGTAAGTACATCATAGAGCACTAAACCAACAATCTCCCACTTGCTCTAATCATGAACTGCTAAACATCTAATGCCCATATCTTTCTTCGAGTGTAAGAAAGTTCCGGGCCGAATTGCGTCCGAAGAGTGAAGTGTTGTCTTTGGACTCCCGGGATCCGCTAAGAATGTCATTGACGGCCTTGTTGAGTGTGACCCGAAGGGCTCGAGCTCTAGCACGAGTAAGTGGTGGTTCGGCTCTATGGGTTGCTCGGAGAGCCTTCGCGTTGTGCATGTCAAGTCCCGTTCCCGCGGCTTCGAATGATCGTGTGATGTTATGATCATCCGGCAAGAGTCTTGACGCCTGATGGGCCAAGTCTTCAACGTCCTCAAGAGCTCCTTCCGTTAAGCTCCCGTCTTCAAGAGCCCCTTCCGTTATGCTCCCGTCTTCAAGAGCTCCTTCCGTTATGCTCCCGTCCCTCTCCAAGCTGCTAGGTCCGATGTCCTCATCAGGGTCTGACTGGAAACTTGCATCGGTGTAACCTCTTACAGCGAGCTCGTCTTCCGACCCTCCGTATACCAAGAATACATCCTTAGTCCTTCTCAAGTACTGTAGTCACCTGGATCTGACTGGTATCTACTCGTAATGCTCAACGCGTAGGATACATCCGGTCGAGTACAAAGCATGGCATACATGATGGATCCAATTGCCGAAGCATATGGAATCCGGTCCATGCGTTCTCGCTCATCAGGTGTCGTAGGACACTGACTCCTGCAGAGAACTGTGCCACTGCTCATCGGTAAGGTTCCTTTCTTGGAATCTTGCATCTTGAACCGTTTCAAGACCTTATCGATGTAAGTACTCTGACACAATCCTAGAAGACGCCTCGATCTATCTCTATAGATCTTGATGCCTAGAATATAGGCCGCTTCTCCTAGGTCCTTCATAGAAAACTGCGTTCCTAGCCAAGACTTAACGTCTTGCAAGGTAGGAACGTCATTCCCTATAAGGAGAATGTCATCCACGTACAGCACCATAAAAACTACTGTGCTCCCACTTACCTTCTTGTAAACACATGGCTCGTCTTCGTTCTGTGAGAAACCAAACTTTTTGATTGTCTCATCAAAGCGAAGGTTCCAGCTCCTCGAAGCCTGCTTCAGTCCATAAATGGACCTCTGAAGCTTGCACACCATCCTCGGGTTCCTTGGATCGACAAAACCTTCGGGGTGTGTCATGTACACATCCTCGGTTAAGTTCCCGTTAAGGAACGCAGTCTTGACATCCATCTGCCATATCTCATAGTCATAATATGCGGCAATGGCAAGTAGGATCCTGATGGACTTCAGCATAACTACGGGCGAAAAAGTCTCATCATAGTCAATACCATGAATCTGACGGAACCCTTTCGCCACAAGTCGTGCCTTATACGTGTGCACGTTGCCATCCATGTCGGTCTTCTTCTTGAAGATCCACTTGCATCCGATGGGTTTTATCCCTTCAGATGCATCAACCAGAGTCCATACTTGGTTGTCTGACATGGATTGCATCTCAAACTTCATAGCCTCGCGCCATTTCTCAGAGTCGGGACTCGCCATAACCTCTGGGTATGTGGTAGGCTCGTCATGTTCTAATAACATGAGTTCCTCATTCCCAGTGACGAGAAATCCATATCTCGTTGGCTCTTGGCGAATCCTGCCTGATCTCTGAGATTCACTCGTCAAAGGTTGAGTCACAACCGGCAGTGAAACAGGTTGAACTTCTTCAACTTGTTCACTCGGCTCATCATCTACTTTCTGCTCTCGAACTTCCTCAAGTTCGATCCTACTCCCACTGACTCTTTTGGAGACGAACTCTCGCTCCATAAAAGTCGCATTCCTGGCAATGAACACCTTGTTCTCTGCCGGAATGTAGAAGTAGTAACCCTTAGTTTCCTTAGGGTAGCCTACAAATAAACACTTATACGATTTGGAGGATAACTTATCAGTCATCTGACGCTTCACATAAGCGTCACAACCCCAAATTCTGACAAACGATAACGCGGGACGCTTCCCCGTCCATATCTCATATGGTGTCGTTTCAGCCGACTTCGTTGGACTCCTATTCAGCAGGTACGCGGCGGTCTCTAAAGCATAGCCCCAGAAAGACTT
>NW_010965160.1:150072-152076 GCF_000463585.1 Tarenaya hassleriana
AATGACATCAGGATCAAGTCTGCAACCAAGTCACCATCGAGGTTCACTCCCATACGCTCAAGTTCTTCAACATGAGCTCTCATGTTGAGGACATGGGTGTTGACAGAGTTACCTCTCGGCATCTCCGTCTTCACCAGAGCTTTCAGCGTCTTGTACTTTTCAGTACGCGCTAGCTCCTTAAACATGGTCTTGAGCTGATTGATCATATCAAACACGCTCTTTCCATCAAACTGGCTCTGCAGATTCGGGGCCATGCTTCCCAACATGAGACAGGAGATCTCATTGTCGTCAGTCTGATGCTTCTGCCAAGCATCCTTGACGGCTCTCGTGGCGTTGGCCGCAGGCTCTGGTGGTAGAGCCCCTTCCAGGACGTATGACTTCTTGTCGTGCTTGAGAACTATTCTCAAGTTACGATACCAGTCTAAGAAGTTCGTCCCAGTCAATTTATCCTTCTCAAGGATAGATCGCATCGTCAAACTCGGTACGCTACCGGTTGACGCCATGTCCTACAAAAGAGACAAAACAGAACGAACAAAACAAATGTAGATTCTATTAATGATCTACTACCAGCTAGCCCATCATCAATCAGTGTCTACATACGTATGATCTACTACCAGCTAGTCCATCATCAAACAATGACAACATAGATGCAAAGATGAGCTATATTCCCATAAAGAAAACTAACCCTACAATAATTTTCTATATGGGACTAAGATCCGTATTTCACATAAGAACAAGTTATTACACTCAACCTTATGCTATTTAGGTAGACATCTAATGTCAATCATATCCAATATGACTCTTAGATCCTTTATGAGACTATGATATCGAATATCATTGCATACTTGTCTCATCTGTACCATTAAGTTTCAAGTCAAAACTTGACAACTTAACCCAAGATAAACCATATTCAAGCTGTAGGAACCACGATTTCCTACCCTGCCTCACAAAGATAATCCGGCACGCTCAGCTTTGGCATGACCCGTGTTACGGACGATCGATGCCTTGACAGGCGCTCTAATAATGGGAGGTACACACTTAGCATTACATAAACAAGGGATTTTCGAAACCGCACCTAGATCAAGCATCTACTTTCAAGCTATGAGAACCACCATTTCTCCATCTTGCCTCACCAAGATAATACGACACACCCAGCTTTGGCATGGCCCATGACACGTACGATCGAGGCCTTGACAAGTGCTTTACTCATAGAGCTTCTAGATCTAACCGGTTTCTGTGCAACGATTGTACATATCAAGGATCAACAATTATTCCTTGATCAGATGTATTACATAATCTGAATAGACCAACCATTCGATTATGTAATCCCAATCTCGGAGCTCCCACTCAATCAAACATATTAAGGGTTTTTCGAAACCGCACCTAGATCAAGCATCTACTTTCAAGCTATGAGAACCACCATTTCTCCATCTTGCCTCACCAAGATAATACGGCACACCCAGCTTTGGCATGGCCCATGACACGTACGATCGAGGCATTGACACGTGCTTTACTTATAGAGCTTCTAGATCTAACCGGTTTCTGTGCAACGATTGTTCATAATCCGAATAGACCGTCCATTCGGTTATTTAATCCCAATCCCGGAGCTCCCACTCAATCAAGCATATACCATATCTTGATTAAGTTACATGCATTCATTCACTATGGGTCATCCATAAGAATAAATAATGTCTATTTGAGTTACAGTTGATCAGATTATGCAACGATTGCGTAATCGGACCTCGAAAACGGAAATTTTCGGAATCTGGACTTCTAACCGTCCGTTCTAGAGGTAGAACGGACGTTCCAGGCTGGCAGAACGTTCGGTCTCGACTTCAGAAGTCAGAACGGACGTTTAGCCTAGTAGAACGGACGTTCTACATGGCAGAACGGACGGTCCAACCTTCCGTTCTGTGCCAATCAGTCCGTCACCCTTGGACCGTCTGTTCCGGCTTACCAGAACGGACGGTCTAGGGTAGTTCTCCGTGATCAGATCACGTTTCC
>NW_010965160.1:153287-155389 GCF_000463585.1 Tarenaya hassleriana
CTTAGGATCCAATCATGGAACTGCCATATGAGATTCAAGTCATGACGGTAGTCCATGTGACAATCTCATGCGGGTCAATCCCGTATTCCGTTCTCCAACGAATACCTATGAGTGTGATCGTATCCAATACCTATGATCATCTCTATGATCATCAATCACACATCATACTAGTCTTATTATGTCGTTATTCCCATAACGACACAAGACTAGGGAGTTTAGTATCATTCATAATGATACATGGATTTCATAACAGATCTAGTATGCAAGAACATGTAATGAATCAAATACTCTCATAAAACCATAGAAAGTGTCAATACATCGAATGTATCTAAATAAAGCTCATGAACAGTACATCATAGAGCACTAAACCAACAATACACGATTTTTTGGGTTTTGCGAGTTTGGTTGCGTGTGACGTTTGACTAGGTTTAGATCTTTCTTCCGCTTCATGAAACCTGGGACGCTTCCCAGTCCATATCTCGTATGGTGTCTTTTAAACTGACTTTGTTGGACAGTTGTTCAGTATATGCGCAGCCGTTTCCAGAGCGTAGCCCCAGAAGGATTTAGGAAGATCGACCTGACTCATCATAGTTCGTACCATATCTAATAAGGTTCGGTTCCTCCTCTCGGACACGCCATTCCACTGTGGCGTTCCAGGTGGAGTCAGCTGTGAGACAATCCCACAATCTGCTAGATAGTCAGTGAACTCTTGGCTCATATACTCGCCACCTCGATCAGATCGAAGCAACTTGATCGTCTTGCCAAGTTGGTTTTGTACCTCGTTTCTGAAAATCTTGAACAATTCAAGTGTTTTAGATTTATGTCTCATCAAGTAGACATAACCGTACCTACTGAAATCATCAGTAAACGTAACAAAGTACAGATAACCTCCTCTAGCGGGTGAGCTCATAGGACCGCATACATCACTATGTATGAGTTCTAGCAGCTCTGTAGTCCTTTCTCCTTTTCTAGTAAAAGGACATTTTGTCATCTTGCCCATCAAACAAGAATCGCACGATTCGATTGATTCATAATAAAAAAAATCAAGAAGTCCATCAGAATGAAGCTTCGCTATGCGTTTCTCATTGATGTGACCAAGTCGACAATGCTAGAGATAGGTCGGGTTTAAGTTGTTCGGCTTAAACCGCTTGGTACTAATGTTATAGATCGAACTGTGTCCAGACGGTTTATCATCCAAAATATAAAGGCCATTAAACAGGTAACCATTACCATAAAATAAAGCGCCTCTATAAATAGATAAAGTTTTGTTCTCAATAACAAAACGAAAACCATCAGAATCCAAACATGAAATCGAAATAATATTCCTACTAATGGCAGGTACAAAATAACACTCATGTAATTCTAACACAAGTCTAGAAGGTAAAGTAAGATCATAAGTCCCGATGGTCAACGCAACAACTCTTGCTCCATTCCCGACGCGGAGATCCACTTCTCCCTTCGCTAGCTGCCTACTTCTTCTCAGGCCCTGCACATTTCCACTAATGTGTGAGGCACATCCGGTATCTAATACCCATGATGTATAAGTGAACAAATTAGCCTCTATAATGAAGATACCTGAAGATGAAGCTTCTGCAAGCTTCTTCTTCTTCAGATCTTCCAGGTAGAGTTTGCAGTTTTTGTGCCAATGCCCAATAGCATGGCAGAAATGACACTCTCCCTTCTCAGCCTTAGACTTAGGCTCAGCGGCAACAATTGCCATCTTGCCCTTGCCTTTCTTGCTCTTGGAACGCTTCCTTTTGTTGGAACTCTTTCCAACCACTAGGACACTCTTCTCGACTTTGATGTTCTGCTCGGCCGACCGCAACATCCCATGTAGCGCGGTCAAGTCCTTCTCCATCCCATGCATGTTATAGTTCATGACAAACTAGTCAAAACTATCCGGCAGGGATTGAAGAACGAGGTCTACAGCCAATTCACGACTAACATCCAACCCTAGTATGTCAAGATCCTCTAGATAACCCTTCATCTTGAGGATATGAGTACTCACGGGTGAACCATTGGTCATCTTACAGTTGACCAGGTTCTTAAGGACGTTAAATCGTTCGACCCTTGCATGTTCCTCGAACATAGTCCTGAGATGC
>NW_010965160.1:155640-162764 GCF_000463585.1 Tarenaya hassleriana
CATATCTCTATGTAGTTTAGAATCTAAGATAATTGACCAACGGGTTAGCAAACATCAATCCAATAAAAGCGCAAATCAATAGAATCGAAACAAATCAAAACCGAAATCCAAGTTAGGGTTCAAACATACCCAAAACACATACGAATCCCTAACCCATAGTCGTGGATCTACTCACGGTTCATAGAAAACAATAAAAAGTTCATAAAGAAAGAGATAAAAGAGAGGAAAGAAAGGCTCATGGAGATGTATAGTCTCCACGATTGAATCTTCCTTCTTCTTCCCGAAATCCCGTGAACTTCTATTCTTCTCTCACGAAAAGTTCTCTAAAAGTCTGTATCTAGGTGTTCTCTGAGGTTCTCTGTGTACTAGGACGTTGCTAGGGCTTTTTTATAACCCTAGGGCGGCTCCCAAGAGTCCTATTCCCATTATGATGCTGAAAATCGCGAAACAGGGTTTTTGACTGGATCCGGGCCGTTTCCAGGTGGATCCGGACCAGATCCAGATTCCTGGGCTCGAGCTCAGCTGTCTTGATTCGGACCGGATCCAGTTGGATCCGGCCCTACACTGGCAGTTTTCTGGTCTTCACGAATTCGCTTATAACGTTCTGCTCCGGTGTCGGATTTACGCGATTTTGATGTCTACGCGAAGCTCTTGAAGTGCTCTTTCCAATGGTATAAGTCTCGCACAATTTGGACCTCTGTAAAGAAAGTTATTGATGTTGCAACATGAGTACCTCATCCAGACTTCTCCTTTAACGCTCCAAATAGCTCCTTTCCGAGTCCAATCATCTTCGAAAGCTGTAACTCTGTAAAACTAAAGCACAACCGGGTTTTGTATCCTAACTGTTGGGTTTCCTGGGATCTCATGAGCGAATCTAATTCCTAAGAGATCGATTCTAGGGTTTGCGCAGCGGAAGTAAAACAAAAATTTATAGAACCCTAGAACCACGCTGCTATTGAATCGTAGAAACGTTAGAACGCTTACCTCAATCGATCTGGGGTCTGTATCAATTGAAGAACACGTCTGATCACGAAAGGCAGGAAGAATACCTCGCCCTCTACACGTATCCACACTTCGGGATGGATTTCAACGATTGGAACTTATCTGCTAGGACTCGAATCTTCTATTCGATTTGTGCTTTGAGAAAAACGGACTTTGATCACACTCTCAAGCACTTGGATCTCACCAAAAGTCTCCTCAAGTGTTCTAAAGTCGGCTTCTGTTATTAGGGTTTTTAATCTCCTTCTTATAAAGTGATTTAACCCTAATTCGGTTTAATTTCGGAAAATCTGAAGCCCGGAACGGACGGTCCAGAAATTCACGCAGACCGTACGTTCCAGCAAGTAGAACGGACACTCTGCATTAGTGGACCGTCCGTTCCAGTCTTATGGAACGGATAATCCGTTCTGGACCGTCGGGTCTGGCTCGGCGGACCGTCCGTTCTGGACTTCTGGTGCGTCCGTTCCAGACCCTTCCGTCTTGGTTTTTCCGTCGTTTTTCTCACGCGTTTTGTCCTTCCCTGCGTGTGTGACCCTATAGGCTCATTCGACATAGCAGTATAACCCGAAATCCCTATTTCGGGTATACAAGTCATAGGCGGTCTCTAGCAAGACACTATGACTACCTATCTCGAATAGAGTTTGTTCGTGATCATACGAACTCCATCTTATCGTGCTTGAGAACTATTCTTAAGTTACGATACCAGTCTAAGAAGTTCGTCCCGGTCAATTTATCCTTCTCAAGGATAGATCGCATCGTCAAACTCGGTACGCTACCGGTTGACGCCATGTCCTACAAAAGAGACAAAACAAAACGAACAAAACAAATGCAGATTCTATTAATGATCTACTACCAGCTAGTCCATCATCAATCAGTGTCAATCTATCTATGATCCACTACCAGCTAGTCCATCATCAAAACAATGACAACACAGATGTAAAGATAAGCTATATTCCCATAAAGAAAACTAACCCTACAATAATTTTCTATATGGGACTAAGATCCGTATTTCACACAAGAATAAATTGTTACACCTATCCTTATGCTATTTAGGTAGACATCTAATGTCAATCATATCTAATATGACTCTTAGATCCTTTATGAGACTATGATATCAAATATCATTGCATACTCGTCTCATCTGTACCATTAAGTCTCAAGTCAAACTTGACAATTTAACCCAAGATAAACCATATTCAAGCTGTAGGAACCACGATTTCCTACCCTGCCTCACAAAGATAATCCGACACGCTCAGCTTTAGCATGACCCGTGTTACGGACGATCGATGCCTTCACAGGCGCTCTAGTAATGGGAGGTACACACTTAGCATTACATGAATAAGGGATTTTCGAAACCGCACTTAGATCAAGCATCTACTTTCAAGCTATGAGAACCACCATTTCTCCATCTTGCCTCACCAAGATAATACGGCACACCCAGCTTTGGCATGGCCCATGACACGTACGATCGAGGCCTTGACAAATGCTTTACTTATAGAGCTTCTAGATCTAACCGGTTTCTGTGCAACGATTGTTGATAATCCGAATAGACCATCCATTCGATTATGTAATCCCAATCCCGGAGCTCCCACTCAATCAAGCATGTATCATATCTTGATTAAGTTACATGTATTCATTCACTATGGGCCATCCATAAGAATGAATCATGCCTATTTGAGTTACAGCTGATCAGAATAAGCAACGATTGCGTAATCGGACCTTGAAAACGGAAATTTTCGGAATCTGGACTTCGGACTGTCTGTTCTGGAGGTAGAACGGACGTTCCAGGCTGGCAGAACGTTCGGTCTCAACTGCAAAAGTCAGAACAGACGTTCCGCCTAGTAGAACGGACGTTCTGCATGGCAGAACGGACGGTCCAACCTTTCGTTCTGTGCCAATCAGACCGTCACCCTTGGACCGTCCATTCCGGCTTACCAAAACGGACGGTCTAGGGTAGTTCTCCTTGATCAGATCACGTTTCCCCGCGTTCTCAGGCCCGATCAGACCCGAAACTGAACCGAATTCTTCTGTACACCCAAAATTCGAACTCCTGCACTCTATGCAAAATGAAACATGCAATCTACACTAGATTCAATTTTCAAACATGCATAGATATCAAAGCAAACATGGATTCAAACAATTCAAATCCTAAAACATGCGTGATCGGGTTCTACGAAATCAAAACAGAGCAACCAGGCTCTGATACCACTGTTGGGTTTCCTGGGATCTCATGAGTGAATCTAATTCCTAAGAGATCGATTCTAGGGTTTGCGCAGCGGAAGTAAAACAAAAACTTATAGAACCCTAGAACCAAGCTGCTATTGAATCGTAGAAACGTTAGAACGCTTACCTCAATCGATCCGGGGCCTGTATCAATTGAAGAACACGTCTGATCACGAAAGGCAGGAAGAATACCTCGCCCTCTACACGTATCCACACTTCGGGATGGATTCCAACGATTGGAACTTGTCTGCTAGGACTCGAATCTTCTATTCGATTTGTGCTTTGAGAAAAACGGACTTTTATCACACTCTCAAGCACTTGGATCTCACCAAAAGTCTCCTCAAGTGTTCTAAAGTCGGCTCCTGTTATTAGGGTTTTTAATCTCCTTCTTATAAAGTGATTTAACCCTCATTCGGTTTAATTTCGGAAAATCTGAAGCCCGGAACGGACGGTCCAGAAATGCACGCAGACCGTCCGTTCCAGCAAGTAGAACGGACGTTCTGCATTAGTGGACCCGCCGTTCCAGTCTTATGGAACGGACAATACAATCTGGACCGTCGGGTCTGGCTCGGCGGACCGTCCGTTCTGGACTTCTGGTCCGTCCATTCCAGACCATCTCGTCTTGGTTTTTCCGTCGTTTTTCTCACGCGTTTTGTTCTTCCCTGCGTGTGTGACCCTGTAGACTCATTCGATATAACAGTATAGTCCGAAATCTCTATTCCGGATATACAAGTCATAGGCGGTCTCTAGCAAGACACTATGACTACCTATCTCGAATAGAGTTTGTTCGTGATCATACGAACTCCAGTGATGATTCCGGCTGATGATCCTTTTGTATCGCGATATCATACGTCGAACATAAGGCATGGACAAGCCACCTTATCTGATTCGACTACTTTCTCGTTCACTGAGTTCGACTGTCTGAAATAGACGACGTTCGTCTATAGTGCGGCCACACATTTCTACAGTCTCGCTCACACGAGGGGCCCAGCGATATCTCTCTCTTTTACGAGAGGTACAAATCCCGTCTTGACTATCTACAATCCAGTACATGATTCGTTTCGTACCTGATACACGCCTTTATAGTCCTCCTGTTACGCAGAACGTTTGACGTATTCAAAGCACACAACTCCTCATGTTGGATTCCGTAGATATCTCAGGTCTTAGGATCCAATCATGCAACCGTCATATGAGATTCAAGTCATGACGCTAGTCCATGTGACAATCTCATGCGGGTCAGTCCAGTATTCCGTTCTACAACGAATACCTATGATTGTGATCGTATCCAATACTTATGATCATCTATGTGATCATCAATCACACATCATACTAGTCTTATTATGTCGTTATTCCCATAACGACACAAGACTAGGGAGTTTAGTATCATTCATAATGATACATGGATTTCATAACAGATCTAGTATGCAAGAACATGTAATGAATCAAATACTCTCATAAAACCATAGAAAGTGTCAATACATCGAATGTATCTAAATAAAGCTCATGAACAGTACATCATAGAGCACTAAACCAACAATACACGATTTTTTGGGTTTTGCGAGTTTGGTTGCGTGTGACGTTTGACTAGGTTTAGATCTTTCTTCCGCTGCATGAAACCTGGGACGCTTCCCAGTCCATATCTCGTATGCAAGAACATGTAATGAATCAAATACTCTCATAAAACCATAGAAAGTATCAATACATCGAATGTATCTAAATAAAGCTCATGAACAGTACATCATAGAGCACTAAACCAACAATACACGATTTTTTGGGTTTTGCGAGTTTGGTTGCGTGTGACGTTTGACTAGGTTTAGATCTTTCTTCCGCTGCATGAAACCTGGGACGCTTCCCAGTCCATATCTCGTATGCAAGAACATGTAATGAATCAAATACTCTCATAAAACCATAGAAAGTATCAATACATCGAATGTATCTGAACAAAGCTCATAATCAGTACATCATAGAGCACTAAACCAACACTAACACGCCTAGAATACCTATGAATGCATGTGATTATCTTATGAAACCTAGACAAACTCTCATCAAAATATAGAGAAGAATAGGAGTTATCAAATCCCCCCAGATTTAAACCTTTGCTCGTCCTCGAGTAAGGAACGAAGGAGTGAGATCTGCAAAACAGGGAATGACGAACATCAAATAGCATCATCGTGAGACTCAAAAGCAAAACATCCATCCAATACTAGTTTCCCGAGAATCGTACCCAAACCGGTCTACTATGATCTTCCTACCAAAGACTAATCTACCTAGCCATAGAATTTTTATTGCCACCTAGAACCCGTTAGAATCTCGACAACTCACCAAACCTATTTCCGAACCTATCTTTATCTCAACTTAGCCTCTTCGATCTAAGTCCCACTACATACCTGTATTTTTTTATTACCTTTTTGTAGGATTTTTCTGTCAAACGCTAGCACCTCGGGTTTCTAGGACATTGAAGTTGAAGGACATCGTTTTTCTCTTCTTCTTTTTTTTCCTTCCATATTTTTTTTCTTTTTATGCGATGTCTGACCCACAACTTAGACCCGAACCATCGATCGATGCACTCATGTCCTCGAATGATTTTCGCTGACGAGATTCTGACAGCGGAGTGTCGAGATGCTTTATTTTCCCAAGGCATTTGTTGAACTAGATTTCGTCGACCTGCAAGACTTGGAAAAGGTTCTAAACGAAACATATAACCTGGATATTGTCGTTTCAACTCCGTAGGTTCCAAACGACAACCTCATCCCACAAACTATATATAGAAAGTCTGGAGAACTATCAATTCAACACGGTTCAACCACGCTCTACAAAGTCACTAGATCATCAAGATATCCCTACTCTATCATCCCACAAATCCTCCAAATGATGTTCAAAACGGGTGTTCGAGGTATGCACGTGAACCTATATGATCCTAAATCTATATGATCAAATGCAATCATGCAAACCTAACAAAAATAATCTATATGAAAAGAAAGAAAACGTGTAAATGCGTGTAAATGCAACTAATGCAAAGTGATATGCAAAAGATGAAAAAATTTCCTAAGTCTATATGCCATGATAAAATGTACCTAAACTAAATGCAATCCTAAGTAGATAGATCTGAATGTATGAAGGATCTATCCACCCCCAGACTTGAACCATACACCGTCCACGGTGTAGACTCTCGCCCGGAAAAGTAGAATCGAAAACAACATGTGGAAAGAACCAATAAGAGGGATAGAGAAGGCTTAGCTCTGCGAAATTCGTTCGCTCGCAATGAAGTTAACTCACGTCAAACGCAAGAGCTCTAACAAACTCTGTAAACTGGAACCTATCAAATGTTGTCTCTCGGAAGTCGATGCTCATCTCTCGTGTGCCGGTGTAAACGCTGATAGAACAACAAACGTTATCCGAACAAAAGCATAATAATAGCAATACATTCCGAAATATCCAAAATACAATCATGGTCTCTACTGCCTATGCTACAAAGAAAAAGAAAAGGAAAAGTTACCTAGTGTTCGGGTTGCCTCCCGAGAAGCGCTTGTTTAAAGTCATTAGCTCGACCTATCTTGCTCAAATGATGGGAGGGTCTGAGAGGCGAAGATAATCGATCATTCGCCACCCTGGATGTTGAGCATTAAGCGCATCTTTTGGACCTCGTGGATGCTTGAGCCTTCTATCCTCCTTGGGTTTCCAAACTTGTGAAGGATGCAGATCTTGTGGACGTTTAAGCGATGATTTTGCTCGTTTCGATCCTCTCTTGCTCATTACCCCTACTCGACAACCTGTAATAGAAGATTCAAACATGGATATAGGATTATGAGTGGGATATGTACCTCTCTCCAATGATTGTCCTGTGTTCCTATCCGTCTATGTGTGTTCCTTTGTCCTAAGCCTTTGAGGTAGGGGCTTCAATT
>NW_010965160.1:162900-165044 GCF_000463585.1 Tarenaya hassleriana
GTCGATGTGAAAAACGTCTGATTTGCTCAGAGACTGGATCCGGTCCGATTCCATGTGGAATCGGTCCGTTTCCAGTTTGTCTTCGCAAGACCGTGTTTGGATCCGGTCCGTTTCCAGGTGGAATCGGTCCGGATCCACCTTCTGTGAAAATCTGTATTCGGAAGGCTGTGTTTGGATTTGGTCCATTTCCAGGTGGAATCGGTCCGTTTCCAGGTGGAATCGGTCCGGATCCATCTTTTGTAAAGCTCCAATTTCGTCCGATCCTTCGTTCAATGCTCGCGTAAGCTCCCGGATATCCTCCCAATTGTTGTATATGTTCTCATTCGACGCAAGGAGAGATATCTCTAAAGGATCGACTTCCCGAAACTGATCGAAGACGTCTTGAGTGAGGATTTCATGCACATCGACATAGCATGCTGAATCGGTGGTGGATGGTTGCTTCATGTTGTGATCTAAGGTGAACTCCACAGTCTCGTCACCTATCTTCATCGTAAGACGACCAGCACGAACATGAACCACCGCATCGACCGTGTTTAAGAACGGTCGGCCTAGTATAATCGGTATCTTCGAGCCCTCGTCCATGTCTAAAACAACAAAATCAACGGGAACATAATAATCCCCGACTTTCAATGGGACATCCTCGAGAATACCTACAGGATACTTGACGGATCTATCTGCAAGCTGTAGTGCCATCCCCGTCGGCTTAAGATCTCCAATGTTGAGCTTCTTATAGATAGACAATGGAAGCAAGCTCACACTGGCACCCAGATCGCACAACGCACGGTCAATCTCAATGTTCCCGATTTTGCAAGGAATCGAGAAACTACCTGGATCCGATCTCTTCCGTAGCAACTCATGCTGTAGAATCGCAGTGCTCACCTCTGTGCTCAAGGATACTGTCTCCTTCCCAATCACCCTCTTCTTAGTCAAGATATCTTTCAAAAATTTTGCATAAGAAGGGATCTGGAGTATCGTCTCATAGAAAGGCATCTTAACCTCTAACTTCAGAAGCATATCAACAAATCTAGACAACTGTGTATCCTCAGCATGCTTCTTCAATCGAGAGGGAAAAAGAACGGGTGGTACATAAGGTGGAGGAGCTACATAAGGCAGTTCGGCTTCCTCTACATGCACCTTAGGTGTCTCGTGAGCTATGGCTTTCCCTTTCTCCTCGATGGTGTATCTAGAGATCACCCCTTTTTCTGTGGTCAAAGGGACTGTATCATGCAGGTTCTCTCCACTTATAAGATGAATAGCATTGACATGCTCTCGTGGATTCGGCTCAGGCTTTCCCGGGAATGTTGATAACTCCTATTCTTCTCTATATTTTGATGAGAGTTTGTCTAGGTTTTATAGGATAATCACATGCATTCATAGTCATTCTAGGCGTGTTAGGATACAAAACCCGGTTGTGCTCTAGTTTTGCAGAGTTACAGGTTTCGAAGATGATTGGACTCGAAAAGGAGCCATTTGGAGCGTTAAAGGAGAAGTTCGAAGAGATACTCATGTTGCGACATCAATAACTTTCTCTACAGAGGTCAAAATCGTGCGAGACTTCTATCATTGAAAAGAGCACTTCAAGAGCTTCGCGTAGACACCAAAATTGCGTAAATCTGACACCGGAGCAGAAAGTTACGAGCGAAATCGTGAAGACCAGAAAACTGCCAGCGCAGGGCCGGATCCAACTAGATCCGGTCCGGATCAAGGACGTAGTATTCGACCCCAGGAATCTGGATCCAGTCCGGATCCACCTGGAATCGGTCCGGATCCAGTCTAAAACCCTGTTTCGCGATTTTCAGCATTGGAATGGGATTATTTTCAGCATCTGAATGGGAATAGGACTCTTGGGAGCCGCCCTAGGGTTATAAAAAAACCCTAGCCACGTCCTAGAACAGGAGAGAACCTTAGAGAACACCTAGATACAGATTTTTGGAGAGCTTTTGGGGAGAGAAGAATAGAAGTTCACGGGATTTCGGGAAGAAGAAGGAAGATTCGATCGTGAAGACTACACATCTGTATGAGACTTTCTTTCCTCTCTTTTATCTCTTTTTCTATGTTCTTTCTATTGTTTTCTATGAACCGTGAGTAGATCCACGACTATGGGTTAGGGATTCGTATGTGTTTTGGGTATGTTTGAACCCTAA
>NW_010965160.1:166130-180080 GCF_000463585.1 Tarenaya hassleriana
TGTCATCCTCCGGCCAGTAGAAACAAGTAAGCGTCGTTTTAATAATCACATACTTGGTTTTTACTCTTTCATTGCAGATGATCAAGCATGGATGACACATGTGGAGAAATCAGAGTATGTGAGACACCTGCATAGACCACCGCCCCGACCTCCAGATTTATCACTCTCAGACCCTCCCATCATTTGAGCAAGATAGGTCGAGCTAATGACGTTAAACAAGCGCTTCTCGGGAGGCAACCCGAGCACTAGGTATCTTTTCTTTTCTTTTTATTTTTTTAGCATAGGTAGTAGAGACCATGAGTGTATTTTAGATCTTTCGGAATGCATTGCTATTATTATGCTTTTGTTCGAATAACGTTTGTTGTTTTATGAGCGTTTATACCGGCACACGAGAGATGAGCATCAACTTCCGAGAGACAACGTTGGATAGGTTCCAATTCACAGAGTGTGTGAGAGCTCTTGCGTTTGACGTGAGTTAACTTCATTGCGAGCGAACGAATTTCGCAGAGCTAAGTTTCTCTATCCCTCTTATTGGTTCTTTACATACGTTGTTTTAGATTCTACTTTTCCGGACGAAAGTCTACACCGTGGATGGTGTATGGTTCAAGTCTGGGGGGAGGTGGATAGATCCTTCCTACATTCAGGTCTATCTATGTAGGATTGCATTTAGTTTAGGTGCATTTTATCATAGCATATAGACTTAGAAAAATTTTTCACTTTTGCATATCACTTTGCATTAGTTGCATTCACGTTTTCTTTTTCCTTTTTCCATATAGATGATTTTTGTTAGGTTTGCATGATTGCATATGACATATAGATATAGGTTCATATAGGTTCTATTCATCTCTCAATGCAATACCTGTTCTATTTATTGAGTTATTTCCAGGTTAGAATCCCATATGTCTATGCGAATTAAAACCCTAAGTTCATTCAATCAAGTGGCCAACAAGATCAACTGCATTAAACACAACTCAATAAACCGAATAGAATAAATAAAACCACAAAGTCTGGAATTAGAAACCAAAGATCCCTACATAGCAAATCCCTAACCTACAGCAAACGATGATCCGTGATATGACATTTTGACTGTGTATTGATTCATTGGTTTATGAATGCATTACTTTTCCCGTTATATGATTAGCATGTTTGTTATATTACGGTAAATATCCTTGAATCATTGCAGATGATTCTAAATTTCCTGGTCAGTTATCATTGTGGGAACAATGATGAATTAAGACCAGCATGATGTGTGATAGATGATTATGATCATATGCATTGGATGCAAATCAAAATCATGGGTTCTCGTTTGGAATGAGTTACTGGATGACCCGCATGAGATTGTCACATGGACATGAGTCATGACTTGAATCTCATACATCGGTTCGTTCTTGGATCCTCAGACCTGAGATGTCTAGAGTATCTGATATGAGGAGTGACGTGTCTTGACTGCGTCAAACGTCGTCTTTAACCGGATGATCATAACGGCGTTGCTCAGATACGTTCACGAATCATATGCAGATAGTAGACATGCAATACGGGACTTGTCACCTCCTACGCAGGAGAGATGTCGCTGGGCCCCTCGTGGAAATCGGACTGTGAAAATGCGTGGCCACGCTATAGATGAATGTACATCTATTTTATCAGTCGGTTTGCCTAGACGAGTAAGCGGTTGAACTTGAAGGGTGGCTCATACCATGCCCTTGTTCAACATACGACATCGTGAGACAAAGGATCAGAACTCGAACTATTGCTGGCTTTGTTAGATCACCTCTAACTCTATTCTAGGTGGGTGGTCATGGCGTCTTGCTAGAGGCTAACCATGACTTGTGGTTCGGGAAATGTTTCCGAAGCCACTGCCACTTCGAATGGGCCTACAGGGTCACACACCATTAGGGATGGATCACACGTGAAGAGAACAACGCGAGAAAAGAGCGACGGAGCGATCTGGAAGAGTTCCAGATGGCCAGACCGTCCGGTCCAGACCTGGACCGGACGGTCCAGCCGTTCCGGAACGTTCGTTCCGCTGAGGAACGGACGAACGGTTCCGCAAATGCCAGACCGTCCGTTCCAGGTCTGGAACGGACAGTCCAGGCGTCAAGAACGTCCGTTCTACGTTATAAAACGGACCGTCCGTTCTGCGTAGAATCAGAACGTCCGTTCCAGGCCTGGAACGGACGGTCTGGCCTTCTGGAATCCTTCCAGTTTGTTCCGTGTTTCCTTTCTCGCGTCGCTCTCTTCACGTGTGATCCATCCCTAATGGTGTGTGACCCTGTAGGCCCATTCGAAGTGGCAGTGGCTTCGGAAACCTTTCCCGAACCACAAGTCATGGTTAGCCTCTAGCAAGACGCCATGACTACCCACCTAGAATAGGTTGGAATTCATCTCGCCGGTGTGGATACGTGTAGAGGAGTTGTGCTTTCAACTCTTGGTGATTAAAACAGGCCCTGGATCGATTGATACTTCCAGATCTTGAAAGAACGAGGTAAGTATTCGAATCCCACGACGATATACACGATTGTTCGGGTTATTGCACAATTGGTTTTGTGTGACGTTTGGCTAGGTTTAGATCTTTCCTTCCGCTGCGTGAAACCTAGAATCCAAACCCTAGATCGATGAGATCGCATGCTAGGAACCCGCAGGGAACCCCAACAAGAGGAACGCTTAGTCGATTTCTCGGCTTCTGATCTCCGTCTTCTACTCCGATCTCTTGCTTCCTGATAATCGCCCCCTTTTGTGTGCTCTAGGGTGTATTCTCTGTGTAAGGCTTGAATTATTTTCGACCTAGAGGCTTGCCCCTCTTATTTCACTTCAGTTTGGGTAAAATTGGAAGTTTTCCCGAATCTGGGGGTCGAACCGATCGTTTCGGCAAAGCCAAACCGATCGGTTACACTTTCTGAGCAATTTTCCAATTTCTGTGATGCCGAACCGATTGTTTCGCTAAACCCGAACCGATCTTGTCGTGTTTCTGATAAGTTTTTACAGGCTTCACGAATTCGCTCATAACTTCCTGCTCCGATATTGGATTTAGGTGATCTTGGTGTCTATGAGTAGATACCGAAGAGAGCTTTCCAATGATGTAGAGAATGCATGATTTGAACTTATAGAGTGAAAGTTATCGCCTTTGCAAGATCTGACATTTTCTGAGCTTCACGTTTTCTCTGTAAACACTCCAAATGTTCCTGTTTTGTCCGTGATGTTCCGTAGCCAATGTTTTCCACTCCTTTTGCTCTTTTTATGCATGAAAACCTATTTAAACACCAAAGAACACAACCATGCAATATCGAAGCCAAATGTGCCCTAGAATGCCTACAAATATATAAAATAGAGTGAAATACGCTAGACATCCTATATCAAAACGTCACCCAAAATACATGTTATCAAACTCCCCCAGACTTAAACCTTTGCTCGTCCTGGAGCAAATACTCCGTGAAAAACAATCTGAAAGGAGGGCGAGACAATGGCATAACTCAAAATGATAATCGAGAGCGAAACCTCCATCCGACCTAGATCCCCGTGAACAATGATCAAGTCTGTCTAGTATGATCTCCCTCTCTAAAGGATAATCTTTCCTAGCCATGGGATCTATACCGTTACCTAGAACCTATTACGCCATTCTACCTAATCGTATCTAGTCTACGCTTTCAGCGTCCACTCTTTTTATCTTTCTTTCCTTTTTTTTCATCTAGCTAGACTTTCTCTTTTTTTTCTTTTGCTAGCATCTCGGGTTCCTAGGACGTTGAAGTTGAAGGGTTCCTAATCAATTTTTTTTTCAATTTTGTTTATTGGATAACCCGACCCACAACTTAGACCTGAACCATCAAATCGATGCACTCATGTCCTCGAAAGATTTTCGTTGACGAGATAATGACAGCGGAGTGTCGAGATGCTCACTATCTTTTTCTGCACATAAAGAAATACGAATGCATTTGATAATAGACTTTACCGATTTTAGCTTGGCTAGACAACATCGGTCCCATGAGTTCCAACCAACGATTTCTATCCCACAAGCCATTCTAGAAAATCCTAAAGGTCAAGCAATCAATTCAACAAAACTTAGCCACGTTCAACGGATCACCATGTTTTCAAGATGTTTCTACTCTCTCATGCCATAAATCATCACATCAATGCTCAAAACGGTTTTATGCACGTGATCTTATATGTCCTAAATACTATATGTAAATGCAAAATCCTAACAACAAACTATATGATCCTAAAACATTGTATATGCACATGCAACTAAAATGCGAAAATAAAAGGGAAAAATGCATGCAACACTAATCTATATGGATATGGTGTGGCATTAGACGAATCCTCCCCCAGACTTGAACTAGACACTATCCTCGGTGTTAATTCTCGTCTGGTAGAGGCTGCTAGGTCACACGGGATCCTAGACCGCCGGTTCAAAACCGTGCTAGGATCTGGTCCGCGGGCTTACGCAGCGGAATTAGCGTTCAAAAATTCTTTGAACCACCCACGGACCAAACTTTCGATGAAGAACTTCTCTTGGGAGAAAAACTAACCTTTTGATTCCGAATCTGAAAGGTTTGCTTGATCACAGCCAAGGTATTGAAAGTGTCAACACCCTCTTGAGCAGTCCACACCATTGAGATGGTTTCCAACACTTGGAAACTAGCTTGCTAGAGCTTGAAGAGATCAAATCTCTTGTGTATGATCAAGAACACTCTCTTAAGCTTGAGAGAGTTTCTACAGAGTTCCTCAACCTCTCAGATGGCTAAGGGTCGGGATTAGGTCGAATGATTAGGGAGGAGTGCGTTCCCTACTTGTTTCCACCAAGAAAAGCCGAGAAAAAAGCACTTTGGTGTTTCTGACGTCCGGTCCGCCGGACCAACACTTGGTCCGCCGGACCGGACATGTAAAAACACGCGGAATTGACTAGTCAGAGCCTTGGTCCGGAGCTGACCAACTCTTGGTCAACTCCAGACCAGGAAGTTATTTCGGTCATCGGTCCGCCTGTCCCACATTCGTCTGGTCTGGCTGACCAACTCTTGGTCAGCTCCGTACCAAACCTCAACGACGGAGAAAAATCCGATTTTTCTCGTCCGTTCGATCCCGTTCATACACGTCCATCCCATATGTGTGTGACCCTTTAGACTCCTCCGAATACGGCAGTAAATGCGAGATCCAATCTCGTTTTACAAATCTTAAGCAGCCTCTAGCAAGACATTATGATTACCCGTATCGAAAAGAGTTAGATGTGATCTAACCGAAAAGCCAGATATAGCTCTAACGATGATCCTCTTTGTCTCACGATATCATAATCAAACTCATAGTTCGAATGCCTTGTCGTATCCCGAGTAGACTATAAGAGATAGATAACATTCATCTATAGTGCGGCCACACATTTCTACAGTCTCACTCCTACGACGGGCCCAAGCGATATCTCTCTCTTTCGAGAGGGACAAAGTTCCATCTTGACTATCTACTATCCATTACATGATTCGTAATATACCCGAGCCACGCCTTTATAATCATCCGGTTAAAGACGATGTTTGACGCAGTCAAAGTATATTACTCGTCATGATGGATACAATAGATATCTCAGGTCTGAGGATCCAAAGTGAACCATCAAGTGAGATTCAAGTCATGGATTAAATCCAATCGACAATATCACGCGAGTCATCCAGTCACTTGTTCTAAACAAGTACTCATGATCGTGATCCGTATCTAATACATATGATCATCACCATGATCATCCATCACGCCTCATGTTAGTCTTAATTCATCATTGCTCCCACAATGACAAGCGACTAAGGAATTTAGGATCGTTCATAACGATCCATGGATTTCATTATTTATCAAATATGCAAAATAAATAATGAACAAATAATGCATTCAACCAATAAATACATCGTATCATACATAGTTCTCATATCATATGATCATCCTAGAGCATCATATCCATCACTCTCCCACTTGCTCTAAGTATGATCTACAATGCATCTAAGTCCCATTCTCCGAACATGACCCTCATGCTTTGACGAAGGGAGAGGCTTCGTCAAGGGATCGGCTATGTTGTCATCCGTCGATATCTTGATAATGTGTACATCGCCTCTGTCTAAGATTTCCCTTATGAGGTGAAACCGTCTGAGTATGTGTTTGGACCGTTGGTGTGACCTAGGTTTCTTAGCTTGTGCTATTGCCCCATTGTTATCACAGTATAACGCAATGGGGTTCACAACGCTAGGAACGACGCCCAGGTCACCCAAAAACTTCCTGATCCAAACAGCTTCCTTCGCAGCATCCGATGCGGCAATGTACTCAGCCTCTGTAGTAGAATCTGTCAGGCCTGTTTGGAACTCTTCCAACTAACAACGCCTCCATTTAAGCAGAAGACATAGCCTGATTGCGATCTGTAGTCATCTTGGTCCGATTGGAAACTAGCATCGGTGTAACCCTTTACAGCAAGCTCGTCTTCCAATCCACCATATATCAAGAATAAATCCTTAGTCCTTCTCAAGAACTTAAGGATATTCTTGACTGCGATCCAGTGTGAATCTCCTGGATCCGACTGGTATCTGCTCGTAATGCTTAACGCGTACGATACATCCGGCCTAGTACATAACATGGCATACATGATAGATCCTATTGCCGAGGCATATGGGATCCTATCCATACGTTCTCACTCATCACGTGTCTTAGGACATTGAGTCTTGCTGAGAACAACACCATGACACATCGGCAAGAGTCCTCTCTTCGACTCTTGCATTCTGAACCGATTCAGAACTTTGTCGACGTATGTACTCTGACTTAGGGCAAGAAGCTTTCAAGATCTATCTCTATAGATCTTGATGCCTAAGACATAGGCAGCTTCCCCTAAGTCCTTCATAGAGAACTGTGTTCCTAGCCAAGACTTAACGTCTTGCAATGTAGGAACATCGTTTCCTATGAGCAGGATATCATCCACGTATAGCACCCGAAAAACAACTGTGCTCCCACTGGCCTTCTTGTAAACACATGGCTCATCCTCGTTTTGTGAGAAACCAAACTGTTTGATTGTCTCATCAAATCGAAGATTCCAGCTTCTTGAAGCCTGCTTCAGTCCATAAATGGATCTCTGAAGTTTGCACACCTTTCCCGGACTCTCTGGATCGACAAAACCCTCGGGTTGTATCATATACACATCCTCGAGTAGGTTTCCGTTAAGGAACGCAGTCTTGACATCCATTTTCCATATCTCATAGTCATAATATGCAGCTATGGCAAGCAGAATCCTGATGGATTTAAGCATCACGACGGGCGAGAAGGTTTCATCATAGTCTATACCATGAATTTTCCGAAACCCTTTCACCACCAATCGTGCCTTATAGGTATGCACGTTGCCATCCATGTCGGTTTTCTTCTTGAAAACCCACTTACATCCTATGGGTTTTACCCCTTCGGATGCGTCGACCAAAGTCCTTGTTGTCGTACATGGATTGCATCTCAGACTTCATAGCCTCGTGCCATTTCTCAGAGTCGGAACTCGCCATAGCCTCTGGATATGATGTAGGCTCGTCATGTTCCAATAACATGAGTTCATCACTACCAGTCACGAGAAATCCAAATCTCGTAGGCTCTAGGCGAACTCTCCCAGATCTCCGAGGTTCACAAGTATTAGGCGGAGTCTCAAGCCCCTGTGATGCGGGTTGAACATCTTCAACTCGCTCACTCGGTCCAGCGTCTATCTGTAGTTCTCGAATTTCTTCGAGATCTACTCTACTCCCACTAATTTCCTTAGAGACGAATTCTCTCTCCAGGAATTTCCCGTTCTGAGCAATAAACACTTTATTCTCGACCGGGTTGTAGAAGTAGTACCCTTTAGTTTCCTTAGGGTATCCTACAAACAAACACTTGTTTGATTTGGCGGATAGCTTATCAGAAGCCTGACGTTTCACGTAAACGTCACATCCCCAAATCTTCAAGAAAGATAAACTGGGACGTTTCCCAGTCCATATCTCATATGGAGTCTTCTGAACCGTTTTCGTTGGACTCCTGTTCAGTATGAAAGCAGCAGTCTCTAAGACGTAACCCCAGAAAGACTTTGGAAGATCAGCCTGACTCATCATAGACCGTACCATATCTAATAAGGTGCGGTTCCTCCGTTCAGACACGCCATTCCAAGAGGGGTCAACTGTGAAACAATTCCACAGTCTACTAAATAGTCAGTGAACTCTTGGCTCATATATTCACCACCGCGATCTGATCGCAACGACTTAATAGTCTTGCCAAGCTGGTGTTGTACTTCGTTTTTGAAAGCCTTGAACATTTCAAGTGTTTCAAATTTATGTCTCATCAAATAGACATAACCAAATCTACTGAAATCATCAGTAAATGTGACGAAATACAAATAACCTCCTCTAGTGGGTAAGCTCATGGACCCACATACATCGCTATGTATTAGGTCCAATAGCTCCAACGCTCGTTCTCCTTTTCCACTAAAAGGAGACTTTGCCATTTTTCCCATCAGACAAGATTCGCACGCTGGAATCGATTCATAATCGAAAGAATCAAGAAATCCTTCGGAGAGGAGTTTCTGTATGCGTTTCTCGT
This sequence comes from Tarenaya hassleriana, assembly GCF_000463585.1. NCBI lineage: Eukaryota > Viridiplantae > Streptophyta > Magnoliopsida > Brassicales > Cleomaceae > Tarenaya > Tarenaya hassleriana. The sequence continues at coordinate 174,681 of NW_010965160.1, forward strand.
TGATGTGGCCCAAACGACAATGCCAGAGATAGGTCGGGTTATATTTAATGCTGACTCATCACTTTTTTTGCTAACTCATCATTTTTTTGGATTGAAATTGACGTTGTTAACGGACGGATGTTTGATTTGGAAAAAAAATTAAAAGTCTGGGTATTTATATGGGGGTTGTGAAAAGTTCAGGTATTTATATGACAATTATATAGTTTGGGTATTTATGTGGGATTTTTGTAAAAGTTCGGGATTTTTATGCGATTACCCCAAATAGAAATGATGTTTCTGCTTATAGCAGGCACAAAGTAACAATTACTCAGTTCTATAACCAGTCCAGACGGTAAAGATAAATCATAAACGCCGACAGCCAATGCAATAACCTTTGCTCCATTCCCGACGCGTAGATCCACTTCACCTCGAGCCAACGTTCTACTTCTTCTGAGACCCTGCACATTTTCACAAATGTGTAAGGCACATCCGGTATCCAATACCCAGGATGAAGAAGTGAATACGTTAGCTTCAATAACGTAAATACCCGAAGTAGAAGCTTCAGCAAGCTTCTTCTTCTTCAGATCTTCCAAGAAGAGTTTGCAATTTCTTTTCCAATGACCAATTTCATGGCAGAAATGGCACTCTCCTTTCTCGAGTTTAGGCTTGGCCTTGTTGGCAACATTTGCCCCACTTGCCTTGCCTTTGCCTTTTCCCTTGGAACGTTTCCGCTTTTTCGAATTGTTCGAAATAACGAGCACGTTCTTCTCGACCTTAAGGCTCGTCTCAGCCGTTTTTAGCATCCCATGCAGTTCGGTCAAGGTCTTATCCATGCCATGCATATGATAGCTGATAACTCCTATTCTTCTCTATATATTGATGAGTATTTGTCTAGGTTTTGTGGGATATTCATGTGCATTTATAGGCATTCTAGGCGTATTAGGACAAAAAACCCGGTTGTGCTCTAGTTTTGCAGATTTACAGGTTTCGGAGGTGATTGGAACCGAAAAGGAGCTATTTGGAGCGTTAAAGGAGATGTCCGGATGAGGTACTCATGTTGCAACATCGATAACTTTCTTCACAGAAGTCCAAATCGCAGAAACTTGTACCATTTGAAAAAGGACTTCAAGAGCTTCGCGTAGACACCAAAATCACGTAAATCCGACTTCGGAGCAGAAAGTTATGAGCAAAATCGTGAAGACCAGAATTCTGTCGATCTGGATCCGGTCCGGATCCATCTGGAATCGGTACGGATCCAGTTAACCCTAATTCGCGATTTTCAGTCTTCTACCGAGAGTAGAACTCTTGGAAGACACCCTAGGGTTATAAAAAAGTTCTAGCCACGTCCTAGAACAGGGGAGGACCTTAGAGAACACCTAGATACACACTTTTGGAGAGCTTTTGGTGAGAGAAGAATAGAAGTTCACGGGATTTCGGGAAGAAGAAGGAAGATTCGATCGTGGAGACTACACATCTGCATGAGACTTTCTTTCCTCTCTTTTACCTCTTTCTTTATGAGCTTTTTGTTGTTTTCTATGAACCGTGAGTAGATCCACGGCTGTGGGTTAGGGATTCGTTTGTGTTTTGGGTATGTTTGAACCTTAACTTGGATTTCGGTTTTGATTTGATTCGGTTCTATTGATTTGCATTTTTATTGGATTGATGTTTGCTAACCCCTTTATCAATTATCTTGGATTCTGAACCACATAGAGATATGGGTTTGTTTCGGATCAAAATCAATAGGATAGATCGTATTATTCACATAGAGATATGGCTTAATTGATCTAGGGTTGATGATAGCATTCTTCATGCATCTAGGTTTAACTTGAATAGATCGAGAGATTGACGAGTTACTCTGTAGATAGTGAGTTAGTAGACCGAGAGGTGAATTCTCTATTATCGTTGCTTTATGATTCCCGAATACAAATCATAATCGTTACTCATGCATGCTTAGTAAATACCCATACACGCAAATACGATCCCGACGCCCGTAGTCATCCTTGTTTGATAGGTCACTCGTTTTTATTTGCTTTCTTATATTGCTTACCATGGATTCTACATGTTTCCACCATCACTTGCTTGCTTGCTTTGATCTATTTTCGATCTAGATTTCGATTTAGCAACCGGTCCCCATGTTCGACCCCGTGTTACGACGATCCGTATCCTTGCGGTGAGTTGTGAATCGGGTTATAGATTTTAGACTCGGTACACACGTATCAAGTTTTTGGCGCCGTTGCCGGGGACTGGTTAGCCTATTTCTAGGTCTTTATCGATTCTAGATCTTGCTTGTGTATATATTGAGTCGTGTCTTTTTCGAGTCTTTTTGTGTGTATATTTGAGTCGAGTCCTATGTATAGTTTTTGTTTTCTAACCATCTACACTAGTTTGCTCTTCCCCTTACTATGATTACAGGTGACGAGAACATCTACAACAATTGGAAGGCGATTTGGGAGATTACTCGATTGCTAAATGAAGAAGAAACGGAACATGAGTCTATCTCCCATACACTTGAGACTGATCGGGCCACAACAAGCGCGGGTGACTTCTTCCAGAAACTTGACTCAGACCGTATCACATGCAACGCGGACCATGTCAGTTTCTCAGACGATAGAAGGCGGCTAGAAGATGTCATCCTCCGGCCAGTAGAAACAAGTAAGCTTCGTTTTAATAATCACATACTTGGTTTTTACTCTTTCATTGCAGATGATCAAGCATGGATGACACATGTGGAGAAATCAGAGTATGTGAGACACCCGCATAGATCATCGCCCCGACCTCCAGATTTATCACTCTCAGTCCCTCCCATCATTTGAGCAAGATAGGTCGAGCTAATGACGTTAAACAAGCACTTCTCGGGAGGCAACCCGAGCACTAGGTAACTTTTCTTTTCTTTTTATTTTTTTTAGCATAGGTAGTAGAGACCATGAGTGTATTTTGGATCTTTCGGAATGCATTGCTATTTTTATGCTTTTGTTCGGATAACGTTTGTTGTTTTATAAGCGTTTATACCGGCACACGAGAGATGAGCATCAACTTTCGAGAAACAACGTTGGATAGGTTCCAATTCACAGAGTGTGTGAGAGCTCTTGCGTTTGACGTGAGTTAACTTCATTGCGAGCGAACGAATTTCGTAGAGCTAAGTTTCTCTATCCCTCTTATTGGTTCTTTGCATACGTTGTTTTAGATTCTACTTTTCCGGACGAGAGTCTACACCATGGACGGTGTATGGTTCCAGTCTGGGGGGTGGATAGATCCTTCCTACATTCAAGTCTATCTATGTAGGATTGCATTTAGTTTAGGTGCATTTTATCATAGCATATAGACTTAGGAAAATTTTTCATTTTTTGCATATCACTTTGCATTAGTTGCATTTACACGTTTTCCTTTTTGTTTTTTTCATATAGATCATTTTTGTTAGGTTTGCATGATTGCATTCGATCATATAAATTTAGGATCATATAGGTTCACGTACATACCTCGAAAACCCGTTTTGAACATCATTTGGAGAATTTGTGAGATGATAGAGTAGGACTATCTTGATGATCGAGTGACTTTGTAGAGCTTGGTTGAACCGTGTCGAATTGATAGTTCTCCAGACTTTCTATATATAGTTTGTGGGGTGAAGTTGTTGTTTGGAACCTACGAGGTTGAAACGACTATATCTAGGTTACATGTTTCGTTTAGAACCTTTTCCGAGTCTTGCAGGTCGACAGAATCTAGTTCAACAAACGTCTTGGGAAAATAAAGCATCTCGACACTCCGCTGTCGGAATCTCGTCAACGAAAATCGTTCGAGGGCATGAGTGCATCGATTGATGGTTCGGGTCTAAGTTGTGGGTCGTCGTATAAAAAGAAAAAAAAAAGAGAGAAAAGAGAGAAAAGAAATCCGAAAAAAAGGGAGAGAAAAACGATGTCCCTCAACTTCAACGTCCTAGAAACCCGAGATGCCAGCGTTCGATAGGGAAATCCTACAAAAAGGTAAAAATCCAATTACAGAGTAGAACTAAGATCGAGAAGGCTAAGTTGAGATGATGATAGGTTCGGAAATAGGCTTGGTAAGTTGTAGAGATTCTAATGGGTTCTAGGTGGCAATAAAAATCCCATGGCTAGGTAGATTAGTCTTTGATAGAAAGATCATAGTAGACCGGTTTGGGTACGACTCTCAGGAAACTGGAATTGGATGGATGTTGTGCTTGTTGGGTTTTTAAGCTACGGATTCCTAGCATGCGATCATATCGATCTAGGGTTTGGTTTACTAGGTTTCATGCAGCGGAAGGATAATCTAAACCTAGTCAAACGTCACACGCAACCAAAATCATCCGTAAAACCCCGACAGATCGTGTATATCACCGTAGGAATCGAATACTTACCTCTTTCCTGAAGATCTGAAAGTAGCGATCGATCCAGGGCCTGTTTTAATCACCAAGAGCTGAAAGTACAGCTCCTCTACACGTATCCACACCGACGGGAAGGATTCCAAACACTTTTGGAACTGATCTGCTAGGATCTGTGAAGTATATGAAGTGGGATCTAATCCCGGGAGCTAGAACTATGAAAGAAACGATTTCTTCTGAGTTTTTGCTCTGTTTTAGGGTTCTTTTCGTCTGTCTTAGGTTGAGGACGGCGTCCAATACCCTTCTTATAAGATAGGAACCCTAATCCTTGTGAAAAGAGACTTTTTCCGAGTATTGACTCGGTCCGAGTCAGAACTCTGACTCGGTCGAGTCAGAACGAATCAGCCCAAGCCCATTGTCAACTCTTGACTCGGCCCATTTAGTATTGACTCGGTCCGAGTCAAAACTTTGACTCGACCGAGTCAAAACATCAGCCAAGCCCAAAACACTTTCTGGGCTTCAGAACTGACTCGGTCCGAGTCAAGTACTGACTCGGTCCGAGTCAGAAGGCTGAAAACGTCCCGACACTCTGATTTGATCCGAAAACGATTTTTCCGACCAAATCCAAGTCTTCCTTTCCGAAACTTCACATATAAGTCCATCCCTAATGGTGTGTGACCCTGTAGGCCCATTCGCGGTGGCAGCAGCCTCAAGAACCATTCCCGATCTACAAGTCATGGTTAGCCTCTAGCAAGACGCCATGACCACCCACGTTGAATTGAGTCAGAGGTGATCTAACCAAGGCAATAACAGCTCGAGTTCTGATCCTTTATCTCACGATATCATATGTTGAACAAGGGCATGGTTTGAGCAACCCTTCAAGTTCAACCGCTTTCTCGTCTTGGCAAATCAACTAATAAAATAGATGCAACTTCATCTATAGCGTGGCCACGCATTTTCATAGTCCGACTTCCACGAGAGGGCCCAGCGATATCTCTCCTATTGAGGAGGTGACAAATCCCATATTGCATGTCCATTATCTCCATATGATTCGTGAACGTATCTGATCAACGCCATTATAATCATCC
>NW_010965160.1:186434-200066 GCF_000463585.1 Tarenaya hassleriana
AACGAATCTGCTAGGATTAGTGAAGAAAAGGGTAACTCAAGAGACGAGATCCAATCCCGGGACAATAGAAATCGAAGAGAACAACTTCTCTAGGGTTCTAGGATGTTTCTGACCACGTGTGGTCAGCTCCGGACCAAGACCCTTCTCGGTCTTTCCGGTCTGCCTGGCCTCAGTCTCGGTCCGTCTGACCCGCTGTCTAGTCCGCGGCTGACCAACTTTTGGTCAGCCGGACCAGACCTTGACAGATGACCTCGGATCAAACTTTCGGACCTCCTGGGCTGACCGATTGGTCCGGGGCTGACCAAGTTTGGTCAGCTCTGGACCAACACACTGAAAACTTCTTTTCATGCTTGTTTCGGTCAAATCTGGTTTCCATTTTTCGGATTCTTCACGTCTAAGTCCATCCCTAATGGTGTGTATCCTGTAGGTCCATTCTAAGTGGTAGTGACTTTAGGAACTTTCCCGATCTACAAGTCATGGTTAGCCTCTAGCAAGACGCCATGACCACCCACGTTGAATTGAGTTAGAGGTGATCTAACCAAGGCAATAACAGCTCGAGTTCTGATCCTTTATCTCACGATATCATGTGTTGAACAAGGGCATGGTTTGAGCCACCCTTCAAGTTCAACCGCTTTCTCGTCTTGGCAAATCGACTAATAAAATAGATGCAACTTCATCTATAGCGTGGCCACGCATTTTCATAGTCCGACTTCCACGAGAGGGCCCAGCGATATCTCTCCTGTTAAGGAGGTGACAAGTCCCATATTGCATGTCTACTATCTCCATATGATTCGTGAACGTATCTGATCAACGCCGTTATAATCATCCGGTTAAAGACGACGTTTGACGCAGTCAAGACACGCCACTCCTCACATCAGATACTCTAGACATCTCAGGTCTGAGGATCCAAGAACGAACCGCTGTATGAGATTCAAGTCATGACTCTGTCCATGTGACAATCTCATGCGGGTCAACCAGTCACTCATTCACAACGAGTACCCATGATTGTGATATGCATCCAATGCATCAATCACACCTCATGCTAGTCTTAATTCATCATTGTTCCCACAATGATAACTGACCAGGGTGTTTAGAATCATTCTATGATGATTCAAGGATAACCGCAATATAACAAACATGCCAATCATATAACGGTAATGTAATGCATTCATAAAGCAACGAGTCATCACATAGTCAAAATGTCATATCACGGAGTATCCTAGAGCATTAAAACCAACAGTGCTTTAGAATCTCATGATGATGCTATTTGATGTTTGTCATTTCCTATTTTGCAGATTTTATTCCTTCGTTCTTTACTCGAGGACGAGCAAAGGTTTAAGTCTGGGGGGATTTGATAACTCCTATTCTTCTCTATATATTGATGAGTATTTGTCTAGGTTTTGTGGGGTATTCATGTGCATTTATAGGCATTCTAGGCGTATTAGGACACAAAACCCGGTTGTGCTCTAGTTTTGCAGAGTTACAGGTTTCGGAGGTGATTGGAACCGAAAAGGAGCTATTTGGAGCGTTAAAGGAGATGTCCGGATGAGGTACTCATGTTGCAACGTCGATAACTTTCTCCACAGAAGTCCGAATCGCACGAAATTGTACCATTTGAAAAAGGACTTCAAGAGCTTCGCGTAGACACCAAAATCGCGTAAATACGAATTCGGAGCAGAAAGTTATGAGCAAACTCGTGAAGACCAGAATTCTGTCGATCTGGATCCGGTCCGGATCCACCTGGAATCGGTCCGGATCCAGTTAACCCTAATTCGCGATTTTCAGTCTTCTACCGAGAGTAGAACTCTTGGGAGCCACCCTAGGGTTATAAAAAAGCTCTAGCCACGTTCTAGAACAGGGGAGGACCTTAGAGAACACCTAGATACACACTTTTGGAGAGCTTTTGGTTAGAGAAGAATAGAAGTTCACGGGATTTCGGGAAGAATAAGGAGGATTCGATCGTGAAGACTAAACATCGACATGAGCTTTTCTATCCCTTCTTTTATCTCTTTTTCTCTGTTCTTTCTATTATTTTCCATGAACCTTGAGTAGATCCATGACTATGGGTTAGGGATTCGTATGTGTTTTGGGTATGTTTGAACCCTAACTTGGATTTCGGTTTTGATTTGATTCGGTTCTATTGATTTGCACTTTTATTGGATTGATGTTTGCTAACCCCTTGATCAATTATCTTGGATTCTGAACCACATAGAGATATGGGTTTGTTTCGGATCAAAATCAATAGGATAGATCGTATTATTCACATAGAGATATGGTTTAATCGATCTAGGGTTGATGATAGCGTTCTTTATGCACCTAGGGTTAACTTGAATAGATCGAGAGATTGACGAGTTACTCTGTAGATAGTGAGTTAGTAGACCGAGAGGTGAATTCTCTATTATCGTTGCTTGATGATTCCCGAATACAAGTCATAATCGTTATTCATGCATGCTTAGTAAATACCCATACCCGCGAATACGATCTCGACGCCCGTAGTCATCCTTGTTTGATAGGTCACTCGTTTTTATTTGCTTTCTTATATTGCTTACCATTGATTCTACATGTTCCCACCATCATTTGCTTGCTTGCTTTGATCTATTTTCGATCTAGATTTGGATTTAGCAACCGGTCTTCGTGTTCGACCCCGTGTTACGACGATCCGTATCCTTGCGGTGAGTTGTGAATCGGGTTATAGATTTTAGACTTGGTATACACGTATCAATAGCTCATGATGAACTGATCATAGCAGTCTGGAAGAGACTGGATGTCATACCCCGATTCCCGAATAAATTATTTAAATTAACTTCGGGAATAAAATAGGGTAAGACAAGTCTAAAATATAAGGTGATTGGTATAAGAATCGAACCAAGGGATCAACGGGACTCGAACGCATTGAAAACGTTGAAAAAAAAAGGAAATAGGGCGTAGACCGATCGGTCCAGAGGTAGACCGACCGGTCTAGCGAAAGACGGAGAAAAAGACGAAAAAACGGTTAAGAACGGACGGACCACAAATGCAGACCGGACGTTCTGCACGTTACAGAACGGAAGGAACCGGAGGTAGAACGGACGGACTGCACGTTCGCGAAGCGGAACGGACGGACCAGAAGCAGAACGGACGGTGTAGGGTCCTGGGAGCAAAACGCCGAAAAATGCTGACTTTCTTCCACCTTTCGGCCGCGATTATTGCGCGACATCTCGACCCCACGCGCCACCAGCCATCACCCCTGTCTAGTGAACGACATCCTCTGGCCCTCCTGGCCACTCCAACACCCTTAGGCTGCGAGAAAACACCCATTTAACCGGCCTAAACTGAGCAACAGAGCCATCCTCGAGCAAAACACTGCGACTGCAAAAAAAGAGAGAAAGACAGAGTTGGAGGAAGAACAGGGACGAGGAGAGCTCGAGGAACCCTAGAGGGGCGGGCATAGAAGAATTCTGGAGAGTTTCAGAGCCTAGAACGACCTGTAGAACTCGTACAAGCTCGGGCAAAAACGCATCTCGCGGAAATCCGATGTGAGTGGTTTGGATTGTGTTCGTGAGATTCTATTTTCATGATTTATGGTGTAGACTAGTGATTCTGCAAGAGTTAAGCACTTAGGAATGTTATGTATTGAGTGGGTAATGATTAAACCTTAAATCGGATCAGAATTTGGGCAAAAATGGCGAAAATCGGACTAAGCTCGTGAAGAAGACGAAGATCTGGGTCCCAGACCGTCCGGTCTACGGACGTAGACCGTCCGTTCTGGGACACGGCAGAACGAACACGTAGAAACGAACAGGAACGATCGTCGCAGCAGAACCCAGACCGTCCGGTCTGAGAAACAAGGGAGAACGGATGGTCTGAGTGCGCAGGACCGCCGGTCTGGACCACGTAGAACGGACGTTCCGCAAACTGAAGTGAACACGAAGGATAATTCTAGAGAAAAACTCAAAAATAATATGGGTGTAACGGTTATATAATTATGATAAAGCATGCGATTGAAGGAGTAATGGAACCCCGTACTTAGTACCGGTTGACGGCGTGAGTCAGTGCTAGTACGGGGATGTGTGGATATGGAACCAGTTCCGGTTGACGAACTTGGAGTCAGTACTGGATGATATGTGGTTTCGGTAATAGTACCGGTTGACGAACTTGGAGTCAGTACTATTACCGAAATGGAATACCAGTACCGGTTGACGATGTGGAGTCAGTACTGGTATAGTTGGGTGGACGTTTCTGTAACGGTACCGGTCGACGAAGTGGAGTCAGTACCGTTAAGGAAATGTGTAGTGAAGCCAGTACCGGTTGACGGCGTGGAGTCAGTACTGGTGGATCTGAGTGGTCGTCTTTATAATAGTACCGGTTGACGAAGTGGAGTCAGTACTATTATAGGGAAGCAGGGTAAAGTCTAGTACCGGTAGACGAATTGAGTCAGTACTAGATGATACCGAAAGGAACGGTACCTGATAGTGCCGGTGGACGACTTGAGTCAGTACTATCAGGTATCGAAAAATGTGTGAAATAACGTTAAAGTGTTAAAAAGATAAATGAGAAAGGATTAAATGGATTAAAATAATTCTTGTATTGAGAGATTAGTTGGCACCGTTCTCCATGATAATGGACTCTCCGGGCTCAACCCGAGCTGCTCACTAAGCATTTTGCTTAGCCCTCCGTTGTTGAATTTTTTAGATCCCGAGGAGCACGAATAACGCACTGTGGACGGCGATGGCTTTGTGAAGACTTCATTATGTACGGATAAATAATCTTGTTTGTACGTTTTGGTTTGTGGAACAAGGTTTTGCGTGAAATCGGTTGGGTTTAATTGTGGGTTTGGACAAGTGTTGTTTTTGAGAAACGTGTGATGATTTTAATTCCGCTGCGTATTTGTATTTAAAAACGATTTTAAATTCCCGTACTCTTGGTTTATTATGTTTTACTGGTTTTCGTCCATGTCGCATATCCTGTTCACGGGATGCGGGATTCGGGTGTCACACTGGAGCACAAGGTCAGCAGCCAACTCCCTGTCAATCCTCAAGCCATAACACTCAAGTTCTTCAAGATGACCCTTCATCTTAAGAACATGAGCGCTAACCGACTGCCCTGCCGTCATACGACATGCAAGTAGGTTCTTCAACGTGTTGTATTTCTCAACACGCGCATGCTCTTGGAACATAGTCTTCAACTGCTCGAGCAGATCAAAGGCGTTAACTTATATACGCCCAGATTGGAAGAGGATGGGAGGCTGCCAATCTCGATCACCGGCACTCGCGGGAGGCACTCGAATTCAGAATTGGGTATGAGAGTCGAAGTGGGGTGGATGGGATCCGAGTTCAATCACCGGCACTCGAATGAGGCCTCAAATTCGAACTCGAATCAAAGGAGGGGAATGTGAAGTGAATAGGTGAAGGAAAGGTGACAAAGGTCGGACACACCGAACCTAGAACAGCCGCGGACACACCGTCGAGCTCGGATCGCGTTTTGGACACACCAAAGACGAGAAAGAGATAAGCTTAAGAGCAAAATTCATTCAACAACAAGTCTGAAAATTACAAGAGTGAATTCGAAAATATATAGAAGGAGAATGGAGTCTTAATTGTGCTTAACATGCACAAGAGGAGCCTAATCATGCATTTAATGTGGTGGTTGGAAGAATATAGCTATTGGGACTTTGCTTGCTGATGAGGACATTAGACCTAGCAGCTTGGAGGAGGACGGGAGCATAACGAAAGGAGCTCTTGAAGACGGGAGCTTAACGGAAGGAGCTCTTGAGGACGTTGAAGGCTTGGCCTCTCAGGTGCCAAGAGACATGCCGAGTGATCACGACGTTACACGATCATTCGAAGCCGCAGGAACAGGATGTGACGTGCACAACACAAAGGCTCCCCGAGCAAGTCATAGAGCCGAGCCTCCACTTACTCGTGCTAGAGCTCGAGCACTTCGTGTCACGCTTACCGAAGCCGTCACCAAAGTTCTCCACGGATCCCGGGTTCACGATAACGATGATACTTCGTTTTTCGGACGAAGCTCGACCCGAAACTTTCTCACACTTGAAGTTGTCGATGTCTAAGCCTAAGATACAGCCCATGGGCCTTTCTCATCAGCCCACTCGGCCCATTAAAGAAGTTGCAACAGCCATATTTTGTCAACTACTTCATTTAATGACAATTAGGCTCCTATCCTTGCATGTTAGCTAGCATTTAATGTATTGTTTTCACTTAAACTCTTTTAAAACACTTGTAATGCATCATGAACGAAGCTAAGTTTGATTATTGAAGTTTTCTTTTGAGAAAAAAAAAACACTTGTAATGCTCCCGTCCTCCCTATGCAAGCCGGCCATATTCTTTTAGGACTTGCAGCTCAAGAAGCTTCCTTTTGCATGTAGGGTTCAGCCATGATGGTGAAGACGTGATGCAGGCCATGTCGGGGTGTGTCGGCCTCGTCTTCGTCCCGTATCCCGCTCAAGACTTGATCAACAACGCCATATAGTAGTTGGCGAAGTGCTCGAGTTTTGGCCCGAGTGATTGGCGGCTTGGCCCTAATGTATGCTCGTGGGGCACCCTTCGCGTGATGGTCGTTGTCGAGCTTTGCGGGATCAAGTGATCGTGTAATGTCTTGATCACTTGACATGTCCAAGGGCTGGTCTTCGGTTGATTGCTCCGAGGGATCCATGTTCGCTCCTAGCTCCGTGTGCTCTGCATCCAAGTGCTCCTGCTCCGGTTTCAGCTTCGGCTCCATGTCCTCATCATTCCCTCCCCCTTGAAAGGTTTTCGCCCACGAAAAGTCGGATCCTGCAAGATAAGGACGCAAATCAGTAACATTAAAGGAATTAGAAACGGTATACTCACCAGGAAGTTCGAGCCGATATGCGTTATCGTTGATGCGCTCGATGACTTTGAAGGGACCGTCTCCGCGTGGTGCTAACTTGGACTTCCTCTTGTCGGGAAAGCGCTCCGGGCGAAAATGCAACCAAACCCAATCACCCTCATTAAATGTTACGGCTTTTCTACCCTTATTGGCTTGGCGGGCATATTGTTCGGTTTTCCGAGCAATATTGTCACGCACTCGCTGATGGAGTTCCTTAATGAACTCGGCCCTTTGTTCCCCTTCAACGTTCACCCATTCGTTACTAGGTAATGCTACAAGGTCCAAAGGCGTGATCGGATTGAATTCGTAAACGGTTTCAAACGGGGAGTGGCGAGTTGCCGAATGCGTAGCTCGGTTGTATGTGAACTCGATATGGGGAATACATTCAACCCAATTGCCGAGGTTTTTCCCGATGGTAGCTCGTAAGAGAGTCGATAGTGTGCGGTTCATGACCTCGGTTTGGCCATCCGTTTGAGGGTGACACGTCATCAAGAAGACGAGCTTAGTACCGATCTTTTTCCATAGAGTCCGCCAAAAATGTGATGCAATCCAACAATCATCCAACATCAACATGGACGATAACAAACAAAACCCGAATGAGAAGCAAGACCATGTCGTCGACGCTATAGGAGGAGAAGAAGTGAACACCGAGCATACCATGCCAACCATTCTTACACCTTCACTTACAAGACAAATGACTCAAAGTATACGTTCAAATATCAATGCATATGTCAAAGAGTGGCTGATCAAAACATCCGAAAATGGTCAAGACAATGCAACGGATGCGATAACGACAACAAGCGCTAAAACGTCACACTGTTATGGAGTTTATGTTGTCCAACACCAAAGACTTCGTGGGATAACATGTGGGCTACTAAGGAGATATTTGAAGATTGTATTCTCAATAAATGGGCTGAAGATTCAAGCCCAAAGAGCCCAAAAATATTCTGCACAAGTCCAAGAAGATGTCAACCCATTGGAGAGGATATGGTGCCACCTTTGAACCCAATTTCGGCCCACCTTTATCAAGCACGAATTGGGGATGTTTTCTACATTAATTCAACCTCATGAAGAGCTTCTTTAAGCCTCCTAGCCGTTGTAAGACGTTGCACATCCACTTCCACCAACTTTTCACTTTTTCCTTACTTTATGGTGTCTTGTTTTGCATTACCTTTCTTTAATGCTTTGTTAGCTCCTCCTTATGCACAAATTTCCTTTGCTTTCTTCTGTGTTTCAAGCCTATTTAAAGGCCCTTGTATGTCAAGAATGATAAGACTTTGAATTGATAAAAATCGAGTTGCATATTTGCTTCTTCTTCTTGGTGTGTCCGAGAGTATGGCCTTCTGCGCATGTGTGTGTGTGTCACCCTTGTGCAACGTCAAACCGTGGTGGATTCAAGGTTGGTTTAGCTCCTTTGAATCCTCTTTCATACCCCTATCTTCCATCAAAAATTGGGAATCATCCGAGTGCCCTTTGGCCTGGAACTTGCCTTCCATCTATCACCTAAACCGAGTGCTCTGTTTTAGTCCGACTTGTGTGTTGATTTCTAAGGCCTCCGAGTGCCCTTTGCCCTGGATATCCTCTTGAAATCTAACCATAGGAATACCTTAGTGAGTCTCCAAGTGTCCCCTGGTTTCGAGCTTGTTGTATTCGTTGTCCAAAAGGCAACATAAGACACGCACGTACAAACCGCATTTCACCGAAGGAAACGTGCGAGACTTTCTTGGCTCCGTGCGTGTATCATTTTTGGTATCAGAGCTCTTTTCAAGGACCACCCTAAGGTAAAGTATCTCTCTTTGTGTTTTACATTCATTTTAATTAGATTTCACCATTTTGCTTTGAAGAAAACCGAAAACCACAAAAACTGCCCACCGACGAAGAGGTAACGGTACGTCTCTTCCTATTTCATTTTCTGCTTCAAGTTTCTGTTTTTATTTTGTTTTGATTAACTTTCATTGAGAAAACAAAATAAAATGTTTGGAAAAGGAGAGGAAAGCAATGTAGCCATGTTGGAAGTGCTATGAAGTATTCAAGCACGATTAACTCGTCTTGAAGAAGAACGTATGCAACCAAGGTCCGACAAAACAAACAACCATTTCTATGAAAGGTCAACAAATCTAGATTTCAATGAACCATGCTCTGAAGATCCACATCCAAGGAGTAGATCAGTACATGATCGTGGAAGGCTCAAAGAAGAAGATAAGGTAGAAAAGGTCATCGAAAGCCAAAAACGTATCCAAAACATCCAAGGTAACAAATCTGATTTTAAACCTCTTATCTTTGCGGGACAACGTAATCCGGATGCTTATCTCGAATGGGAGAAACGGATGGAGAAAATATTTGAAGGGTATGTAGGGTCGGAGCACAATAAGGTGCAATATGCCGCAAGCCAACTCATTGGACATGCACTGAATTGGTGGAAGCGAGAAGCGACCGAATGACGACATGCATCTTATGATCCGATTTCGGCTTGGGAAGAAATGAAAATCATGATGCGTCGAAGGTATGTGCCAAAACACTTTCTTCATGAATTGCAACATAGATTTTGTAACATAGTGCAAGGAAGCAAGACGATCGAGGAATACTACGAAGAATTTGAACACCTTCCCACATGCTTGGAAATAGAAGACGATGAGAGAGTAGTCATGGCACACTTCCTAGATGGTTTGCATGAACGAATCGCAAGAGAGATAGAACATCAAGTTTACCATGATTTGAAGGATCTTGTGTCTATGGCCATTCATATAGAGCAGCAAATTCTCAAGAAGCCGAAGAGGATGAATCACATACAATCGCAAACATCTACATGCAAAATCTATTCCAAAACCGAAGATAAAGAGAAAGCGGATGATGGAGATGCAAGACCAAAGGGAAACGCAATCAAAACCTCAAAGGAAGTCACCACACTAGGTAACAAAATGTTTCCATGTACTAATCATATTCGTGAGGTCATGTGTTACAAGTGTAGGAAGCGAGGTCATATGGCACATGATTGCCCGTACCAACACAAGATGACCATCGTGAATGGTGAAAAATCTGAATCACTAGATGAGGTTGAGGTAGAAGACAATGAAAAGGAGGCCAAACTTCCAAACATCAAAGATCTTTTTGTCACTACTCGAAGTCTTAATACCATTTTGAATTCGAAAGAACCCGGTCGAATAGGAATGGTCTTCAATACATGTTGTACCATAAACAACAAGGTAAGTGGCAAAGGTATGGATGTCATCTCTATTACTAATGTAAAAGATTTACCTTCATAAGATTATGAGTATCCATTGGCATGGAACTCTCGTCACCATAATTGGTAGCAAACCACAACATCGTTCAAAGATGACTCGATCGCTTGAGAAGATAGCTAGTAGAAAGAAAAAGAACCAAAGAGGACATCTCGCACCTCCGAAACGGTCATCAATGCCTCAAGGATACACATATGGGTCGTGTTCCTTGTTTCAAGAGTTTCACACGGTAATTTCGTTCTAATCTTTATTCTCATTTACGATCAATGTTTTCTTGACCATATTGTGCATTGTGAACAAATAATCGAGATATTTCGAAGGGAATCTTTCTATGACAATCTTAAGAAACATCCATATTGCATTAAACTGTTTGTTGTCCTAGGATTTGTTACTATATTACAGGTTTCACATCTTCATGAGTCTCACATAAAATCCGAGAAAAGAATAGTGGACATGAATTTGGAAACGAAAGACATGGATAAAAATGTGGCTACGAGGGTGATGACCATGATCAATGTCAGAAAAGATCCAAAAATAGAGGATATGTATGTGAATACAATTATGGGGCTCAAGATTCTCGGAAAGAAACATAAATGGCCACCCGACATCCGAAAGACTCACATGTGGTCGATATGCAATAAAGTAGGAACAACAACCGGTAAACTCGTTCCCATTTTTATTCTTGTTTACGATTCTTGTTTCAACAAGTATATAGCGCAAAGTGAGAACCACATGGGGATTTTTCAAAATAATTACCTTCACGAGGATTGTAAAAGGTGCACTTGCTACACTTATGTGTTTGTTCCTCTAGAATTTGTCCATAATTTGCAGGTGTTACACTCTAGGGAAGATGAAATTGACATAAAGAAAGTATGGACATCTTCAAGAAACATTCAAGCTCAAAGATCACATGGAGAAGATCATCGTTACCATCAAACCATGAAGGATTCAAGAAATACAACCACCTTAACTCCAAAGAAAATCAATAAGGATGAACCATTCGATCGAGGAGATTCACGAGAGCAAGCATGTCACATACAAAACGAGCATAAAGACGATGTCGATCACATCCTCACACACCAAGGTACGTATCACATATCATTTGAGTTTAATGATGTTGACTTAGATCCGTTTGATGTAGGAAAGAAAGTTTTAAGGACAAAACCTTTTCAAGGGGGAGGGAATGATGCAATCCAACAATCATCCAACATCAACATGGACGATAACAAACAAAACCCGAACGAGAAGCAAGACCATGTCGTCGACGCTATAGGAGGAGAAGAAGTGAACACCGAGCATACCATGCCAACCATTCTTACACCTTCACTTACAAGACAAATGACTCAAAGAATACGTTCAAATATCAATGCATATGTCAAAGAGTGGCTGATCAAAGCATCCGAAAAATGGTCAAGACAATGCAACGGATGCGATAACGACAACAAGCGCTAAACCGTCACATTGTTATGGAGTTTATGTTGTCCAACACCAAAGACTTCGTGGGCTAACATGTGGGCTACTAAGGAGATATTTGAAGATTGTATTCTCAATAAATGAGCTGAAGATTCAAGCCCAAAGAGCCCAAAAATATTCTGCACAAGTCCAAGAAGATGTCAACCCATTGGAGAGGATATGGTGCCACCTTTGAACCCAATTTCGGCCCACCTTTATCAAGCACGAATTGGGGATGTTTTCTACATTATTTCAACCCCATGAAGAGCTTCTTTAAGCCTCCTAGCCGTTGCAAGACGTTGCACATCCACTTCCACCAACTTTCCACTTTTTCCTTACTTTATGGTGTCTTGTTTTGCATTACCTTTCTTTAATGTTTTGTTAGCTCCTCCTTATGCACGAATTTCCTTTGCTTTCTTCTGTGTTTCAAGCCTATTTAAAGGCCCTTGTATGTCAAGAATGATAAGACTTTGAATTGATAAAAATCGAGTTGCATATTTGCTTCTTCTTCTTGGTGTGTCCGAGAGTATCGCCTTCTGCGCATGTGTGTGTATGTCACCCTTGTGTAAGGTCAAACCGTGGTGGATTCAAGGTTGGTTTAGCTCCTTTGAATCTTCTTTCATACCCCTATCTTCCATCAAAATTTGGGAATCATCCGAGTGCCCTTTAGCCTGGAACTTGCCTTCCATCTATCACCTAAACCGAGTGCTCTGTTTTAGTCCGACTTGTGTATTGATTTCTAAGGACTCCGAGTGCCCTTTGGCCTGGATATCCTCTTGAAATCTAACCATAGAAATACCTTAGTGAGTCTCCAAGTGTCCCCTGGTTTCGAGCTTGTTGTATTCGTTGTCCAAAAGGCAACATAAGACACGCACTACAAACCGCATTTCACCGAAGGAAACGAGCGAGACTTCCTTGGCTCCGTGCGTGTATCATTTTTGGTATCAGAGCTCGGTTCAAGGACCACCCTAAGGTAAAGTATCTCTCTTTGTGTTTTACATTCATTTCAATCAGATTTCACCCTTTTGCTTTGAAGAAAACCGAAAACCACAAAAACAGTCCCACCGGCGAAGAGGTAACACTATATCTCTTCCTATTTTGTTTTTTCTTTGAGTTTCTATTTGTATTTTGTTTTTGATTAACCCATATTTGAGAAAACAAAAGAAATCACGTCTCACATCGACCCAGCGGGGATGCAAAGTCGGCGATCGCGGAATAGATATCCGTCATGTAGGTAAAATGGGCCAGAAGCATCCTGCCTACAATCCTCAATGACGGTTCTAAAATCTGGATCGGTCACATAGTTTTCCTTGATGAGAACGAAGCCTAGCATGCGGGCTTCCATGACCGAGAGCAACGTATGTCTACGAGACAAAACATCCGCGACGACGTTTTCTTTTCCCTTCTTATACTTGATTACGTAGGGAAATGTCTCAATAAACTCAAGCCATTTGGCGTGGCGTCGCTTAAGCGTGGTTTGTCCTTTAAGATGCTTTAGCGTCTCGTGATCGGAATGCACGACAAACTCTTTGGCGAGCAAATAATGCTGCCACGTCTCAAGTGCACGTACAAGAGCATAGAGCTCTTTGTCGTAAGTCGGATAGTTCAGCGTAGCTCCGCTGAGCTTCTCGCTAAAATAGGCCACGGGCCTCTTCTCCTGCATTAGGACGGCTCCAATGCCAATCCCGGAGGCATCGCACTCGACCTCAAAGGTTTTGTCAAAGTTTGGGAGGACTAAAACCGGCGCGGTAGTGAGACTATCCTTTAGAGCGGAAAAGGCGCGCTCTTAAGTCTCGCCCCATTCGAAGACCACGTCTTTCTTTGTGATCGCGGTGAGGGGAGTAGCGATGCTGCTAAAGTCTCGGACGAATCGACGGTAAAAACTAGATAGACCAAGAAAACTCCGCACATGTCCGATAGTAGACGGCGTCAGCCACTCCTGTATAGCTTTGATCTTTTCACCGTCAACTCGCAGCCCTTGAGAGCTGACCACAAAGCCTAGAAATACTAACTCATTTGTGCAGAACGAGCATTTCTTAAGGTTGGCATATAGACCTTCTTGTCGAAGAGTGGTCATCACTTGCTCCAGGTGCGA
>NW_010965160.1:200304-213193 GCF_000463585.1 Tarenaya hassleriana
CTGAGTTCGTCAGCCATGTCATCAAGCCGAGGTATGGGATGCCGGTACTTAACCGTGATGTTGTTGATGGCGCGGCAATCCACACACATCCTCCAAGTCCCGTCCTTTTTTGGCACAAGTAGTACGGGTACAGCGCAAGGACTGAGACTTTCTCGGATATAACCCTTACTCATTAGCTCTTGGACTTGTTTCTCGAGCTCTGGAGTCTCTTCAGGGTTCATCCGGTACGCGGGCCAGTTAGGCAACGGTGCTCCAGGCACTAGATCGATTTGGTGTTCGATCCCGCGTATAGGAGGTAATCCTGCGGGGATTTCATCCGTTAATACATCGCTATAGTGTTCTAAGAGTCGGCTAACAACAGGACTATGAGTCGGTGTTTCCAAAGATAAGCTCAACTGATCCTTGAATACAAAGAGCAACACCGATTGTTCTTGACGAACAGCGCGCACGACATGACTAGCCTTTATATAGAAATTCTTTTTCTTCGGTTCAGAATCCTTGGCTAGTTTCAATTACATCTCATGCACTTGAGATGAGCTTAGTGGCGCAAGCACAACCTTTCGTTTGTCATACACCAAGGAGTATTGGTTGGCTCGGCCGTCGTGGGTTACTTCCCGATCGAATTGCCATGGTCTGACTAAAAGGATATGACCGGCTTGCATAAGAACGACGTCGCAAAGGACCTCGTCGCGATACTTTCCTATACTGAACGGGATTTTGACCCTTTCGGTCACTTTGAGTTCTCCGCTGTTATTAAGCCACTGCAGCTTGTATGGGCACGGGTGTTTTTCTGTGGATAGATCCAGCTTTTTCACCATATAGGCGCTGGCCACGTTGGTGCATGAACCACTATCGATAATCATTCCACATACCTTCCCATTTACCGTGCAACGGGTGTGAAAGATCGTCTCTCGTTGGGCGGTCTCTTCCGGAGTTACTAGCGTACTAAGTACTCGTCGAGTGACTAGTAATTCTCCACTGTCCGTAATAATCATTACCCTAGCATTTGGACAGTCACGAGCCATATGTCCCCTTCCCCGACATTTATAACATATGATCTCCCGTGATCGTAGATCGCGTGTGGAGTCAGTTTGAGTTCGGGATTGCGAGGTTTCTGGAGCTTTCCCTTTATCCTTGTAACTTGGAAAGCTACGACCTTCGGTCGTTTCCTTTCGGGGTGTGGAGGTAGTCCTAGGGAGGGTAATGGGGTTGCTAGGCGAGGGTTTGGGCTTACTTAGCCGGGCTTGCTTACGCTGGTTTTGTTTTTCGATCTGCACAGCCAAGTGTAAGAGCTCGTGGAGGTTTTGGTATGGGTGGCGCTCGACCTTTCGAGCAATACGCTCGTTGAGGCCATCGAGGAACTGTGCCATCACGGTTTCCTCATCCTCGTCCATCACTAATCTACTCCTAAGGTGCTCAAATTCCTCGAAATACTCTTCTACGGTTCTAGCACCTTGCGAAATCCTTCGATATTTTCGCTGGAGTTTGCGATGGAAATGAGGTGGGATATAGCGTTTCCGCATTAACGCTTTCATTTCACGTCATGTGCCGATTGGCTCTATTTGAGCGCGGCGTCGTTCAGTCAATTCCCAGTCCCACCAAGCTAAGGCGCTTTCAGCTAATTGAGCCGCCGCGTATTGGACTTGCTTACGGTCCGAATACGAATAACACTCGAATATGTTATCCATGCGACGCTCCCAATCGAGATACGCTTCCGGATCTATATGACCTACGAACAATGGTGGTTTAAGCTTAAGGTCTCCCCCTTGACCCCGGTTTGGTCTATAGTTATCATCCTCTACTTGGTTGGCCCATCGTTCGGGTCTAGCTCTACGAGGTGGGTTCCTCCTAGGGATGTAATCGGGATCCGACTCCTCGTCGGACATTATCTCTCGGGGTCTGTGGTGTTGGTGCCTACGGGGCTCTCCTCTATCGGGAAGGTTATCTACCACTCTCTCTCTCGGCCTATGCCTTGGTCGGACATCGCTTTCTTCATCGCTTGGTAGATCGATAGGAGGGGGTTGGTTTTGCCTAGGGTGACCTATTGGTTCTTGCATATGCGGTTCGGGGGCCCGCTCGGCCTCTAGTCTAGACATGCGGTCCATAATAATCTGTAAGGATCTAAAAATATCGCCATTGCTTGGTTCTCGGTTAGAACCTTCTCTAGTAGGCTCGGGGTTACTCATTGTTCGCTCAAGTCTTGCACAATGCAAATATTTCACGCAACGAGCAAAAGACCCTATACTAACGTGCAAATCACTCAACAAGTGTCGTGCTTGCCAATCAAATAAATCAAACAGCGAGTTATGTCAACCGAAAACAATTTGAGGCACGAGATGATGTCTTAAGAAGATGATCAGATTTTCTCAACGCAAGAAACACTCAACGGCCAATATGGACAGATTCACTCAATGTGTTCGTGCTTGTTATGACAACTATGTTCTCAAACTACCTAGATGTCGGGATGGATCAACTTAAATAGAGTGACGGGATAATGAGCATACAATAGAACTCCTAATTCGCACGGTAATAGTTCAAGGAACTAATCAAATTGAATCGCAAGCAAATGCACAAGGATGGTTGAGCAGATTCGTGCGTGCAATCGAGCAGGTGATGTTCGGATTTTAATGAAGGTTCAACCTAGTTGGAATCAAGGATAATCACGGCGCAACACAACACAGCAAAAATGAAACACAATCAATAATAACGAAGTTCAGAAACTCGAATCGGAAGGATCTCACCCGAGGAGAATGCCGATGACGATGTGGAGTGTTATTCCGCTTGTTTGCGATCGATTATATGACTCTAATGGGAGCAGCAAGTTCTGCGAAATGGATGGTGGAATAGATCAGCCCTTACCAAGGAACAATACTTGACAGTTTTTGTATTTTGTTTTGAGTTTTCGAAATTTGAAGCAAAGAAACGAAAAGAAACAAAATGTAAACAAGGATAGATCTCACCCGATTTGTGTGATGTCCGATGGTAGGAGCTAACCAAAATGATATACGCTCAACGCGGAAGAGGATGGGAGGCTGCCAATCTCGATCACCGGCACTCGTGGGAGGCACTCGAATTCGGAATTGGGTATGAGGGTCGAAGTGGGGTGGACGAGATCCGAGTTCAATCACCGGCACTCGAATGAGGCACTCAAATTCGAACTCGAATCAAAGGAGGGGAATGTGAAGTGAATAGGTGAAGGAAAGGTGACAAAGGTCGGACATACCGAACCTAGACCAGCCGCGGACACATCGTCGAGCTCGGATCGCGTTTTGGACACACCAAAGACGAGAAAGAGATAAGCTTAAGAGCAAAATTCATTCAACAACAAGTCTGAAAATTGCAAGAGTGAATATAGAAGGAGAATGGAGTCTTAATTGTGCTTAACATGCACAAGAGGAGCCTAATCATGCATTTAATGTGGTGGTTGGAAGAATATAGTTGTTGGGACTTTGCTTGCAGCTCAAGAAGCTTCCTTTTGCATGTAGGGTTCGGCCATGATGGTGAAGACGTGATGCAGGCCATGTCGGGGCGCGTCGGCCTCGTCTTCGTCCCGTATCCCGCTCAAGACTTGATCAACGACGCCATATAGTAGTTGGCGAAGTGCTCGAGTTTTGGCCCGAGTGTTTGGCGGCTCGGCCCTAATGTATGCTCGTGGGGCACTCTTCGCGTGATGGTCGTTGTCGAGCTTTGCGGGATCAAGTGATCGTGTAACGTCTTGATCACTTGACATGTCCAAGGGCTGGCCTTCGGTTGATTGTTCCGAGGGATCCATGTTCGCTCCTAGCTCCGTGTGCTCCGCATCCAAATGCTCCTGCTCCGGTTCCAGCTCCGGCTCCATGTCCTCATCATTAACACCCTCAAACTGTCGCTGCAGTTCAGGAGACATTGTCCCGAGCATGAGGCAAGAGACCTCCAGGTCGTCGTTCTGATGCTTCAACCAAGCATCACGAACGGCTCTCGCGGCGTTGGCCGGGGGCTCGGCAGGAAGAGCCCCTTCTAGGACGTACATCTTCTTCTCGTTCCTGAGAACAATTCTCAAGGTCCGATACCAGTCCAAGACGTTTATCCCGATCAGCTTATCCTTCTCAAGGATAGATCGCAGTGACACGGTTGGTACACTACCACCTGTCGCCATGTCCTACAGAGATGAACAGAACAACACAATATGCAATATCAATTAGTACAATACTAATTATAGTAAAAACTATTACGGATGACATGATGCAAATATGAGATAAACTCCCACTAAGAAATATAACCCTCTTATAATTTTCTTAGTAGGCTAAGATCCATATTTCACATAGACTTGAGTCAGCTTTGGCATGACGCTCAAGCCTATGCTATTTAGGTAGACATCCAATGTCGATCACATCCAATGTGACTCTTAGATCGTTTATGGAAAAATAGTATCATTATACTATTGCATATTTCTAGTCCCATCTATACCGTTAGGTCCAAGTCCAACTTGATAACCTAACTCAAGCCAAACCATTTTCGAACATATGAGAACCACCATTTCTCCATCTTGTCTCACAAAGATTGTCTGGTATGCTCAGCTTTGGCATGACCTATACACAGACGATCGAAGCCTTGATAAGTGCTCGAAACATGGGTGGTATAAGCTTGAAATTATAACGAGGGTTTTTATCGTTATCAAGAACCAGCTTATTACTTTCGAGAAATGAGAAGCACAATTTCTCAATTCTTGTCTCACTTAGATAATTCGGTATGCACAGCTTTGGCATGTCCCATACACGAATTACCAAGGTCTTGGCAAGAACTCTAATTGTAATAGCTCAATTCTCGATTGATCAAAATATAACAATTATATTTTGATCCGACTCTGTTACTTAGCCCGAATTGACCGTCTATTCAGCTTAGTAAACTAAGTCCCGAAACTCCCACTCAATCAAGTAACTCTTATACTTGATTAAGTTTTATGCACTTAATTCATGTAGACCCTCTACATAATTAAGTCATAAACCATAAACAATCATGATTAACTCAGTCAAGTATCCATTACTTAACCGAATCGAATTCAGAAAACGCGAAAACCCGAAAACAGGTGGTTGGTCCGGGGCTGACCAACCTTTGGTCTGCCGGACCAAATCTACTCAGAATTCAGACTCAGCTCGGACCGAAAGAAGAGACGTGTCGTGGTCAGTTGAGTTGGTCCGGGGCTGACCAACTTTTGGTCAGCTCCGGACCAGGACCACTCTGTCTCTTCTCGTCAGTCAGACCAGACCACGCGCGGACTGAGTTGTTGGTCCAGGGCTGACCACGCGTGGTCGGCCGGACCAACCGTACTCAGTCCGCCACTCCGTTTTCTTCTCCTCGGACCAACAATTGGTCCGTTTAGTTCGAAACGTTCTGGTCCGGGGCTGACCAACACTTGGTCAGTCGGACCAGACGTTACGAAGCAACTCTCGGACCGAAAATTTCTCGTCGGACCAAACATTCTTGTCCGGTCCGCCGGACCAACACTTTGGTCCGCCGGACCAGGACTAGTTTGGTCCGATTTCTTCTTCTCTGGTCCGCCTGGCATGCCTGACCAAAACGTAAAGTCTGGTCCGCCGGACCAAGACTCTCTTTTGTTTTGGTCCGAGTTTCTTCTCTGGTCCGTCGAACTGATCTAAGAAAATCCGAACTTGCGGTCCGTAGCTGACCAGCTTGTGGTCCGCCGGACCGCGTAACTGGGCAGAAAAACAGACGAAATTTTTTCGTCTTGATCTGTTTTCTCGCTCTGTTCGAATCCGTTTTTCGTTTCGTTTTCTCGAGTTAATTCATGATTCCAGCCTCCATATATCTAAGTTTTGTTACATAACTTAATCTACCATAGATTCAATTATATAACAGATTTATCTAAGATCAAAACCAAAGAAAAACCAAGTTTGAACAATTTTCAAACTTGCTCAAGAGTGATCGTTCTTCATCGAAACGAAGAACCGAGCTCTGATACCACTGCTAGGTCGCACGGGATCCTAGACTGCCGGTTCAAAACTGTGCTAGGATCTGGTCCGCGGGCTTGTTGGGATTCCTGGGATCTCATGAGCGAATCCTATTCCTAAGAGATCGATTCTAGGGTTTGCGCAGCGGATGTAAAACAAAAATTTATAGAACCCTAGAACCATGCTGCTGGTCGTTTCCTTTCGGGGTGTGGAGGTAGTCCTAGGGAGGGTAATGGGGTTGCTAGGCGAGGGTTTGGGCTTACTTAGCTGGGCTTGCTTACGTTGGTTTTGCTTTTCAATCTGCACGGCCAAGTGTAAGAGCTCGTGGAGGTTTTGGTATGGGTGGCGCTCGACCTTTCGAGCAATACGCTCGTTGAGGCCATCGAGGAACTGTGCCATCACGGTTTCCTCATCCTCGTCCATCACTAATCTACTCCTAAGGTGCTCAAATTCCTCGAAATACTCTTCTACGGTGCTAGCACCTTGCGAAATCCTTCGATATTTTCGCTGGAGTTCGGATGGAAATGAGGTGGAATATAGCGTTTCCGCATTAACGCTTTCATTTCGCGCCAAGTGCTGACTGGCTCTATTTGAGCGCGGCGTCTTTCGGTCAGTTCTCGGTCCCACCAAGCTAAGGCGTTTTCAGCTAATTGAGCTGCCGCGTATTGAACTTGCCTATGGTCCGAATACGAATAACATTCGAATATGTTATCCATGCGACGTTCCCAATCGAGATACGCTTCCGGCGGTCTCTAGCAAGACACTATGACTACCTATCTCGAATAGAGTTTGTTCGTGATCTTTATGAACGCCAGAGATGATTCCGGTTGATGATCGTTTTGTATCACGATATCATATGTCGAATATAAGGCATGGACAAGCCACCTTATCTGATTCGACTGCTTTCTCGTTAACTGAGTTTTGACTGTCTGAAATAGACGACGTTCGTCTATAGTGCGGCCACACATTTCTACAGTCTCGCTCACACGAGGGGCCCAGCGATATCTCTCTCTTTTACGAGAGGTACAAATCCCGTCTTGACTATCTACAATCCAGTACATGATTCGTTTCGTACCTGATACACGCCTTTATAGTCCTCCTGTTACGCAGGACGTTTGACGTAATCAAAGCACGCAACTCCTCATGTTGGATTCCGTAGATATCTCAGGTCTTAGGATCCAATCATGGAACCGTCATATGAGATTCTAGTCATGACTCTAGTCCATGTGACAATCTCATGCGGGTCATTCCAGTATTCCGTTCTCCAACGAATACCTATGATCGTGATCGTATCCAATACCTATGATCATCTATGTGATCATCAATCACACATCATACTAGTCTTATTATGTCGTTATTCCCATAACGACATAAGACTAGGGAGTTTAGTATCATTCATAATGATACATGGATTTCATAACAGATCCAGTATGCAAGAACATGTAATGAATAAAATACTCTCATAAAACACATAGAAAGTATCAATACATCGAATGTATCTCAATAAAGCTCATAATCAGTACATCATAGAGCACTAAACCAACAGGGCTTACGCAGCGGAATTAGCGTTCAAAAATTCTTTGAACCGCCCACGGACCAATCTATCGATGAAGAACTTCTCTTGGGAGAAAAACTCACCTTTTGATTCCGAATCTGAAAGGTTTGCTTGATGACAGCCAAGGTGTTGAAAATGTCAACACCCTCTTGAGCAGTCCACACCCTTGGGATGGTTTCCAACACTTGGAAACTAGCTTGCTAGAGCTTGAAGAGATCAAATCTCTTGTGTATGATCAAGAACACTCTTTGAGCTTGAGAGAGTTTCTACAGAGTTCCTCAACCTCTCAGATGGCTAAGGGTCGGGATTAGGTCGAATGATTAGGGAGGAGTGCGTTCCCTACTTGTTTCCACCAAGAAAAGCCGAGAAAAATGCACTTTGGTGTTTCTGACGTCCGGTCCGCCGGACCAACACTTGGTCCACCGGACCGGACATGTAAAAACACGCGGAATTGACTAGTCAGAGCCTTGGTCCGGAGCTGACCAACTCTTGCTCAGCCGGACCAAGCTCAGTCTTGCCGACACTCCAAAATTTCTCGCGATCCGGCGGACCAGGATTCGGTCCGCCGGACCAACCCTGTCTGGTCCGCTCCGTACCAGGCAGTTATTTCGGTCATCGGTCCGTCTGTCCCACATTCGTCTGGTCCGGCTGACCAACTCTTGGTCAGCTCCGGAACAGACCTCAACGACGGAGAAAAATCCGATTTTTCTCGTCCGTTCGATCCCATTCATACACGTCCATCCCATATGTGTGTGATCCTTTAGGCTCCACTGAATACGACAGTAAATGCGAGATCCAATCTCGTTTTACAAATCAAAAGCGGTCTCTAGCAAGACATTATGATTACCCGTATCGGAAAGAGTTAGATGTGATCTAACCGAAAAGCCAGAGATAGTTCTAATGATGATCCTCTTTGTCCCACGATATCATAATCGAACTCATAGTTCGAATGCTTTGTCGTATCCCGAGTAGACTATAAGAGATAGATGACATTCATCTATAGTGCGACCACACATTTCTACAGTCTCACTCCTACGACGGGCCCAAGCGATATCTCTCTCTTTCGAGAGGGACAAAGTTCCATCTTGATTATCTACTATCCATTACATGATTCGTAATATACCCGAGCCACGCCTTTATAATCATCCGGTTAAAGACGATGTTTGACGCAGTCAAAGAATATTACTCGTCATGATGGATACAATAGATATCTCAGGTCTGAGGATCCAAAGTGAACCATCAAGTCATGGATTACTTAGAGTGCATCCAAACATGTTTAGAGTGCGTCGAAACATGTTTAGATGCGTCGAAACATTTTTAGATGCGTCGAAACATGTTTAGAGTTTGTCGAAAAACGTTTAGTGATGCGGAACCGAGGACCTTTGCTCTAATTAGGCGGGTGGAGACCGCGACGTCTAACCAACCGGTAGGAATCAACCTTGGCACAAGTCTAAAAGACTGCCTCGACCTAGACCTAACACCGTGATTAGCAACCTTGGTATAGTGAAGACGCCACAAACGGTTATGACTGTCCGTTTGATAAGTCGGGTGAACGCCACGGATAGAAATCCGATAAGTTCAAAATAGTTCACAAAGAACTAAAAGAGAATACTCTCACAAGTTTATTGATCAAGGATGTGTTTTACAAGTGAGATTAGCTCACCTATTTATAGGAGAAGTAAAAGAAATCCAAAAGACATAAAAGACTAGAGTTAAATGTAGTCTTCCTAGAATTTTGGGAATATAGGAAAACAAAGCCATAAATGTGGTGGACTTAACTTTGAATGCCTTGGAATCATCATGAAGACTTGAATTTGCAGATTCCTTAGTCATTTTCGTCATGGGCTTGGGCTGCAACATTTGGGCCTTCATTTTGAGCTCTCCACACTTGAAATCATGTTAGAAAATGGGCTGGACTTGTGTATGACTTGATCCAAATTGATTTTCCATGTGTTTTTGGCCCAAACATTCAAGAAAAAGGCCATTTAAAGCAGCTTGAAATTCCCTTGATTTTGACCTCGTCATTGGTCCATTCGAGAAGACGAGATGATCCGCATTGCTATCCTGCTCCGCATCATTCCCCTCCTCTTGAAAAGGATTTGCCCTCAAATCTGCTTCTGTATCTGCATGGAAACGAGGCAAGTCACTAACATTGAATGTTGAACTAATGTTGTATTCACTCGGAAGGTCGATCTTGTAGGCGTTGTTGTTGATTCTCTCCAAAACTTGAAATGGTCTAGCTCCTCTAGGCATCAACTTTGATTTTCGCTCCTTTGGAACCTTTCCTTGCGCATATGGATCAAACCCAATCTCCAGGTTCAAAAATCACTTCCTTTCGTCCTTTGTTGGCCTGCCTTGCGTATTGCTCCATCCTCTTCTCAATATTCAGCTTGGTAGCCTCATGAATCTGCTTAACAAACTTAGCCTTTCTTTTCCCATCAAGGTTAGCATGCTCAGAACATGGCAAAGGAGTCAAATCCAATGGAGTCAAAGGATTAAACCCATAAACAATTTCAAAAGGCGAAAAGTGAGTAGCGGAATGAGTCGATCGATTGTAAGCAAATTCAACATGAGGTATGCATTCTTCCCAAGTCATAAGATTCTTTTTCACAATGGAACGCAAAAGTGATGATAGAACACGATTCACAATTTCAGTTTGCACATCTGTTTGTGGATGGCAAGTTGAGAGAACAACAACTTAGCCCCAAGTTTTTACCATAACGTTTTCCAAAAATAACTCAAAAATTTGACATCACGATCAGAAACAATGGTCCTAGGCATGCCATGTAGTCGAACTACTTCTCGAAAGAACAAAGAAGCAATATTGGATGCATCATCAGTTTTGTGACATGGAATGAAGTGCGCCATTTTTGAAAATCTATCCATTGTTGAAATAGGAAGAAAATATGGAGATTTGATATGATTGATAATAATTAAAGGCATTATATCAATTAAGAATAAAATATATATCGTATCAATTATATTTTGTCTTATTTGTTTCTTTCGTATCTTTATTTTCTTGTTTCTTTCCATAGCTTTTCCTATAAATGTATGGATTATTTTCATTGTAATATAACAAGAAGAAGAGATGTAGTAATAAAAGTGTTCTTTATTTTATTTTTCTCTTCTATTCTCTCTTTTTAATTTCCGCATTTTATTTTTCAATATGGTATCAGAGCAGCGTTAGAATATTGTGACAAGCATGATGTCCATAATGCTCGTTCTTGCCTTATATGCTGAGTCCGAGAATTAGTCTTCATAGAAGCTTCCTTATGTGTTTGCCAACATAACTCAGATATGGTAAGTTGCTGTTTGCTGGTCCAACACATGTTCTTGCTCCGAGTCTTCATCTGTTCGTCCCATTTCCATTGTGCTTGTCGTATCTGAATCTTGGCTTTGTCCATCAACATTCCCCCTCAAGATTGGTCGGCGAATGTCGGTAAGACCAATCTTGGAGAGAATCTTGTTTAGGACAAAGGAAATTGTCGCCTTTGTAAGTATGTTCGCAAGTTGATCTTGACTCCGAGTGTACATTGTTGCTATCAGCCCTTGTGTGATCTTCTCGCGAATGAAGTGGCAGTCAACTTCGATATGCTTCGTTCTTTCGTGGAAGACCGAGTTTGCTGCAATATGAAGTGTCGCTTGGTTGTCGCAATGTAATGGTATGGGCTTGTTTGTCTTGATTCCAAGTTCTTCCAAAAGCTGCTTCAACCACATGAGTTCACACGTTGTGTTGGCCATTGCTCGATATTCCGCTTCCGCACTTGATCTTGCAACCACCGTTTGTTTTTTACTCTTCCATGTGACAAGATTGCCCCCAATGAATGTGCAGTATCCGGTGGTTGACTTCCTGTCCGTTCTATCTCCTGCCCAGTCCGCGTCGCAATATCCAATGATTTCTGCATGGTTGTTGCGTTTCATCCATAGTCCCTTGTTTGGTGTTCCTTTCAAGTATTTGAGTATGCGATCCACCATTTGCCAATGTGTCGTGGTGGGAGCATGGAGCCATTGGCTGACCTGATGCACAGCGAAACATAAGTCAGGTCTTGTGATAGTAAGATAGATGAGCTTACCTACAACGCGACGATATTGTTCCACGTTGTCCAATAATTCCCCCTCGCGTTGATCTTTGAAATGCTCTTCAATTGGCGTCCGAACAGGCTTTGCTCCCATTTTTCCTGTGTCACTTAGAAGATCAAGTATATATTTGCGTTGCGAGAGAAATAAATCACCGGATACTCGAGTAACTTCTATACCAAGAAAGTATTTAAGTTCACCGAGATCCTTAATATCAAAAACGGTCTGCAAGTATGATTTAGTATCACGAATACCAAGCTGATCACTCCCTGTTAGTATTATATCGTCCACATAAACCACAAGGATAATAATACCGGAAGTACTACGCAAAGTGAATAACGAATGATCAGAGTGGCTGCGAGAGAACCCTTTGTGAGTAAGGGCATCATGAAGTTTTTGATACCAAGCTCTTGGAGATTGCTTAAGTCCATAGATCGACTTCTTTAATCTGCAAACATGGTTAGGACTCGAGATTTTGGTGTACCCGGGGGTGGTTTCATGAAGATTTCTTCTTCAAGATCACCTTGAAGAAAGGCATTCTTCACATCCATCTGAAACAACATCCAAGAGTAGTTAGCAGCAAGAGATATAATCACACGAACAGTTGGAATTTTAGCAACCGGTGCAAATGTATCGGTGTAGTCTTCGCCAAATGTTTGAGTGAATCCTTTAGCAACCAAGCGGGCTTTGTGACGTTCTATCTCGCCGTTGCTGTGATACTTGATCTTGTATACCCATTTGCATCCTACAGCCTTTTTGTTGAGGGGAAGATGTGTGATTTCCCATGTATCATTTCGTTCAAGAGCATCTAGTTCTTCTTGCATAGCTTGTTGCCAAATCTCTATATCTTTGGCCTGCTCAAAGGTCTGTGGTTCTGTACCCTGCTCAATAATACTCAAGAAAGCATGCTCATTAGGAGGAAATGAGTCTAAAGAGGCATAATCAAAAATAGAGTGAGCAGTAACCAAATGGCTTGTAGGGTTTTGTTGTAGTTTCCACCACTCGGAGGGTGGTTTGCGATCTCTTGTTCCTCGTCGCAACGGTTGGATGGATTCAGGAGGAACAGATTGTGAGGTTGATTACCTATTAATCAAATCATTAGGTTCCCCCTCAATGCTGATATCATTATCCTGGGGAACTTCGGCGATAGGGTGCATAGGATCGTGCAGAGGTAGATGAGCCATAGTGTGGTCGTATTCCTCAGCAGTCATGTTAGGAGGCAGTATATTTTCGGCAGCGGTGTTTGGACTGAGTGTAGTAGCATCTGCAGGGTCAAAAACGTTAGTGGTAGAAATATCAGGAGAAGAAG
>NW_010965160.1:213724-216969 GCF_000463585.1 Tarenaya hassleriana
AACCAAGCGGCACTTCATATTGCAGCAAACTCGGTCTTCCACGAAAGAACGAAGCATATCGAAGTTGACTGCCACTTCATTCGCGAGAAGATCACACAAGGGCTGATAGCAACAATGTACACTCGGAGTCAAGATCAACTTGCGGACATACTTACAAAGGCGACAAGTTCCTTTGTCCTAAACAAGATTCTCTCCAAGATTGGTCTTACCGACATTCGCCGACCAATCTTGAGGGAGAATGTTGATGGACAAAGCCAAGATTCAGATACGACAAGCACAATGGAAATGGGACGAACAGATGAAGACTCGGAGCAAGAACATGTGTTGGACCAGCAAACAGCAACTTACCATATCTGAGTTATGTTGGCAAACACATAAGGAAGCTTCTATGAAGACTAATTCTCGGACTCAGCATATAAGGCAAGAACGAGCATTATGGACATCATGCTTATCACAATATTCTGACATATTGAGTCTCCCATAATCAGGAGAAATCACACTCTCGATCTTAACATATTTGTTAATGTTTCCATTCTCAACAGATTGTATAGCCGTTAGAATCATCTCATTTCCAAAGTATGTAAATGTCGATCTCTTATATAATCTGTACAGAAGTCATTCATGAATAATAAGGAGAATTCAAGTGATCTTTCTTCTATATTCGATCACCTCTCCATCTTCTTTGATTCCTCATCAATCTGATCGATTACATCCCCACATTTTCTAAGAAATCTATATGGTATCAGAGCAACCAAGGTCCTAAAAACTTCTGTTCAAATCCTTACTTGTTCCTCCTCTCTCTCAATATCCTTTTCTCTCTGTTTCAAATCATGGATTCGGCCTTGAAACCGATCTCTATCACCCTCAATGGTGATAATTACTTCTACTGGTCCAAGGCTGCCAAAGCTTTATTGAGCAGTCGTGGATTATGGCATCATATTGTTCCCAAAGTGGTTTCTACCCCAGCCACTCATGCTGCCGAAGGAGAACCACTCGCCCCACAAGCACAACCACAAACCAATTCGGAGAAGTGGTACCAAGATGATCAAACTGCTCTTGTTCTCCTGCAACAATCTCTTGACAAGAACGTTTTGCAATCCTTCATTGCCTTGGACGGAGCCAAGGCCTTGTGGGATGCTCTCAAAAATACATACGGTAATATCTCTAACATAAGCAGAATTTTCGAGATCAAAAAGAGAATTTTCCAATTGCAGCAGAATGGAGAACAATTCAACAAGATCCTTGGAGATTTTTGTGCCCTTTGGACGGAGTTGGACGAGATCCGTCCCAAAACGACAGACCAAGCGGTACTTGACACACGGAGCGAAGAGGACAAAGTGTTTGCCATTCTTCTCACGTTGGATGCATCATACAATGATCTAGTCTATCATCTCTGCTTCTTGAATTTGTCAAATTGCCGTGTAGTGTAGTGAGCGAATTCTGTTGGTCCTGCAAAGAGATTATGTCCCCCCTCCTCACGTTTGATGAGCGTACATACCTCATCGAATTTTGGGAGGCTTGATTGGCGTAGGAGATGATAGACTAGATCATTGTATGATGCATCCAACGTGAGAAGAATGGCAAACACTTTGTCCTCTTCGCTCCGTGTGTCAAGTACCGCTTGGTCTGTCGTTTTGGGACGGATCTCGTCCAACTCCGTCCAAAGGGCACAAAAATCTCCAAGGATCTTGTTGAATTGTTCTCCATTCTGCTGCAATTGGAAAATTCTCTTTTTGATCTCGAAAATTCTGCTTATGTTAGAGATATTACCGTATGTATTTTTGAGAGCATCCCACAAGGCCTTGGCTCCGTCCAAGGCAATGAAGGATTGCAAAACGTTCTTGTCAAGAGATTGTTGCAGGAGAACAAGAGCAGTTTGATCATCTTGGTACCACTTCTCCGAATTGGTTTGTGGTTGTGCTTGTGGGGCGAGTGGTTCTCCTTCAGCAGCATGAGTGGCTGGGGTAGAAACCACTTTGGGAACAATATGATGCCATAATCCACGACTGCTCAATAAAGCTTTGGCAGCCTTGGACCAGTAGAAGTAATTATCACCATTGAGGGTGATAGAGATCGGTTTCAAGGCCGAATCCATGATTTGAAACAGAGAGAAAAGGATATTGAGAGAGAGGAGGAACAAGTAAGGATTTGAACAGAAGTTTTTAGGACCTTGGTTGCTCTGATACCATATAGATTTCTTAGAAAATGTGGGGATGTAATCGATCAGATTGATGAGGAATCAAAGAAGATGGAGAGGTGATCGAATATAGAAGAAAGATCACTTGAATTCTCCTTATTATTCATGAATGACTTCTGTACAGATTATATAAGAGATCGACATTTACATACTTTGGAAATGAGATGATTCTAACGGCTATACAATCTGTTGAGAATGGAAACATTAACAAATATGTTAAGATCGAGAGTGGGATTTCTCCTGATTATGGGAGACTCAATATGTCAGAATATTGTGATAAGCATGATGTCCATAATGCTCGTTCTTGCCTTATATGCTGAGTCCGAGAATTAGTCTTCATAGAAGCTTCCTTATGTGTTTGCCAACATAACTCAGATATGGTAAGTTGCTGTTTGCTGGTCCAACACATGTTCTTGCTCCGAGTCTTCATCTGTTCGTCCCATTTCCATTGTGCTTGTCGTATCTGAATCTTGGCTTTGTCCATCAACACTAATCTCTTCTTTCTTTTGCGTTTTGGATGTTCATATATCCAAATCGTTCAAAGGGAGAGTAAAAAAACAAGATTCCAACGATGTGCTATGACAAAAAGAAGTCAAAGCTAAAAACTCTAAGATCAAGCAAGATGCTATGACAAAAAGAGTTAAAGCTAGAACTTTAAAGTCAAGCGAAGTGATTTGAAAGAGGTTAATTGATGCACGCTTCGTTCCAAGGGTTGATACACTCGGGATGGAAGATTGATCCGAAGCCAATCACCGGCCTTAAAGGCGCTCGAACTCAGCTTACGGGTGAAAAGGCTGGGTGGATCGGTGACACCACAAGAGGGGATGGAGAGTCCTCCTGATATCGTCACAATAGATCCTCATAAGAAGGCGACACACGCACAACTTAGGAAGACTGGGACTCGGACACACCGAGAAGATAAAGAATCGGACATACCGAATTCTAAAGAAACTCAATTTTTTTTTATTCCATTTCCAAAGTCTGCTTAAACAAGTCTACAAAGATCTCCTCATATAGGATTACAAATGTCAACAAGATAAGGTAAAAA
>NW_010965160.1:217530-219059 GCF_000463585.1 Tarenaya hassleriana
TCAACCACCGGATACTGCACATTCATTGGGGGCAATCTTGTCACATGGAAGAGTAAAAAACAAACGGTGGTTGCAAGATCAAGCGCGGAAGCGGAATATCGAGCAATGGCCAACACAACGTGTGAACTCATGTGGTTGAAGCAGCTTTTGGAAGAACTTGGAATCAAGACAAACAAGTATCCGGTGGTTGACTTCCTGTCCGTTCTATCTCCTGCCCAGTCCGCGTCGCAATATCCAATGATTTCTGCATGGTTGTTGCGTTTCATCCATAGTCCCTTGTTTGGTGTTCCTTTCAAGTATTTGAGTATGCGATCCACCATTTGCCAATGTGTCGTGGTGGGAGCATGGAGCCATTGGCTGACCTGATGCACAGCGAAACATAAGTCAAGTCTTGTGATAGTAAGATAGATGAGCTTACCTACAACGCGACGATATTGTTCCACGTTGTCCAATAATTCCCCCTCGCGTTGATCTTTGAAATGCTCTTCAATTGGCGTCCGAACAGGCTTTGCTCCCATTTTTCCTGTGTCACTTAGAAGATCAAGTATATATTTGCGTTGCGAGAGAAATAAATCACCGGATACTCGAGTAACTTCTATACCAAGAAAGTATTTAAGTTCACCGAGATCCTTAATATCAAAAACGGTCTGCAAGTATGATTTAGTATCACGAATACCAAGCTGATCACTCCCTGTTAGTATTATATCGTCCACATAAACCACAAGGATAATAATACCAGAAGTACTATGCAAAGTGAATAACGAATGATCAGAGTGGCTGCGAGAGAACCCTTTGTGAGTAAGGGCATCATGAAGTTTTTGATACCAAGCTCTTGGAGATTGCTTAAGTCCATAGATCGACTTCTTTAATCTGCAAACATGGTTAGGACTCGGGATTTTGGTGTACCCCGGGGGTGGTTTCATGAAGATTTCTTCTTCAAGATCACCTTGAAGAAAGGCATTCTTCACATCCATCTGAAACAACATCCAAGAGTAGTTAGCAGCAAGAGATATAATCACACGAACAGTTGGAATTTTAGCAACCGGTGCAAATGTATCGGTGTAGTCTTCGCCAAATGTTTGAGTGAATCCTTTAGCAACCAAGCGGGCTTTGTGACGTTCTATCTCGCAGCTCATCTATCTTACTATCACAAGACCTGACTTATGTTTCGCTGTGCATCAGGTCAGCCAATGGCTTCATGCTCCCACCACGACACATTGGCAAATGGTGGATCGCATACTCAAATACTTGAAAGGAACACCAAACAAGGGACTATGGATGAAACGCAACAACCATGCAGAAATCATTGGATATTGCGACGCGGACTGGGCAGGAGATAGAACGGACAGGAAGTCAACCACCGGATACTGCACATTCATTGGGGGCAATCTTGTCACATGGAAGAGTAAAAAACAAACGGTGGTTGCAAGATCAAGTGCGGAAGCGGAATATCGAGCAATGGCCAACACAACGTGTGAACTCATGTGGTTGAAGCAGCTTTTGGAAGAACTTGGAATCAAGACAAACAA
>NW_010965160.1:221287-221853 GCF_000463585.1 Tarenaya hassleriana
ACGTGAACTTGCCCTTCTTTTGAGCTGCCGCTCGCATTTGATAGCCAAATGCAACAGTTCCTCGACTTCGACATAAGGTTGCAATTCCACTCTATCTTGAATCTCTTGATTCAAACCCCCAAGGAATCGTTGCAAGGTAGCTTCCCTATCCTCCTCAATATTTGCTCAGATCATGAGTATCTCCATCTCTTTGAAATACTCCTCCACACTTCGATTTCCCTGCACCAGCGAGCTGAGTTGGAGGGTATCCATCAAAGAATAGATCAGATGGAAAATGAGGCGCAGGCCGCACGTAACCTGCCACGACAAAATGCAGGACAAAGAGCTCGAACACCTTCAATTGCCCCTAGTGATGGACAAACAAGAGCGTAATCACTGAATTCTGCGGCTGCCATTTTTACCTTCTTCAACTCCGAATAACGGTGACATTCAAACACCATCTCTATCTTCCTCTCCCATTCGAGGTACACTTCAGGATCGTTTCTCCCTTGAAACGATGGAATCCTCATTTTGATGCTTGCCAAGTCATCATCAACATGATTTCTGGCTCGTTGTACATGTCTATA
>NW_010965161.1:0-624 GCF_000463585.1 Tarenaya hassleriana
TCGATTCCGATCGAGAAATTTCTTGGAAACGCGCAGTGAGCGGTCGCCCGAGCGACCGCTTGGTTTTTCGGGCGACCCGCTCGAAAACCCTGTCCAAATCCCGCGACTTCCATCCTTACGTCCTGACCACGTGCGACCCAAACCCTACCGTGTATTCGATGCAGATGGCTCCGAAAAGACCCCGAACAGGCGACAACGCCAGTTCTTCTCAAGAGCGAGAAGGTTCTCAAAAGAGGGATATGCGACCTGAAACAATCACCGAGATTTTAGAAGCACCGATCGACGATCTGATAGAAGGACCGATGAAAACCGTGAAGATTGATAGGCACGACGAGGCCTATACAAAAGCTCGACACCTAAACACGATCAAACAACGGGGAAGCAAATTTGTATGCGATCGCACCACTCGGCTGCTGGGAATTCAAGCAAACGTCGACTACATCTTTGAGAAATTGGGCTGGGAGAGACTGTACAAAAGTGCAGAACCGACTTTCCGAAGCATCAACCGGGAGTTCCTCGCGACCTACACGTGCTATTTCCCCGAGGACAATTCCATAGAGGAAGCCTACATGGAATTCCGGTTGAACAAAAAATGGGTACGGCTCAACATGTCCCAATTTGCAG
>NW_010965162.1:0-1420 GCF_000463585.1 Tarenaya hassleriana
GTTTTCGGATCAAATCAAAGTGTCGGGGCGTTTTCAGCCTTCTGACTCGGACCGAGTCAGTCCCATGCGGGTCGAAGCCCAGAAAGTGTTTTGGGCTTGGCTGATGTTTTGACTCGGTCGAGTCAAAGTTTTGACTCGGACCGAGTCAATACTAAATGGGCCGAGTGAAGAGTTGACAATGGGCTTGGGCTGATTCGTTCTGACTCGACCGAGTCAGAGTTCTGACTCGGACCGAGTCAATACTCGGAAAAAGTCTCTTTTCACAAGGATTAGGGTTTTCTAACTTATAAGAGGGTGTTGGACGCCGTCCTAAGAGTGGAACTCAACTTTCAGAACCCTAAGACAGATCTAGAACACAAGAAAATCGTTTTTTTGAGGTTCTAGTTCCCGGGATTCGATCCCAAGTCTTGGAAACCCTATTCACTTCACAGATCCTAGCAGATCAGTTCCAAAAGTGTTTGGAATCCTTCCCGTCGGTGTGGATACGTGTAGAGGAGCTGTACTTTCAGCTCTTGGTGATTAAAACAGGTCCTGGATCGATTGTTATTTTCAGATCTTCTGGAAAGAGGTAAGTATTCGATTCCTACGGTGATATACACGATCAAACGGGGTTTTACGGATGATTTTGGTTGCGTGTGACGTTTGACTAGGTTTAGATTATCCTTCCGCTGCATGAAACCTAGTAGACCAAACCCTAGATCGATATGATCGCATGCTAGGAAACCGTAGCCCCAAATCCCAACAGTGGTATCAGAGCCTGGTTCTCTGTATATCGCCGTGCTTGTCGCATGCCTATATGAATTTTAATGGTTAAAATTGCATGATAGGTTTGATCTATGCATATTTAATGATGTTATGATTGTTATTTGATGCATGGATGAGTTTGGGGGTCGAAGACAGCTTGATGGTGCATCGAAACAGGGTGAAACCCTAGATCTCGTGGCCAAAAAGTGTCTAC
The DNA here is from genome assembly GCF_000463585.1 of Tarenaya hassleriana. Lineage (NCBI taxonomy): Eukaryota > Viridiplantae > Streptophyta > Magnoliopsida > Brassicales > Cleomaceae > Tarenaya > Tarenaya hassleriana. The sequence goes on from NW_010965162.1 coordinate 959, forward strand.
CAGAGTTTTGACTCGGCCAGAGTCAAGTGTTGACTCGACCGAGTCAGAACGAGAGATCTCCCAGACCTCGACAGAGTCAGAACAAGATCAGAGTTTTGACTCGGACAGAGTCAAGTGTTGACTCGACCGAGTCAGAACGAACCAAAATGAACAGACTTGGCCTTACAGACTTCTGACTCGGACCGAGCCAGTTTTGAGTCGGACAGAGTCAGTACAGAAAGTTGTCCAGTTGTCAAGTTTTGGTTCAGATTGATCTGTAGATGATTTCGGCTTCTAACTCGGACCGAGTCAAGTGTTGACTCGGACAGAGTCAGTTGATCAGACTGTGTTAGATGCAATTGCTGCATCGTTTCAAGTGTCTGAGCCGAGATTTTGATGCACATTGGATGAACATTATGAATGTTTAACCAATGAGAGTGTTTCGGTACATAATTTAAAGCAAGCAAGTGTTGTTTGGCAAAA
>NW_010965162.1:1434-1719 GCF_000463585.1 Tarenaya hassleriana
TATTGATACGCGTGTACCGAGTCTAAAATCTATAACCCGATTCACAACTCACCGCAAGGATACGGATCGTCGTAACACGGGGTCGAACACGAGGACCGGTTGCTAAGTCTAAACCCTAATCGAAAATAGATCAAAGCAAGCAAGCAAGTAATGGTAGAAGTATGTAGAATCTATGGAAAATAAAATAATAAAGCAAATAAAACGAGTAACTTGTCAAACAACGTTGACTACGGGCGTCGGGATCGTATTCGCGTGTATGGGTATTTACTGAGCATGCATGAATAA
>NW_010965163.1:0-264 GCF_000463585.1 Tarenaya hassleriana
GTTCTAATGCTCTCTAAACATGTTTAGACAAACTCTAAACATGTTTCAACATATTCTAAAACTGTTTTAATGCACTCTAAACATGTTTGGACGCACTCAAAACGTGTTTCGACGCACTTTAAATATGCTTCTACGCACTCTAAAAATGTTTCGATTCACTCTAAACATGTTTTGATGCACTCTAAAACTTTTTGGATGCAGTCTAAGTATGTTTGGATGCACTCTAAACATGTTTAGACGCACTCTAAAAATGTTTGGATGCTC
>NW_010965164.1:0-1715 GCF_000463585.1 Tarenaya hassleriana
TGGAGTCTGTAATGGTGGGCTGTTTGGAACTTTTCCAACTCACTGCACCGCCATTCAAGCAAAACACAAATCCAGACTGCGATCTGAAATCATCCTGGTCTGATTGGAACTAGCGTCGGTGTAACCCCTTATAGCTAGCTCAGTATCCAATCCACCGTATACCAAGAAAGCATCCTTAGTCCTTCTTAAGTACTTCAAGATGTTCTTGACGGCTGTCCAGTGAGACTCTCCCGGGTTAGACTGATACCTACTGGTCATGCTTATAGCGTATGATATATCAGGTCTAGTGCACAACATGGCATACATGATGGATCCAATAGCTGAAGCATATGGGATTCGACTCATCCGCTCTCGCTCATCAAGTGTCTCCGGACACTGAGTCTTGCTAAGAGTAATGCCATGTCTCATCGGCAAAAGTCCTTTCTTAGAATCTTGCATTATAAACCGATTTAGAATCTTATCGATGTATGCACTCTGACATATGCCAAGAAGCCGTTTCGATCTATCACGATAGATCTTAATCCCTAGGATATAGGCTGCTTCACCCATGTCCTTCATTGAGAAATGTTTTCCTAGCCAAGACTTGACGTCTTTCAAGGTAGGAACATCATTCCCAATGATTAATATATCATCTACGTATAAGATAAGAAACACTACCGCACTCCCACTAATCTTTTTGTAAACACACGGCTCATCTTCATTTTGGATAAAGCCAAACTGTTTGACTGTTTCATCAAAACGAAGATTCCAACTTCTGGAAGCCTGTTTTAGTCCATAAATGGAACGCTGAAGTTTGCATACTTTGTTCGGATACTTTGGATCAACAAAACCCTCAGGTTGTGTCATGTACACATCCTCGAGTAGATTCCCGTTAAGGAATGCTGTTTTGACATCCATTTGCCATATCTCATAATCATAGTACGCAGCTATGGCAAGCAGAATCCGAACGGATTTAAGCATCACTACAGGTGAAAAAGTTTCATCATAGTCAACACCATGAATTTGGCGAAACCCTTTTGCAACCAGTCGTGCCTTGTGAGTATGCACGTTGCCATCCATGTCAGTTTTCAACTTGAAAACCCATTTGCACCCTATCGGTTTTACCCCATTTGGTACATCAACCAAAGTCCAAACTTGGTTGTCGTACATGGATTGAATTTCCGACTTCATGGCCAATAGCCATTTTTTAGAGTCGGAATTCACCATCGCCTCTGAATATGATGTAGGCTCGTCATGTTCAACCAACATGAGTTCATCACGTTCAGTTACAAGAAATCCATATCTTGTTGGCGGATTGTGAATCCTTCCAGATCTTCGTGGTTCACTTGGTTCGGGATCTGTCACAACAACTTGTGATTGAGGTTGAACAACATCAACGTTATCACTCGGTTCATCATGTATATGTGGTTCTTGAACTTCGTCAAGTTCAATTCTACTCCCACTAATTCCTTTGGAAACAAATTCCCTTTCAAGGAATGTGCCATTCCGAGAAACAAGCACTTTGTTCTCAGATGGTAGATAGCAGTAGTATCCCTTTGTCTCTTTAGGATAACCGACAAAAATACACTTGTCAGATTTAGAGGATAGTTTGTCGGAAAATTGACGTTTCACGTAAACATCACATCCCCAAATCTTCATGAAATTCAGTTTGGGGCGCTTCCCATTCCATATCTCATATGGTGTCTTTTCAACCGATTTAGTTGGACAATTGTTAA
>NW_010965165.1:0-202 GCF_000463585.1 Tarenaya hassleriana
TGCCCGATGAGTTGTTCGATTGTTGACTCATAAAATTATTAACCTCATATCTTCTACAAAATGTGTCCAGATTATTCTTTCTTTATGTTATTATAAAGTTTTTTTAATAAATACATATAGACACCATGAACGCGCAGATCTAATATATGCGCTGAAAAATATGAGCAGATTTAGACAACACGTTGATCTAGTCCCTACATAT
>NW_010965165.1:1378-1711 GCF_000463585.1 Tarenaya hassleriana
TCGCTAGCCATCGGCATATGGTCAACAATTCGAATCAAATAACGAGTCATGCCCGATGAGTTGTTCGATTGTTGACTCATCAAATTATTAACCTCATAACTTCCACAAAACGTGTCCAAATTATTCTTTCTTTATGTTATTAGAAAGTGTTTTTTAATAACTACATATAGACCCATTATCGCGCAAATCTAATATATGCGCTGAAAGATATGAGTAGATTTAGACAACACGTTGATCTAGTCCCTACATATCGACAATAATCAGTATCCGTGTCTCGGTGGATAATCCGATGATCTGAAAATCAACTCAAACTAATATCCATGATCAGTAAGT
>NW_010965166.1:0-1706 GCF_000463585.1 Tarenaya hassleriana
CATCTAGTTATATAAATCGAAACGTGTTTTAATTCATGATTTGACAATTGACAGGTAGGTGAGTGTGTGTGTGTTGAGAGCCTCAGCCAAAACATATCCTCTTGTCGATGTGGGATACTGCAAACTTTTAACAATTATTTTTCATATAATACATACAATTTCTATTAATATCTTCTATAGTATATACTTAAAAAAACTTATGAAAAATAAAAATCGATTTTTTTTTATTAGTGATAAAAGCTCCACTTTAAGACAGAAAAAGGATGACAGCCCAAAGACACATATGGGCCGGACCCACTTGATATAATCCAAAGCCCTTATTAATATTCACCAAAATTATTGATATGATATATAATTTTATAAAACATCAAAAGAGCAAATTACATACATGAAGAGTTTGTAATTGTGTCTCTAGTACGGTAATTCTATTGGTTGTTTTACTTATTATCATTATTTTTAATTCATCTAATGCGGTAATTTTATCCATAGTATTGATTTATCATTATTAGCTTTGGGGTTTCTCAATTTAAAATAATTAATGCGTAAATAATAAAAAAGTATACAAGTATAGAAATAATGCATACGTATATAAAATTTATGAAAATGTATCTCTTTTGAAAGTGCTTCGCAAGCCCATTTTCCGACCCTACGCCTCCATCGTGCCTTTGTCTTCCAATCTCTGTTTTTTAAAAACGTGAAATTCCAATTATCGGAAGTGATATGTACACACAAATTATCAAAAAATATGGATGTATATAGGTTATTGAAAAACAAATCAAATATAATTCTAATAATTTCCATTTGTTATTTGAAATTAGTCGAATTCAACATTCGAAATACTAAAAGTGAGTTTAAAAATGAAAAACAAATGTTTTCAACCAAAATAATAATATTAAACAAACAAAAACATAATAATTGACGATTCAATATAAAATATAAATTCGTCGTAGGAACAAAATAATATAGAGAGATTACTTAGTCATTTACGATATTTTCTGAAAATATATTATGAAATCAAGATTAAAAAACATATGTTATTTCTCGTCATCATTCTGAATTTCAATGAGTGGTGATTAAAATCCACATTGAAGCATAAGTAGCTTTCACGTATGTTTGTTTTTAAGTTTGAAATTAAGCATTAGAAAGATATATATTTTTTTTCCCATAAAAAAAAGATAAAAGTATATAATTTTTCGTGAGGAATAGTGTTTCCGACCGACTATATCTCATGTGAATCTCTAATAATGGAGGGACAAGAAGACGTCAAATTGTTGGTGACTGAATTCCCATCAATTGCCATTTTAATCGGATACATATATATATATAATATTTAATTAATTAATATTTAATAAATATATTTATTTTTAATCAATTAAAAAAATCAAAACTTAATTGTCTCTACATCAATCCTCAGATATAATCTGATCTTGCGGTGTTTTTCTATAATCGTCTATCAAAATTTTATGCAGGATTATCTATCCAAAAATGTTTCTGTTTCAATTTATATTAATAAAAAAAAATTGTTGATGTATTTAAAAAATGTATATACATATGTTGAATGCATGATAATATGCATATATATTGCCAATTGAATTTTACATCTATCATAAAATGATTGAATACTTTGATATTAAAGTTGAGTTACGATGTGAAATCTTACTGATTTTAGTTCCTTGTATATGATAAGTCTAATCGTTAATCCATAT
>NW_010965167.1:0-1702 GCF_000463585.1 Tarenaya hassleriana
TCATCCATTCATCGCCCAACTTGTCCATGTTGATGTTTGATGATTTCTGGGCTGCATCAAAGGATATTCTCGAAGATGGTTCTCGGGCGCACACAGATGAAGAGAAAACCTGGTTGAAAAACTTCAAAGTTCTTGGTCAGATTCTCTTCTCAAGTCTTTCAATTACATTGAAGAAGCCAAACTCCTATGGGACACACTTAAGGATGTCTTTGGCAATGTATCCAACATCAGCCGTTTATATGAGGTAAAACGCCAAATCTATTCTCTTCAACAAGATGAACAACCGTTTAATGTGCTGCTAGGCGATTTCACTGCCCTATGGTCTGAGTTCAATGAGCTCCAACCACCGCCAACTGATGCAACAGAAAAGAAGCATCACGAACGAGACAAAGTATTTGCCCTTCTCTTTGCTCTCAATGGGTCTTACAAAGACCTCATCCAAAATATTATTCGGGAGGACGCTCTCCCATCCTTTGCTGAGATTTGTTCCAAAATTAAGAAGGAGGAAGGGAGTAAGAAACTTTTTACCCCCCCTGGAGCAACCGAACTAGCACACAAAGCTATACGCAACTCATCTGGAGATCGCAGGTTCACGGGCCCGTCTCATGGTAAACCTCCCAACTCCATCACTTGTTCTTATTGTCACAAGAAAGGACATCTCAAGGAGAAGTGTTGGGTACTACACCCACACCTTCGACTATCTCGTCCAACACAACCGAAATCCCATGGCTACACTGCCAATGTTGCTACTGAGGAGAGGAGCGTTCCCATGGAACCAACGCCACATGATACCTCTCAAACTACACCAACCACCAATCTGAATGTGTCTTTTGTGACTCGTTCTGATTTGGATTCAATGATGGTGGAAATAGCTCGTCTCATTTCTGCCAAAGATGCTAAGGATTTCGGTAACATCTCTCTTTCTTCCTTTACAAGTAATGATCTCATTATCGATTCGGGTGCAACAAATCACATGATTTGCAACCCCAAATTACTTAGGAATATCACCCACGCTACTGGTACAATCACAATTGCTAATGGTCATGTAGTTGACCTCAAAGGAACCGGTATATTAGAATTCTGTGGAAAACAAACTCAAGCATTATTTGTCCCGCAATTCCAGCATAATCTGTTCTCGGTTTCCAAAGCTTCTACTGATCTTGATTGTCATGTTATATTTGAAGCTAATGTGGTAAAGTTTCAGGATACTAAGGCCAACATCTTGCTTGCGGAAGGACAAGCTAAGCATGGCCTTTACGTTTTACACGCCCCTCCGCGAGACGAGGTTGTAGCATTCAACGCGATATGGCATGCTAGATTAGGCCATCCGCATCCACAAGCTCTTCAATTAGCGTTTCCTTTGATTAGATTCTCCCCTGAGTCTTGCGAGTCATGCATACTTGGCAAACATTGTCGTAGTATTTTTTCTACTTCTCAAACTACTTATGCCAATTGTTTTGATTTGGTGCACTCTGATGTATGGACATCAACTTGTGTTTCTCGTGATGGTAATAAGTATTTTGTTACTTTCATTGATGAGAAGTCCAAATACACCTATCTAACTCTTCTCAAGTCAAAGAAGGATGTACTTGCTGCGTTTCAAAATTTCCACAGGCACATTACTACACAATATGATGCCAAGCTGAAGTGTTTTCGCACGGATAATGGTGGGGAATACGTGAGTCACGCATTCACAGAGTAC
>NW_010965168.1:0-1700 GCF_000463585.1 Tarenaya hassleriana
GACTGGCAATTGCTTTGAATGAAAACCCCAGCCAGCTTATTGCTCCACTAGATAGATCCTCGGCTTCAGACCATTCTTTTCTTTCTTTTATTTTTGTTTAATCGGATTCTTTTTCTTGTTATTTCCCTAAAGTGTTGGTGTAATTACATCGATACTTTGAAAAAAAAAATGATGTTGTACTATTTATGTAGAAGAGGACACTGCTTTGTGTTATGAAAGAAGGATCTTCAGACAAAACCCCGCCACTACATTACATTACATTCGTTGGTCAAAAAACAAAAAGACGAAACAAAGCCACGGTTCCAAAACTCAGAGACAGATAGTGGTATGGGAAAAGGGCTGACTCGAAAACCCTAATGGCGTATGAACATGTCCACACTTCACTCCTTGCTTCTCCGCCGTCGTCATCATCATCATCATCGCCCCTTCCCCTTCACATTCTCCTCCGCATTTCGTCTCTGCTCCGACCATCACCACCGCTCTCTCTCCGCCGCATCCCCCCATGCTTCCAGCGAAGATCGACGTTCCCGCCACCGGAAGCTTCATCGTCTCCACCACCAGCTTCCATTTCTTCGAATTGTCCTCGGCTTCCCATCGAAGCTGGTTCTGTCTATCGCTGTTAGTAAAGCACCGTAACCTCCGTCCACCGATTTCACCGCCGGAGACGACGATTCGGCCTCTCGGACTTGTGTCCGGAAACGGCCATGCGTTTTCGATTCTGGTCCAGGAATCTGAAGCTGGATCGTAGACCTCGGCGTCCGATCGGAATCTGCCTTGAGTCTCCGTCCCATAACCGCTCAACACGCAAAACCCTAGATCTCCCGGCATGGTGAAGCCATGGCACTCGTCCCTTCCCTCTTCCATCGGAGGGATCGTCCTCCACTCGTCCTTCTGCACGTCGTACATCTCCGCCGATCTCAGGGCGTTCTTCTGGTCGTCGTGCCCTCCTGCGACGTACACCTTCGCCGGACCGACGGCGGCACAAGCGAAGAACGACCGAGCCACCGCCATTGGTGCCCCGCGCCGCCACCTCCGGCCGCTTCCTTCGCCGGCGAAGTCGAGCACAAACACGTCCCTCACTGGCTGCAGCGTCTCCGGGTCCCAACCGCCGATCAGCAGAACTTTTCCAGCGTCCTGAAGCGCGACGCACTCGCAGAACAAGGGGATCCTCTCCGGGAGAGCGACGCGGTGCCACGTGTTTGCCGACGCGTTGTACACGCTCAGCCCGTACCGGAGCGTGTCGCAGACGCGCGGCTGGACCGACTCGCCGTCCTCTGTTTTCTTCTCGCCGTCGTAGACCACTGATTCAGTCGCCGGAGGCGTTGAGGGAACCAGCGATTGAACGAGGCATAGAAGAGGGTCAGCTTTGCCGCATCTCCGGCGCTCCCGGTAAAACGACGGGTGAGAGATCAAGCTCCGCCACGCGTGGCAGACGGATTTCATGGCGGAATGAAACTGGTAAGGAACCCTAAGCAAACACTCCATCGCCAAGTCATCCGGCAAAGTCGGAATCAAATTCCGGCACATCTCGACATCTCCTCCTCGAATTTCCCCTGTTTTCTTCTTCGCATCTCCCATAGTTTCACTTTTTCGATTTCTCCGATGAAGATAATAATCTGATACTAAATCTCACTGGTTCAGCGACAAACCCTAGAAATGATGGAAACAAGATTTTTGACGAGAGAATTCAGTAGATTTTT
>NW_010965169.1:0-721 GCF_000463585.1 Tarenaya hassleriana
AGTCTCCAAAATACATCCGAAAGGCCTATTACATCTCTACTAAAATAGAAAAGGGAAGACCTACCTGAACTATGGTCTAGTCGTCTGCTGGTGCATCGTCTCTGTCGTCCTCCATGGGTACTGGTGGCTGCTCGTCTGGGAATAGTCGGTTGCGGAACCCGCGAAACTCCCCATATAATGCATCGTGCTGTATCCTGAGTGCCTGCATCTGATCAACCAGCTGTGATGAAGTCCCGCACCATCTGGTGTACATGTTCGTCATCTCGGAGTCGACATGGCTCCGCATGTCTGCCATAGCGCTCTCGACTGAACTCCTAATGTCGACCACTGCCCTATCTACTGAGCTCCGTGTGTCCAACATCGCCTGATACATGAAGCGCTGGAAGTCGTCCTGTGGCTGGAATGTGTATCCATAGCTGTCTGGGCCACAAGTAGGTGGTGGCGGTGATGGTCGCGTGAAGTCTGGCTCTGGAAATGAAGCAGTGGGCGGTGGCAGTGGGTCCATAATCTGCAAAATCTAAGTGCGGAAATACATACCGTGAGGATTTTGGTTGTGAAATCGAAATAGGCGACTCGGAGTGACGAGACCGGGTGAGGAGAGGATTTTCGCGGAAAAAGAAGAGGAAATAGAGAATAAAATCGACTGAGTGGAATAAATAGGGTTTTGAAACCCTGACTCGGTCCGAGTCAACACTTGCCTCGGTCGAGTCAGTTTACCTTG
>NW_010965169.1:8146-8875 GCF_000463585.1 Tarenaya hassleriana
GGGGGAGGATTTGTAATACCCCGAAACCCACGTGTTCCGAAGCCTCACGGTCCGCCGAGCCTGGAAGAAGCGAACGGACCAAGGGAAGAAGGCGTCTGGGCCGCGGCTGACCAGTCCTGGTCCACCGGACCAGACGTGCCGGAGAAGGCACACTCCGTCTGACCATGAGAGGGACGAACCGGACCAAGAAGAGGACACGCCTGGGCCGGGGCTGACCAATCCTGGTCCGCCGGACCAGACGTGTCGGAGTGAGGACCCCCAGACGGACCAGAAGAAGCGGATTGAGAGAGGAGAAGCTGGCTGGTCCGGGGCTGACCAGAATCTGGTCCGCCGGACCAGGCTCAGAGATACTCGGAGAAATTTTCCCGTTCGCCGGGAAAAGGGAAACGGCCGACGGGCTTGGCCCGGGCCTGACCAGACTTGACCGTGGACAAACCAACCCCCACCAGAGGACAAGACTTCGCGATTGGGATCAATCGAATCCAGTTTTCACTAGAACGTTGCGTAGCGTAGTGAGATGTGCGATATCGAAATATGAGTGATCGTTGCGTGATCGTTTGCGGGTAGAAATTGCATGGCGTTAAACGGTAGCTCGGTAGGGACCGGATACCGTGATGCGTATGGTTGTACTATGGGGATGTTGCACGTTGTGTGCCATGTGTGTAGCTTGCTCGTGCGTACGAGTTAAGCGTGATTGTGTTTGTGGATGGTTGTGGACTCAACCATCAC
>NW_010965169.1:10377-10584 GCF_000463585.1 Tarenaya hassleriana
GGCTGGATCGACCTGAATACCCTGGGCTGATACCACATGTCCCAGGAACCCAATCTCCTGTAGCCAAAAGCTGCACTTGCTGAACTTAGCGTACAGCCGGTTCTCTCTCAACCTCCACAATATCTTCCGCAGATGCTCCTCATGCGTCTGCAGATCCGGTGAGTAGATGAGAAGGTCATCGATGAAGATGATGACAAACTCATCTAG
>NW_010965169.1:10797-14676 GCF_000463585.1 Tarenaya hassleriana
ATTTCCAAGGCTCCGTACCGGATGGCACCTACGGAGATGGCCGAGCTGAAGAAACAGCTGAATGAGTTGGTGGAGCAGGGTTTCATCCACCCTAGCGTTTCACCGTGGGGAGCACCGGTACTCTTCGTGAAGAAGAAGGACGGGAGTATGCGATTGTGCATTGATTACGCTCACCATCTATATTGGCGTTAGCAGAGGACCCCCTTAAGTTCAAGCCAAAGGTTCGAAAAGAAGATGATCATGAACGGCAACGAAGCCTTCCTGGTAGACATTATAGCTACACAGGAATCGGAAAGGAGACTGGAGGATACCCCCGTTGCCCAAGAATTTTCAGATGTGGTTCCCGATGATCTACCGGATTACCACCCAGTCGAGAGGTTGACTTCGGCATAGACGTGCTACCTGGTACTGAGCCTATTTCCAAGGCTCCGTACCGGTGACCTTCTCATCTACTCACCGGATCTGCAGACGCATGAGGAGCATCTGCGGAAGATATTGTGGAGGTTGAGAGAGAACCGGCTGTACGCTAAGTTCAGCAAGTGCAGCTTTTGGCTACAGGAGATTGGGTTCCTGGGACATGTGGTATCAGCCCAGGGTATTCAGGTCGATCCAGCCAAGATCGATGCCGTCATGGAGTGGCAGTCTCCGACTTCTGCGACGGAAGTCAGGAGTTTTCTGGGACTAGCTGGCTATTATCGGCGATTCGTTGAGGGGTTCGCCAAGATATCTCGACCTTTGACTAAGCTGACGGGGAAGAACGTCAGGTTTGACTGGACGACTGAGTGCGAGGAGAGCTTCAGAGAGTTGAAGCAGAGGTTGACATCAGCTCCGATCCTGGCACTGCCACGACCGAGTATGCTCTATGAGGTATACACTGATGCGTCCAAACACGGACTCGGTTGCGTGTTGATGCAGGAGGGACATGTAATCGCTTACGCGTCGAGGCAGCTGAAGAAGCATGAGGATAACTACCCGACTCATGACATGGAGTTAGCAGCAGTAGTTCACGCGCTGAAGATTTGGAGATCATATCTGTACGGGGAGAAGGTTAAGCTCAACACGGACCATAAGAGCTTGACCTACGTGATATCTCAGAAGGATCTGAATCTGAGACAGCGGAGGTGGTTGGAGTTGATTGCAGATTATGACCTGGAGATAGCCTATCATCCGGGGAAAGCTAACGTAGTGGCCGACGCCCTTAGTAGGAAGAAGATCTTAGCGGCCATACGTGTTGTCACCTCATCTCGCAGCAACGCCGCTGAGTTGACTGCGATGTTGGGATATCTCTCACTGACACCCGAGGAGTCGACAGCGACTCTGATAGAGCGCGTGGTTATGGGACAGCGCGGCGACCCTTTACTCGCCCGGTACATGGACCATATCGGGGAATATAGCCTCAAGGACTATCGTATCGATGAGCAGGGAGCGCTACGGCTGGGGAACCGACTATGTGTGCCTGACGATGCAGAGCTGAGACAGGAGATTCTATCTGAGGCACACCAGTCGAGATTGGCGATACATCCGGGGGCGAGCAAGATGTATCAGGGTCTACGCCAGTGGTATACTTGGCCGAGGGTCAAGAGAGATGTAGCGGATTACGTAGCGAGGTGCCTCACTGGTCAGGAAGTAAAGGCAGAGCGACAGATGCCGGGAGGCAAGCTACAGCCGTTGGAGATTCCAGAGTAGAAGTGGGATTCGATTGCCATGAATTTCGTGGTCGGGTTACCACTCACGCCGAACAAGAAGAATGCCATTTGGGTAGTCGTGGATCGACTAACCAAATCCGCCCATTTCATTCCTATGCGTCAGAAGTATCCGACCGGGCGGTTGGCGCAGATTTACATTGACGAGATCGTACGTCTTCTTGGAGTTCCGAACGAGATTATATCGGATAGAGACGCCCGATTTACATCCCGTCTGTGGAAGGCGATTCAGGAGGCGTTGGGGACGAAGCTCAAGATGAGTATGGCATATCATCCTCAGACAGACGGTCAGTCGGAGCGGACTATACAGACTTTGGAGGACATGCTCAGAGCTTGTATCCTGGAGTGGGGAGCTCCGTGGGACCAGTACATGACGTTGTGCAAGTTTGCGTACAACAACAGTCATCACACGAGTATCGGAGTATCTCCATACGAGGCCTTGTACGGGCGACCGTGCAAGACACCGTTGTGCTGGACGGAGATTGGCGAGCGCCGAGAGTTCGGGCCGGAGATCGTGGAGGAGACCCTTGAGGTGATACGGAGGATTCGCGCCCATCTGAAAACGGCACAGGATCGGCAGAAGTCGTATGCCGATCAGCGGAGACGAGACTTTGCGCTTGAGGTTGGAGATTATGCCTTTCTCCGAGTGCAGGCGATGCGGGATCATGCGAGGTTCGGGCAGAGCGGGAAGCTGAAGCCGCGATACATCGGACCTTACCCCGTGATCGCGAGAGTGGGAGCTGTTGCATACCGTCCTGGATTACCGCAGGAGTTGGGCAACGTCCATGACGTGTTCCACGTGTCCGTGCTGCGGAGGTACGTAGCGGACCCTTCTCACGTACTACAGCCACAGGAGTTGGAGTTTACAGAGGCTACGCGTTTCCGTGATGAGCCGCTCCAGATCGTGGACCGGAAGATCAAGAAGCTGCGGACGAAGGAGGTGCCACTCGTGAAGGTCTTGTGGCGAAGCCAAGGGGTCTCTAACATGACCTGGAAACCCGAGGCAGAGATGCGTAGTAGTTATCCGCACCTTTTTACTTGAGCGTTGTACGAAGTCCTTTTATATGACGTTCGGTTGTATCAGACTTATGCTTCGGATGACGTTGGCAATATGGATTGTGTTTTGGTGATAATATCCAGTACGAGAAAGTATTGATGATAACATGCGATTCCGAATTCGAGGACGAATTCTTTTTAAGGGGGGAGGATTTGTAATACCCCGAAACCCGATTGGAATATTTAATTATTAAAAATGAATAATTAAATAGAGATATCATGAAATCACCAAAAGTGATGATACAATATCGGGGAGAGGCACGAGGATCGTCACGTGCGGAAAGGATCGAGAAAGAATGAAGAAAAGGAAAAGAAAAGAAAAAAAAAAATACAGGGTTGGTCCGCGGCGGACCAACTGCTCAGCCGGAGTGGGGACTGGACGGGCCGACTGGGAGAAGTTTTCAAAAAAAAAATAAACTGACCCCGGTCCGGCGGACCAGGAATTGGTCCGGCGGACCGGGAATAACAGATTCCGCAACTTGTCAACTTGCCACCTTGGGACGCGGAATTCGCCGGATTCCGGGGCCCGCTTGCCGTCCAGCCGCCTCCCACACCTCGAGGACGTTGCAGGCTCGCCTATGGGCTTGGGCTTGAGCCCACGAACTCCCTATCTCGCACCATAAACACCTCCCAACCCTTGCACTTAGGCATTTTCGGACAAAAACAGAGGAAGAAAGAAAAGAGGAGAAAAGGGGGGAAAGGGAACGAACCAGTGCAAGGGGAGCTCAGGGAGACCAAGAGGACGTGCCCAGACGTGTCCCGAAGCTTCTCACGTCGTGTGGAGCCACGAGGAACGCACACAAGCTCGGACAAACTCAAGAACAAGGTGAGTGGCTTGAGTTGGATTTGTGAGAGCTTGTTTTCAATGTGTGATGGTCCAAATCGAGATTTCATTGCGTGTTTGAGGTTTAGAACATGTCTAGGGATGTAAAACTATGTGTTAATAGCATTTGGAAGCAACCCCGAATCGAAACGGATGAGAAAACGCGAAACAGAGTTCGGAAATGGCGAAGGAGGACAAGTCCCAGTCCCGGTCCGCCGGACCAGCCTTTGGTCAGCTCCGGACCGAGACTGGGACGAAACACGCAAACTCAGTCGGACCAAGGGAAGGAAGTCGGAC
>NW_010965169.1:14963-15725 GCF_000463585.1 Tarenaya hassleriana
CGGTAGGGACCGGATACCGTGATACGCGTGGTTGTATCATGGGGATATTGCACGTTGTGTGCCATGTGTGTAGCTTGCTCGTGCGTACGAGTTAAGCGTGATTGTGTTTGTGGATGGTTGTGGACTCAACCATCACCGTCATGGACTTGACGGGCGTCTGAGACGCATTTTTGTCGTGTGCGACACGACGGCCAACGTCATGGACTTGACGGGCGTGGACTCGCCCCTAGTCATGGATTTGACTAGGGTATATGGCTAGACCCTGTGGTGAACTCCACAGGGATATGATTGTATTTCCGTTGTGTCGTGGACTCGACATCGGTGGTCACGAGAGTGACGGACGCAGGAGACGCGCACGATCGCATGTGATGCGATGGCCAGCGTCACGCGGGTGACGGGCGTGGATTCGCTCCTGGTCATGGATTTGACCAGGGTATATGGCTAAGCCTTATGTTGGATTCCATATGGGCGTGTTTGTGTTTGCTATTGATGTGCTACTGTGTGTTACTTATTGCATGTGTTTTCATGGAAATGTCGACTGTACCGTTCTCGTTGGGAACGGAATTTCCGGGTACAACCCGGGCTACTCACTAAGCAGTTGTGCTTAGCCCTCGTGGTTTATATTTTTCAGATCACAAGGATTACGCCTAGCGCATCCGGCAGACGGCGACCTGAGAGAGGCAGCATCATGTACGGGATTTACATTTTGGGTGACGAGACTTGTATTTCCCGCATTTTGTACGGTTAAATTATAACTATTCG
>NW_010965169.1:15980-16398 GCF_000463585.1 Tarenaya hassleriana
ATGAATCGAACACACCGGAATGAGAGAGATCCGAGGGTTGTATAGGTATGGGACTATACGGTTTAAGATAACATAAAAGAATTAGTTGAGCTACTCATAGCAACAGGTGCACCTACTTTTTTGGTTGACTATCCCGAGAGAACTCCAAAGTTAAGCGTGCTGGCTCTGGAACAATCTCAGGATGGGTGACCTATTGGGAAGTGTCTCGGTATACGTGCGAGTGAGGACAAAACACGCTGAAAGGTCTCGGGTTGCTGTGTGAGGGCAGTTTCGACAATTCGTAGCGGCCTCGGGTCGTTATAGGCCTGTGACAACCCAGAGTACCGTAGGAGGGCGGGGAGTGATCGTCGGTGCAGAGGCACGGACAAGGGGCGGCTCCTGACGAGCTTCTGGGTAGGGGGTATAGGGATGAATCGAA
>NW_010965169.1:17282-18596 GCF_000463585.1 Tarenaya hassleriana
TATGCGTGCGAGTGAGGACAAAACACGCTGAAAGATCTTGGGTTGCTGTGTGAGGGCAGTTTCGACAATTCGTAGCGGTCATGGGTTGTTACAGATGGTATCAGAGCCGGTACTCTCCCAGTACGGTGTGGTTCGAGGACGAACCAGGCGGAAGCTGGTGGGCCTGTGACAACCCAGAGTACCGTAGGAGGGCGGGGAGTGATCGTCGGTGCAGAGGCACGGACAAGGGGCGGCTCCTGACGAGCTTCTGGGTAGGGGGGACAGGGATGAATCGAACACACCGGAATGAGAGAGATCCGAGGGCTGTATAGGTATGGGACTATACGGTCTAAGATAACATAAAAGAATTAGTTGAGCTACTCATAGCAACAAAGTGCACCTACCTTTTTGGTTGACTATCTCGAGAGAACTCCAAAGTTAAGCGTGCTGACTCTGGAGCAATTTCAGGATGAGTGACCTACTGAGAAGTGTCTCGGTATGCGTGCGAGTGAGGACAAAACACGTTGAAAGGTCTCGGGTTGCTGTGTGAGGGCAGTTTCGACAATTCGTAGCGGTCACGGGTTGTTACAGTCTTGATGTCTGCTTCATCGTTCTTTGCCGGTGGAGGAGCTCGGTAACCCTGATTCTGCTGTCCGTATCCTGGATTATGTTGCGCATATCCCTGATTCTGCCCCTGAAAACGTGACTGAGTGAAGCCCGAGGGATTCTGAGGGACTCTGGAAACGCCTTGTTGTTGTGCATTCAATGCTCCGCTCGGGTTTCCGTAGGAGAAACCAGGATGGTTTCTAGGCGCGTTCGGGTTGTAGAGATTGGAAGGATTCTGGTACTGATTCCTTCCTACATAGTTGACATCCTCAACCGTTCTTCCTCTCATGCTGCCTGATCAACCAGAAACATGCCAGGCTGGACTTTCGGCGGGTTAGATGTATTCTTGAGTCCCATGTACTGCTTGATTGCCGATAAATAAGACATAACCGGTTTCAAAGCAGCGGACTCGCCCAAATCTACCCGTCCTGTAGAGCGTCTGATACTATCTCCTGACATCCCTCTTGCTTTAGCCATTTTCGCAATCTGCATCTCTAGGGTGTCAAAGGGAATGTCGTATACACTCCCTCCACAAGCTGCGTCCATCCATGCTCTAGTATCGTCTCTCAGTCCGTGGATGAACGTGGAAAGCAACAGCCGCTTATCCATGCCGTGGTGTGGACAAAGGCGTTGATAGCCTTTGAATCTCTCCCATGCGTCGTATAGACTCTCATCGCTCTCCTGAGTGAAGCTGTGTATGGCTCTCTGTGCAGCTCGGGTCTTCTCTGG
>NW_010965169.1:22812-25664 GCF_000463585.1 Tarenaya hassleriana
CAACTCTGAAAATTCGATCTGGGCTTTTTTCTGGGTTTTGACTCGGACCGAGTCAGTACTCTGACTCGACCGAGTCAAAACGAAACATAATGAATTCGGCCCAGCCCAATCTTCTGACTCAGGCCTTCTGACTCGGGCATGTTGACTCAGGGTACACTGACTCGGACGTTCTGACTCGGTCTCCTCGTAACAGGCTTGAATTGGGCCCTTTTCAGCATGTTGACTCGGCCCAATTTCTGTTGTTGACTTTGTCCGAGTCAAGGTAGGAAGTTCTTGATGTATTTCAATCCATTTAGCTCCAGATTGCTTCCATCTTGGTCCAAATCTCATCCAAGACCTGTAATCCAATAAAAACACAACCAAACCGAGTTTCGTAGCCTAACGCGCCTATAATGCCTATAAATGAATATGATCCTCATATAAAATCCTATAGAAACGCCCTGAAAATATAGAGAGAATTAGGAGTTATCAAATCCCCCCAGACTTAAACCTTTGTTCGTCCTCGAGTAAGGAACGAAGGAATAAAATCTGCAAAACAGGGATGACGAACATCAAATAGCATCATCATGAAACTCAAAAGCGAAACATCCATCCGATGCTAGCTCCCCGTGAATCGTACCCAAACCGGTCTACTATGATCTTTCTACCAAAGACTAATCTACCTAGTCATGGGACTTTTATTGTCACCTAGAACCCATTAGAATCTCTACAACTCACCAAGCCTATTTCTGAACCTATCCTTATCTCAACTTTTGCTATTTCGATCTTAGTTCTACTTTTATGCCTGGATTTTTACCTTTTTGTAGGATTTTTCCGTCAAACGTACGCATCTTGGATTTCTAGGATGTTGAAGTTGAAGGACATTGGTTTTCTTCTCTTTTTTTTTTCTTTTCAATGCAATGTCTGACCCACAACTTAGACCCGAACCATCGATCGATGCACTCATGTCCTCGAACGATTTTCGTTACCGAGATTTTGACAGCGGAGTGTCGAGATGCTTTATTTTCCCAAGACGTTTGTTGAACTAGATTCTGTCTAGATTTGGATGGTTTCCGATTTGTTATAGAGAACTCGAGTTTGATGATTTATCGAGACAGTATTTACTATGGTAATGGTTATCTAGTTAATGGTTTATACGTCTTGAATGATCAGCCTTCAAACTCAACATCGTCCATCTATAACGTGAGTACTAAACGGTTTAAGCCGAACGACTTAAACCCGACCTTCCTCTGGCATTGTCGTCTAGGCCATATAAACGAGAAGGCATTCAGAAGCTTCATTCTGAAGGTCTTCTGGATTCATTTGACTTTGAGTCTCTTGAATCTTGCGAGTCTTGTTTGATGGGCAAGATGACAAAGCATCTTTTCAAAGGGAAAGGACAGAGAGCGACATAGTTATTGGATCTGATACATAGTGATGTATGCGGACCAATGAGTTGTCCAGCTAGAGGAGGTTATCTGTACTTCGTTACATTCACTTATGATTTCAGTCGATACGGTTATGTCTATTTGATGAGACATAAGTCTGAAACACTTGAAATGTTCAAGGCTTTCAGAAACGAAGTGCAGAACCAGCTTGGCAAGACGATCAAGACACTACGATCAGATCGTGGTGGCGAGTATATGAGCCAAGAGTTCACTGACTATCTGGTTGATTGTGGTATTGTATCACAATTAACTCCTCTTGAAACGCCATAGTGGAATGACTGTCTGAACGGAGGAACCGAACACTGTTAGACATGGTTCGGTCGATGATGAGTCAAACAGAGGGGCTATGCTTTAGAGACCGCTGCGTACCTGCTGAACATGAGTCCAACGAAGTCGACTGAAACGACGCCATATTAGATATGGACAGGGAAGCGTCCCGCGTTGTCGTTTTCCAGAATTTGGGATTGCGATGCTTACGTGAAGCGTCAGATGACTGATAAGTTATCCTCTAAATCTGATAAGTGTTTATTTGTGGGCTACCCTAAGGAAACTAAGGGTTACTACTTCTACATTCCGGCAGAGAACAAGGTGTTCATTGCCAGGAATGCGACTTTTATGGAGCGAGAGTTCGTCTCCAAAAGAGTCAGTGGGAGTAGGATCGAACTTGAGGAAGTTCGAGAGCAGCAAGTAGACGCTGAGCCGAGTGAACAAGTTGAAGAAGTTCAACCTGCTTCACTGCCGGTTGTGACTCAACCTTCGACGAGTGAACCTCGGAGATCAGGCAGGATTCGCCAAGAGCCTGTTAGATACGGATTTCTCGTGACTGAGAATGAGGAGCTCATGTTATTGGAACATGATGAGCCTACCACATACCCAGAGGCTATGGCGAGTCCGGATTCCGAGAAATGGCGCGAGGCTATGAAGTCCGAGATGCAATCCATGTCAGACAACCAAGTATGGACTCTGGTTGATGCATCTGAAGGGATAAAACCCATCGGATGCAAGTGGATCTTCAAGAAGAAGACCGACATCGATGGCAACGTGCACACGTATAAGGCACGACTTGTGGCGAAAGGATTCCGTCAAATTCATGGTATTGACTATGATGAGACCTTTTCGCCTGTAGTTATGCTGAAGTCCATCAGGATCCTGCTTGCCATAGCCGCATATTACGATTATGAGATATGGCAAATGGATGTCAAGACCGCGTTCCTTATCGGGAACTTGACCGAGGATGTGTACATGACACAACCCGAAGGTTTTGTCGATCCAAGGAACTTATGAGATATGGCAAATGGATGTCAAGACCGCGTTCCTTATCGGGAACTTGACCGAGGATGTGTACATGACACAACCCGAAGGTTTTGTCGATCCAAGGAACCCGAGGATGGTGTGCAAGCTTCAGAGGTCCATTTATGGACTGAA
>NW_010965169.1:25924-26763 GCF_000463585.1 Tarenaya hassleriana
CTATATTTTAGGCATTAAGATCTATAGAGATAGATCGAGGCGTCTTCTAGGATTGTGTCAGAGTACTTACATCGATAAGGTC
Organism: Tarenaya hassleriana; assembly: GCF_000463585.1. NCBI lineage: Eukaryota > Viridiplantae > Streptophyta > Magnoliopsida > Brassicales > Cleomaceae > Tarenaya > Tarenaya hassleriana. The sequence goes on from NW_010965169.1 coordinate 26,007, forward strand.
TTGAAACGGTTCAAGATGCAAGATTCCAAGAAAGGAACCTTACCGATGAGCAGAGGCACAGTTCTCTGCAAGTGTCAGTGTCCTACGACACCTGATGAGCGAGAACGCATGGATCGGATTCCATATGCTTCGGCAATTGGATCGATCATGTATGCCATGCTTTGTACTCGACCGGATGTATTCTATGCGTTGAGCATTACGAGTAGATACCAGTCAGATCCAGGTGAGTCGCACTGGACCGCCGTCAAGAACATCCTGAAGTACTTGAGAAGGACTAAGGATGTGTTCTTGGTATACGGTGGGTCGGAAGACGAGCTCGCTGTAAAGGGTTACACCAATGCTAGTTTGCAGTCAGACCCAGATGACTACAGATCGCAGTCTGGCTATGTTTTCTGTGTGAACGGAGACACTAATAGCTGGAAGAGTTCCAAGCAGACGACCGTTGCAGATTCTACTAAAGAAGCTGAGTATATTGCAGCGTCGGACGCAACAAAGGAAGCTGTTTGGATCTGAAAGTTTGTTGGTGACTTGGGTGTCATTCCTAGTGCTGATAGCCCCATTGCTCTGTATTGTGACAACAATGGAGCGATCGTGCAAGCGAAAGAACCCAGATCCCATCAACGATCCAAACACATACTCAGACGATTTCACCTCATCAGGGAGATCATAGACGCAAGCGAAAGTACCCAGATCCCGTCAACGATCCAAACACATACTCAGACGGTTTCACCTTATCAGGGAGATCATAGACAGAGGA
>NW_010965169.1:27539-35840 GCF_000463585.1 Tarenaya hassleriana
AGATAAGGTGGCTTGTCCATGCCTTATGTTCGACATATGATATCGTGTTACAAAAGGATCATCAACCGGAATCATCACTGGCGTTCGTAAGATCACGAACAAACTCTATTCGAGATAGGTAGTCATAGTGTCTTGCTAGAGACCGCCTATGACTTGTATATCCGGAATAGAGATTTCGGGTTATACTACTATATCGAATGAGCCTACAGGGTCACACACGCAGGGAAGGACAAATGCACGAGAAAACGTCGAGAAAATCTGGACAAGAGGTCCGGACCGTTCGGTCTAAGTGTTGGACTGAACGGACCAGAGCATCTAGTCCGAACGGACCAAATTGTTGGACCGAACGGACTAGAGGATCCAGTCCGAACGGACCAAGTGTTGGACCGAACGGACCAGTCGAAACGAACGGACTGTGTTACGTGACTGGTCCGAACGGACCAAGTGTCCAGACCGAACGGACTACTAAGCAGTCCGTTTGGTCTAGGTTTCAGATTTAATTTTAAAATCCGGAATTAGGGTAAATCACTTTAAGGAAAGGAGATTAATAACCCTAACACTGTGTGGCAGACCAAGAGAACTTCAAGAGACCCTTTTGGAGAGTCTAGAGAGTCTAAGAAGTGATCTAAGTCTCGTTTTTCTCAAAGCACATCATCGAATAGAAGATTCGAGTCCTAGCAGACAAGTTCCAAAGGTTGGAATCCATCCCGTGGTGTGGTACGTGTAGAGGGCAAGGTATTCTTCCTGCCTGCAGTGATCGGACGAACACATCAATTGATATAGGTTCCGGATCGATTGAGGTAAGCGTTCTAACGTTTCTACAAGATCATGCATGATAGGTTTTAGGGTTTTATCAAAAATTTTGTTTTACATCCGCTACGCAAACCCTTAAACTGATCTCTTAGGAATTAGATTCGCTCATGAGATCCCAGGAAACCCAACACAATGGAGTGCGGTCATCAGAATACAACCACGACGAATATCCCACGAAGAAAATGCAACCGACTCAACATTGCTTCCTCTTCAAGAAATCACTGATCACGTCGAAGAATTGAACACGTTGACATTGCCATCAGTTGATAATCTTATTGGGCATGTTGAAGATGATATTTTACATCTTGATGAAGATATTGTTGAAGAAGAAGATAGTGAAACCAAAGAAAGTGATAGAAACGATGAGGATGAAGATAATTCTGCTTAAAAAAAAGAAAGAAAATTAGATTTTGCTACGTAATTGCGTTACTACAATTGTTGCAACGCAATTGTATTGCTACGTTAGTTGCTAACTCCCATGCAAAATCGGTCTACATTCAGGCGACATGTTGCAACGATTCGCCTTCTTTCGCAATGAAATTGCATTGCTAACTTCCATAGCAACGCAATTTCGTTGCTACCTTGAGATTTGACCGTCGCAGTAAAGTGACATGATGCAACGATTTGAATCACTATAGCAACGCAATTTCGTTGCTAATGAAGTTAGCAACGCAATTTCGTTGCTAACTTGAGATTTGACCATCGGTAAACTGACGCGTTGCAACGTTTGAATCACTGTAGCAACGAAATTGCATTGCTAACTTCATTAGCAACACAATTTCCTTGCAACCTAGCAATGTAATTTCGTTGCTAATGAAGTTAGCAACGCCATTTCATTGCAAAGTTGCGTGAAATCCGATAGTATCTGGAAAATTTACTACACGCATTTAGTACTCCGTTTTTGCAACGCAATTTCGTTGCTATGTATATTAGCGACGCAATTTCGTTGCAAAGTATCAACGAAATTGCGTTGCAAACTTCCTCTATATAAAGGAACGAATTTCGTTTCTAAATTCCACACTACAAACAACAACATCACTTTCTCTCTCTAAACTCCTCTCCCAACCTTCTAATTCTTCTCTCTACCTCTACTACCAAAATTTTCAGTAAATTCTATATATTTTTATAGTTAATTAGATATTTGTTTATAATTTGTATATATTTTAATAATTGTTTTATTTTGCAGAAAAATGGAAAGAAGATTTGCTGCATGTAGCTACGGACGCGGTAGCGGGTCGACGCCGCCACCCCCAAATCCCGAGTCTTCACAGCGGGTGCAGTACTCTGAAATCGTGTCCAATCCACAGAGGACGCGTTTGTGTAAACTCCATCCTAACAAAGAGGATGGAGCATTGTGGTAAAATTTAATTAATTTTGTTCAATAAAATTAAAATATAAATTTGATTAAATAAGAACTAATTATATTGGTAAATTTTAGGTTTAATATTGATCAGGCGGTTAATAATTCCGTCTCGACTTTCATAGAAAATAATTTTACTGGACCTTGGATGAATTGGTCCACATTACCCGAAATCACTCGACAACACTGATTTGCTAGTTTTGCTGTAAGTTTTCTATTTTTTTTAATAAGTAAATTAATATTAAATTAGTTTGTTAATTTTAATTAAGTTTTTTTAGCAATCTTGGTATTAGGATGAAGTGCATACCTCGAGGGTCTATGAGGCATGGAAAAAAATGTGTCATGGACCTTCTCAAATCCAAGGTGAACAGGTATAAACAGTATTGGCAGATGAAGCCAGATCGTTCTCCCTCGAAGAACATTGAAAGCGGGGTTTGGGCCAAGATGGTGGAGTTCTGAGAAGACCCCATCAACATTGAAAGAAGTAAAAGGCGGCCCAAAGTAGAAAGACGGACGTGACTCCCGAAACCGGTCCAAGCAAGCATACATCGGGACGAAAGACATTTAGTCGGGTCATGCATGCATTGGTAATTAATTAATATATAGTTTTAAATATCACATATATAATATATGAAAAATTATTTATCTTATAAATTTTTTTATTGTAGGTCTGAACGTGTGGAAAGCAACCATTGCTTCTTGATGTGTTAAAAGTTACACATACAAGAAAAGATGGTACTATAATCGACGGAAAAAACAAAAATCTGATTACTGAGATCGAACAAGCGGTACGTATTTAAATATATAAATATTTATATATTACATAAATGTCGTAGCAAACAACGCTTGAAGAATCTCAAGCAACTGCATTGGGAATGAATAGTTCAACGCAATTGTCTCAACAACAAATCGATGAGCTATATGTCAAGGTAAGGTGATCTATTTTTAATTTATGATAAATTTTTATTTATTTAGTTATAATTGAATAACATAATAATTTTGTTATTTGAATTCATACCGTAAAGTCGAACAAATACGGTCGCATATATGGACTTGGGTCACTCAAACATTTGTGTCGCGAGCTAAGTACGACGAATTAAAACAGCGACACAACTACCTCCAAACTGCTAGTTGATCAAAACATCGGAAATGTCAACACCGACGGTGCAGGAGGTAGCGGTGGAAATGATGATGCTCCTTACGATGGTGGTCAAGATGCGGTCGATATCAATTTAAATGATTTTGATTTTAATTAATAATAATATTTTTTAGTTTTAATTTGTTTTTTAATGTTTTTTTTGTTTTTTAATTTTTTTAATTTTTTTTTAATTTTAGCAACGCAATATTTCGTTGCTATATGCGTTGCTACCGAAGCTTTAGCAATGTAGTTTATCATTGCAAAAAATGTTGCAAGGGTTTTGCAACGCAATTGCGTTGCAACGTTAAGAATTTTTTAACAACTGTTGCAACGCTATATGCATTGCTTTTCGTTGCTAAGCGTTGGAATTGCAATGCAATTGTTGCGTTCTAATTTCGTTGCTACTAGCAACGAAATTGCGTTGCAAATGTTACAAGGCTGTAGCAACAATACGTTTTCGTTGTAAGTTGCAACGAAAATAGCTTCGTTGGTATTTCGTTGCTAAGTTTGCAACGAAATACTTTGCGTTGCTACGGCGTTGCTTGTTGCAACGATTAGCAACGATTTCTCTTTTGCAACAACGAGTTAGCAACGCAAAAAATTTCGTTAGTATTTCGTTGCAAAACGACTTTTGCAACGAAATTTCGCGGTTAGCAATGCAATATTTTCGTTGCAAAAAAACAGTTTTTTTGTAGTGTCCGTTGGAAAATTCCAACATATATCCGTCGGAATTTCTGAAACATTAAAACGGTTCTCCGGACTTGGCGTTTGACAAGACACGTTAGGCTATTTCTAACGGATGTCGGTTGGAAATTATGTTTCCAACGTGTATCCATTGGAATGCGTCTGAAAACAATAAATACGCGAAACACATTCCAACGGACGCCCGTTGGAATACTATTTTCCAACGCGAATCTGTTGGAATTTGTCAGATACATTAATTACGCGAATAAAGTTCCAACAGATGTCCGTTGGAAATCCGTTGGAATTTTCGATTATATAATCGCAGTGTGCCATTCTTATTTCACAAGATCAAATACTCCGACAAAAAAAGTGAGAGACTAAAATAAAATCTCAAAAAAATGGTAATTTATTTCTTTTTAAGTTTTTATTTAATATTTGTTTATATTTATTATATTACTAACTAATATTTTTTTTAGTTTCGTAGGCGTTCTTCATTTCACGTTGGATTATTGGTTGGTTCATCTGGAGCATCGCCATAACCACCACCGCCACTGTCTCATCTTCCCGCTCCGCCTGATGCACCGCCAATATTTCCAGAGATAGAAATAAATCTAAAAGAAGTGGAGAAGATTTTAAACTCCTTCGACACTCGGACCGTTCCACTTGTTGACCCCGAACTTGAAGGGGCATTATGGTAATTTTTATGCTAAGTTATTTAAATTATTTTTCCAATTATATAATTAAATAATGTTAATAAAAAACGTAATTATTAGGTTTGGAGTTAACGATAAAGGTAAAACTCCTAAAAAACCTCGAACTTGTAAACAAATATATAAATAAACCTTCAACTTGCAAAATTATCATTCAAACTCCATACTTGCTACATGTAACTAAATAAAACCTCGAACTTGCAAATTGTTGGTCTAATAATCCGTTGACTTGTTTGATCACAATTTCAGGCAACCAGAAATCCACGTTGGCCCGGAAAGCTGATGTCAGTGTGTCCACGTGTTTGGTTGGTGGTACCAGTATATCTAAAATATGTTTGGTGACACTCGTTCATCGTAAGTATTTTTATATTGTTTAAATTAATTTCAAATAATTATAAAAAAATATTAATATTTTGTTTTTCTTTATAAAGCAATCTTTTCGGTGGAAAAAAAAAAGTACACCGATAAAGTTTATAAAGAGTTCAACCAGCTCGGTATGTAGCGGTTGAAACAAATGATGAACAATGCCAAACGTCGCCATAAGCTGCATGGATTGACATCAGATTGGGCAACAAATAATCTGTACTAACAACTTGTTTCGCATTGGAATTCAGAACATTTCAAGAACAAGAGTACGAAGGTGAAGCAAAGTCATCTAGCCCAAAAATTCGAGGGTGGTGGTTCGCACCGTCACACATCCGGTGCTAAATCATTCAAGAAGCGGCAAAAAGAGATGATATCATTTCAAAATTATTTTTTTCTATAACTTTTTTATCATATTAATAATTTGTTAATAACTATATCTTAGGAGAAAGAAATAGGACGAGCGCCGTCAATAATAGAGTTGGTCGGTCGGACACACAAAAAATCCGATGGAACGTATGTCGATCCCCGTATTGAACGCGTTGTCAGTACGGTGACCGAAAAACTTATCCAACTCTCGCAAAATATTAGCGAATCAGCGGGTTCTTCATCTGGTCTCTCTCCGTCTGATCAAGATCGTTGTTATGTGGAGATAAAAATTTTAAAAAATATTTTTTTATAAAATTAAAATTTAGTTTTAATTTTTAATTAATTTTTAATATTTTATATGTTTGTTAGTCGGTCTCTCCAAATAAGGGCCGTATCTACGGATTGGGCGGATTGCATAGAGATTTGTTCGATGATTTCGGTGATGCAATTCCTTCCGGCATGTAGAGTGATCTCACACAACAATGACGGATCGAGACGCTCGAACAACAACTTGCAGCGACGAGGCAACATGTGAGTAACCTCGAACGAATTGTTGAGCTTATGCGAGGTGATCGCCCATTTCGCAACACGCTGCCAAGTTCGAACATTGAAACTATGACACGCAATCTCGGGACCAGTGAAGACGAAGAAACCCGTAGTGTCGATTAATTTTAGTTTTTTTTTGTAATATTTGAACAATATTTAACTTTTGTTTTAATATTTTAATTTTAATTTGGTTTATTATATATATATTATTAATTAATATTTATATAATAAATAAATATATACATAAATATATTTAGTTAATAAAAAATATAATAACTATTTAAAAATAAAAGGGGTAATCGCATAAAAATACCCGAACTTTTATAAAAATCCCAAATAAATACCCAAACTATAAAATTGTCATATAAATACCTGAACTTTTCAAAACTCTCATATAAATACCCACTCTTTTAAATTTTTTCCAAATTAAACAAACGCAACTGCTGACTCAGCAAAAAACTGTTGACTCAGCAAAAAACTGCTGACTCAGCATTCAAAAATATTATTAAATATCTAAATATTCATCTACATGTATTTAAATTAATATATATATATAAATTCACATATATATACAAATATATATATATATATATTAAAAATAAAATTATTTATAATTAATAAAACACATATACACATAACTACAATATATATATATATCATTACTAATGCATATATATTACAATAAAAATAATTATGATTAAATTTATTATTAAAAATAATAATAATGCATAAAAATAATTATAATTAAATATATATATTATGTATATATATTACTAAAAATAAAAATAATAATAATGCATTATTATTTTTAATAAGTATTTTAAAATAATAATAATGTATTATTATGTATATATAATTATAATTATTTTTATTTTAATATATATGCATTAGTAATAATATATATGCATTAGTAATATATATACTAAAAATAAATTTAATTATTAAAAATAATAATGCATTATTATTATTTTAAAATACTAATATATTTACATAATATATATATTTAATTAATATGTGAATTTATATGCATGTATTAATTTAAATACATGTAGATGAATATTTGGATATTTAATAATATTTTTGAATGATGAGTCAGCAGTTTTTTGCTGAGTCAGCAGCTGCGTTTGTTTGATTTGGAAAAAATCTAGAAGTCTGGGTATTTATATGAGAGTTTTCAAAAGTTCAGGTATTTATATGACAATTTTATAGTCTGGGTATTTATTTGGGATTTTTGTAAAAGTTTGGATATTTTTATGTGATTACCCCAAAATAAAATAAATATATTTTATTTTTAAATATTTATTATATTTTTATTTTATTTTTCAACGGACTTTCCAACGGATAGCCGTTGGAATATGAACATAATTCCAATGAATATCCGTTGGAATGTGCGTTACAAAATTCCAACGTATCTTCCAACGAATATCCGTTACTATTACTTCAACGGATATCCGTTGAAAGATGCATTGTAAAATTCCGACGATGATTCCAATGGAATTTCGAACGGATTTTCGTGGCTATAGCCTTTGGAATTTCTGTTCCATTTTACTAACGGCTGTTTCCAACGGATATCCGTTCTAATTTATTAACGGTATACCGTTGATAGTCTGTTGGAAATATACCACGGATTAGCCGTTGGAAATCCTTTGGAAATATACCACGGATATTGCAAATCCGTCAAAAATTTCCAACGGAAAAACCCATTATCATTCTGTCAAAAATTGCCACAGGCTTTCAACTGATCCGAAATTCCAACGAAGTTTTTTCAACGGATTAATCCGTTGGAAATCCGTTGGAATTACTAATTTCCAAAGGATTTTTGGCCATTTCCAACGGATTTGTCCATTGGAAATGACCTGTTTTTTTGTAGTGTATGGTTATCTTCGAACTCGAAGTTGTGACTGTGTACCATGCAACCCTTGCGTATTTGAAAAGCCAATATTTTTGTTTTTTCGATGGTTATTCCGTTTTTTTTTTCAAATTCTCATCCATCTCCATGGATCCCTTTGATGTGTATCTAACCAATTTTTATCAAGTGTTAGACAAGTTGCAACAAGAGAATTTTGTTTTGAATTGGTTTTAATGATACAAGAGTATAGGTTGGTCATAGGATTTCGAAAAAGGGGATTGAGGTTGATAGAGTATAGGTTGAGGTTATCGAGAAACTTCCCCATCGATGGACGTAAAGGGAATATGAAGTTTTCTTGGATATGCGGAGTTTTATAGACGCTTCATAAATGATTTTTAGAAGATGTCGAGAATATTAACTGCACTTTTAGGGAGGGGAGACGATGTCTCTGATCATCGACGACCGGCAC
>NW_010965169.1:36035-37006 GCF_000463585.1 Tarenaya hassleriana
AAACTATATATAGAAGGGAAAGATGTGCCATTTGAGTTCGACAAAACGTGTAACCAAATTGTCGGAACACCGAAAAAAAAACCTTACTGACACCTCCAATCATGCATGTTGAAATATAAAAATGAATATGTGATTGGAGAAAAATATAGATTTTGAGATATTATTGAAAATAATAATGAACACAATATTATATTAAATATTGTATATCATATTTGTTTCCATTATATCTATATTTTTTATTTTATTTATTAATTTTCTTATAAATATGTGAGTCATTTTCACTATTGTAACAACCCGAGACTGGCACGAAATATCAAAGTTGTCTTCACACACCAACACGCGACCTTTTAGTGTGTTTTGTCCTCACTCGTATACATTTCGGGAAGTACTTCCCAGGAGGTCACCCATCTTAAGACTACTTGATACGTGTGTACCGAGTCTAAAATCTATAACCCGATTCACAACTCACCGCAAGGATACGGATCGTCGTAACACGGGGTCGAACACGAGGACCGGTTGCTAAATCCAAATCTAGATCGAAAATAGATCAAAGCAAGCAAGCAAGTGATGGTGGAAATATGTAGAATCAATGGTAAGCAATATAAGAAAGTAGATAAAAACAAGTGACCTATCAAACAAGGATGACTACGGGCGTCGGGATCGTATTCGCGTGTATGGGTATATGCTAAGCATGCATGAATAACGATTATGACTTGTATTCGGGAATCATCAAACAACAAAGATAGAGAATTCACCTCTCGGTCTACTAACTCCCTACCTACAGAGTAACTCGTCAATCTCTCGATCTATTCAAGTTAACCCTAGGTGCATAAAGAACGCTATCATCAACCCTAGATCGATTAAACCATATCTCTATGTGAATTTAAGCATTACGAGTAGATACCAGTCAGATCCAGGTGAGTCACACTGGATCGCCGTCAAGAACATCCTGAAGTACTTGAGAAGAACTA
>NW_010965169.1:38334-41373 GCF_000463585.1 Tarenaya hassleriana
TGCCTCCGAAGATGGATTTTTACAGAAGGTCAATCCGGACCGATTCCACCTTTGGGTTCTTACATTGCACCGAAGCACACCCAACTCCTATCATGCATCAACAGACCGCCCATAGACAGCTTTGAGCTACCGCCACAGTGCATCACGATGTTCAGTCAGGCGAGCTTCAGAGGGCGGCCCACAGAAGATCCCATTGCTCACTTGACTCAGTTCAAGATGCTGTGCAGATCAGTCAGAAAGGCACGAGGCATGACGATCGAAGATGTATACTTGGAGGCTTTTCCTTTTTCACTGATGGACCGGGCAAGAGATTGGCTCTATACTCTTGAGCCAAACTCGATTACGACATGGGAGGAGCTAGAGGAGGAATTCATGGCGAAATACTACTCCCCAGAGAAGACCCGAGCCGCACAGAGAGCTATACATAGCTTCACTCAGGAGAGTGACGAGAGTCTATACGATGCATGGGAGAGATTCAAAGGCTATCAGCGCCTTTGTCCACACCACGGCATGGATAAGCGACTGTTGCTTTCCACGTTCATCCACGGACTGAAAGACGATACTAGAGCATGGATTGACGCAGCTTGTGGAGGGAGTGTATATGACATTCCCTTTGACACCCTAGAGATGCAGATTGCTAAGATGGCTAAGGCAAGAGGGATGTCAGGAGATAGCATCAAACGCTCTACAGGAACGGTAGAATTAGGTGAGTCCGCTGCTTTGAAAGCAGTCATGTCTGATTTATCGGCGATCAAACAATATATGGGACTCAAGAATACATCTATCCCGCACAAAGTCCAGCCTGGAATGTTTCTGGTTAATCAGGCCACATCAGAAGAAGAATCGGTTGAGGACGTCAACTACATAGGAAGGAATCAATACCAGAATCCTTCACACCTCTACAACCCGAGCGCGCCTAGGAACCATCCTGGTTTGTCCTACGGAAACCCAAGCGGAGCATTGAATGCGCAGCAGCAGAGCGCTCCCAGAATCCCTCAGAATCCCCCAGGCTTCACTCAGTCACGTTTTCAGGGGCAGAATCAGGGATACGCGCAACAGAATCCTGGGTACGGGCAGCAGGATCAGGGTTACCGAGCGCATAAACCTGCCAAGAACGATGAAGCAGACATCAAGACGATGATTGCCCAACTGATGTCCGATCAGAAGACATCATTTACGGAGCTGAAAACCGAGGTACAGAGCATAAGGGAAAGGCAAGACACTTTTGAGAGGAGATTAGATGGAGTTGAGGCTCATCTGAAGCATGTGGACATGCAGATTGCAGAGCTTGCATCACAACCCTCTAGACAGCAGGGCACATTTCCTGGAAAGCCCGAACCGAATCCACGAGAGCATGTCAATGCTATTCAGCTTATAAATGGAGAGAACCTGCATGATACAGTCCCTCTGACCACAGAAAAAAGGATGAAGTCCAGATGCACTGCTGAAGAGAAAGGGAAAGTCATAGATCACGAGACACCTAAGGTGCATATAGAGGAAGCCGAACCGCCATATGTAGCTCCTCCACCTTATGTACCACCCATTCCTTTCCCTTCTCGATTGAAGAAGCATACTGAGGATACACAGTTGTCCAGATTTGTTGATATGCTTCGGAAGTTAGAGGTTAAGATGCCTTTCTATGAGACGATACTTCAGATCCCTTCTTATGCGAAATTTTTGAAAGATATCTTGACTAAGAAGAGGGTGATTAGGAAGGAGACAGTATCCTTGAGCACAGAGGTGAGCGCTGCGATTCTACAGCATGAGTTGCCACGAAAGAGATCGGATCCAGGTAGTTTCTCGATTCCTTGCAAAATCGGGAACATTGAGATTGACCGTGCATTGTGCGATTTGGGTGCCAGTGTGAGCTTGCTTCCGTTGTCCATCTACAAGAAGCTCAACATTGGAGATCTTAAACCGACGAGGATGGCACTACAGTTAGCAGATCGATCCATCAAGTATCCTGCAGGTATTCTCGAGGATGTCCCATTGAAAGTCGGGGATTATTATGTTCCCGTTGATTTTGTTGTTTTAGACATGGACGAAGACTCGAAGATACCGATTATACTAGGCCGCCCGTTCTTAAACACGACCGATGCGGTGGTTCATGTTCGTGCTGGTCGTCTCACAATGAAGATAGGTGACGAGACTGTGGAGTTCACCTTAGATCACAACATGAAACAGCCGTCTACCACCGATTCAGCATGCTATGTCGATGTGCATGAAATCCTCGATATCCTCCCAATTGCTGTATATGCTCTCGTTTGACGCTAGGAGAGATATCTCTAAAGGATCGACTTTCCGAAACTGATCGGAGACTTCTTGAGTGAGGATTTCATGCACATCGACATAGCATGCTGAATCGGTGGTAGACGGCTGTTTCATGTTGTGATCTAAGGTGAACTCCACAGTCTCGTCACCTATCTTCATTGTGAGACGACCAGCACGAACATGAACCACCGCATCGGCCGTGTTTAAGAACGGGCGGCCTAGTATAATCGGTATCTTCGAGTCCTCGTCCATGTCTAAAACAACAAAATCAACAAGAACATAATAATCCCCGACTTTCAATGGGACATCCTCGAGAATACCTGCAGGATACTTGATGGATCGATCTGCTAACTGTAGTGCCATCCTCGTCGGTTTAAGATCTCCAATGTTGAGCTTCTTGTAGATGGACAACGGAAGCAAGCTCACACTGGCACCCAAATCGCACAATGCACGGTCAATCTCAATGTTCCCGATTTTACAAGGAATCGAGAAGCTACCTGGGTCAGATCTCTTCCGTGGAAGCTCATGCTGTAGAATCGCAGCACTAACTTCGGTGCTCAAGGCTACTGTCTCTTTCCCAATCACCCTCTTCTTAGTCAAGATATCTTTCAAAAATTTTGCATAAGAAGGAAATTCATCCCTCAACCATCCACAAGATCCACCTCCTTCACAAGTTTGGAAACCCAAGGAGGATAGAAGGCTCAAGCATCCACGAGGTCCAAAAGATGCGCTTAATGCTCAACATCCAGGGTGGCGAAAGATCGATTA